>NW_008347808.1:1565259-1603563 GCF_000622305.1 Nannospalax galili | reverse complement strand
AATAAAATAAAATAAAATTTTCAAATGGACCAAAAGACAAAACAAAACAAACCAACATCTCCCAAACAACAAACAAACAAAAGTCAATGCAAATGGGTGTATACACCAGCTGAGTAAGAAAATAATCATCAGGAAAAGCTGTTTTGAAACAGTTGGAAGAAAAAATTATACTGCTTACCTAAACTTTTGGGTCTACATAATGTTTTCATGAGCCTTTGTTCACTCTTACACATCGAGAGTAATCCCTTAGCTTTGCTTCCATTACCATTGTCCAAACTCACTTTGTTAGAATGTTTTCTGCTGTAGTGATACGTTTGTGTATTTCCAAATCTCATCCCTTTTTACTCTGAAATAATCTATTTTGTATACTACATCCTGTGTTTGTCTGAGTTCATTTGAAGACTATAAGAACTGAGGAACTGAAGGGAGTCCAGAATGAAATCCTGATAAGAATATGATGATATGGGAAAAAGAAAAATGAACAGTGAGACAGAAGGAAAATAAGAGATAGTTAATTCTAAATTATGCAGATAGTCAGGAAGTGAGGCACTGGACTAGAGTCAGTGAGTTCCAATTACTTTATGTTTCATCTGAGATGGCTAATTTCCATGTTCTTGTCCAAAGTTGGCCCTTTTGGCAGGCTTCCCTGCGCTCCTGCTGTCGAGCTCTCTGGCTGCAACCTCAAATTTTCTGCTCATACTTTACCCAATCAGGTTCCTCCTTTCATATGAGTGAACGAACCAGAAACATGCATTCTGCCCTGTCAAATACAAAGGGATAAAGAAGAACCCAACCCTGTCCCACCTCCTACCATATAGAATATAAAAGCTGAGGCTCCCCAGAGGACTAGATGGTACTCCAGCTCTGGACCTCTCCTCTTGTAGATGCTCCAGCTCAGACCACCTCTCTTTGCAGGATCTGTCTCTTTGTGTACTGTGTGGATTGTTACTTTCTCTTTAATAAATCTCAGCTTTGTGCTGTAACTGAAAATTTCTTGTCTTGTAATTCTTTACATGATGAGGAAGAAATGAACCAGATAAAAGGTCCCTAGGTGGCATCAAGACTATTGCCATTGTTCAGTTGATAACAGTAACATATTCTGTTGCGGGGTTTGGAAATAATGAAAAGCAAGTTGACTTAAGTACACTTTGGAGAGACTGTTGTTTAGAGTTAGTTTTGGATACTGGAGGTGAGGAAAATGGCAGAATCAACAGTAATTCAAAATTTTCGTCTGAATTGATATATGGATGGTGGTCCCATTTGTGGAAATAGGACAGACAAACACG
Organism: Nannospalax galili; assembly: GCF_000622305.1. NCBI lineage: Eukaryota > Metazoa > Chordata > Mammalia > Rodentia > Spalacidae > Nannospalax > Nannospalax galili. The sequence goes on along the minus strand of NW_008347808.1, from coordinate 1,602,277 downwards.
AGGTTATTTAAGGGAGAATAATAATATGTCTATATTAGACCTGTTAAAATTTGAATATTCTATATTGACTTTTGAAGATGTAATACTTCCTCAAGTTTCTCTTTGTCATATATGCTGATGTCTCACCCTGGACCTTGCTTTCCAGTAACCTATTTTATGATGAAGGCCTGGAAGGAGAAGACATATTATGAAGACACATACGTATGCCCCTGCTTTCCAAGATTTTAAAATGGTGGGTGGTAAATCAATTCACACTTGAGGGAAGAATAGATTATTGAGTATATTGCAAGATGGTGGCAACCTGGGCAATAATTAGACTGTAGCCTGAGGCACAGAGTGGTCAGATGACGAGGTCTCCATTTTGGAGAATTACTTTTACAATTAGGCTAAGTTTCTTTGTGTGTTATTTTCTGAAATGCAATTTGTGCCATGCAAAAGAAAATAATCTTGGGTTGGAGAGATGGCTCAGTGGCTGAGAGCACTGCATATTCTTGCAGAGCACCCAGGTTCATTTTCCCAGCACCCACATGGCAGCTATCGACCATCTATAACCCCACTTCCAGGGGATCCAATGCACTCTTCTGATCTCCACAGGCTTTGCATGCCATAGGTACACTTACATACATGCAAGAAAACACTCATACATATATATTAAAAATAAATAAAATGAAATTTTAAGAGAGGAAATAATTCAAATCGGTCATTGTTGTACAGTTCTGGGAGGTGAACGTGAGCTGCTGAACACCACTTTAAAGTAGCACAATAACAAAATACTGAAAGAGAAAGAAATTGGGCTTTGTGGAATGTAGATTACCTTCCATTCCAGGCCTGGTAGAGTTTTTTGAAGAATATTTACAATGTGTAGAAAAGCATGACAAATATCCTCAGTCTCACTTAAAATGAATCATTGTATGTACACAAGCATGCCCAACAAGCAGAATTATTACTGGTCTGTTTATGCTAGTGAATGGCTTTGTTCTTTGCTTATGAATAAGGACCGTGCAAATCAGAGTCAGGGCAGGTCTGATTCATCAAAGTTCCATCTTGGTCAAAGGGTTGGGGCACAGGCATCTGGTATGCAATTCATTGATTTTGCATTATAGTATTCAGCATCTAGCAGTTTGAGAGTCATGGACCATGCTGATGAAAATTACTTAATGAGCGTTAGCTCCATTTTCTACTGATCAGTGGCCTCCGTACCACATTTTTCAGGAAGACGTAGTCTCCATTCTTTGGCAGAATATGCAATATATAGCAAAGTCCTACCAACCCCATCTTCCTCCCTTTTGCTTAATCTGTAACAACCTATCCATTTTACTAGCACTCTAAGTTCCAAGGAGAGGTATTTGTGATACTTCTTCCATTGTCAACCACTAATTTTCATTTCCAAATTTACTTGTTAACAGGACATGAGAGGTCATGCCTGAAGGTGGATTTCAAAGACCAAGATGGAGCTACTCTTTCACCTTACAAGTCATTCAGAGAACATATAGGAAGACAAAGAACTCCTCCAAGCTCTGAAATCTTTCACCATTTGCCCTTAAAAACTCTTGAAATGTTTTCTCCTTTCAATGATAAGGAATGTTTTTCTGTGAAACAGTCTCTACCCAGTTTTCTTAAACCTGGACTTGAATAAAACTATCTTTTCCACCAATCCTTGTGTCCGAGATTATTTCAGTAGAGGCAGTAGGTAGTAGGACCTCCAGGAAGGATAGAGGAGGCTGAGCTTAAGTTGACTTCCGAAGAAAAATACAGTGTTTCTACTCTACATCTATTAAAGGAATGGACCCTTAGTAAAAACAAATTGGCCATACCACGAATGAGTGGAAATCTGCATTCCACAAAGGCCAATTCCTTTGTCTTTCAAAATTGGGGATCTTTAAATTTCCATTTTCCTAGGCCTTGAGTTGAGTAATACATTGTCCTTGTAACATTCTCTGGTAAGAGTGAATCCAAGCTTGTGGTTCACCAATTTATGCTGGAGAAATAGTTTGGGTAAAAGTATGGGGGAGGCTTGGCTTGGGAGCACAGTTCCAAGAGATATGAAAGAACAGGTGGTTCTCATAGTTTGGGTCCACACTTGAACTTAAATGCTGAGTCAGGCTGATTCTTTTTTCAGGTATGTATATGTGGCTTAGTAAGAGTAAGGACACATTTCTTATTTCCTGTAATGAATATGTTAACTGATGATGTAAAATACACAGGTCTCACCTAAAAAAGATAAGAGATGGTTTACTCTGAAACTAAGCATGAGTGACTATGGCCCAGGAACACAGATTCAGGTGACTGCAAATTCTATGTTCCAATGCAGTAAGTTTCCTGTTTTTATAGTAACAGAACAAAGAAAGTCATAATTCAAGAAACTTTTAAAATACATTGATAGAAACATCAGGGTTACAGTAAAACACGGAAGTCTCTACTACATACCTCACATGTTATCTGACTTCGTCCCTAAATTTAGGGTATGTGAAAATTAGAGTTCTGTTAAGTCAACACATTAAGAAATGTTTTATGTGTTAGTCACATGATGTTAGGACACAGAGGTGGTCTTCTTTAAGGGAGTCATGCTAGATAGGGTGACCAGGCTCCCATTAATGAACTGAGGGACATCTTGGGGACACAAACTTGACTTGTTAGTCCTTAACATATATGACAGAATGCATGAAATCTTGTAGAGGGGCTATGAGAGAGTACAGATAAGGCAGGGGATCTAAATATGATTAAGATTCATTGCATGAAATGCACAAATTTCAATAAAAACACATATTGAAAAAATAAATGCCCATTAATATGTGATAAACAGTTCAGTGAAATGTTAATTTAAAGTGAATATATTTGATGTAGATTCAAAGTAATCAGTATTTTAAAAAATTGGCCCTCTGTGTCTTTAGATTCCACATTCACAGATTCAACAACTTGAGATCAAATATGTATTTTAATATTGTCAATGTTATGAACATGTATTGTCATTTTTTGTCATTAATCCCTAAATAATATGCTGGACCAACAAAAAAAATAAACCACTAGAGCTCATATTTCTGGATAATAACTTGATCTATACTACTATCTTAGTATTATATCAGATTCCGGTTTGGTGATGTAAATGGACAATCACATTACAGAAGATATCAGATAACAATATACTCTTACTAGACAGATGTCCTCATTTGCTTTATTTTTCTATGATAAACACCACAACCAAAGGCAAATTGGGGAGGAAAGGTTTTATTTGGCTTACAAATCACAACCCATCTTTGAGGTAAGCAAGGTCAGGAGCTTAAGGTAGGAACCTGGAGGCAGGAACTGAAGCAGAGACCATTGAAGATACCTCTAGCTTCCTCAGCTGTCTCTTATACAGCCCAGTCTGAACAGCCATGTGATGTCACTTCCCAAAGTAGACTGAATCCTCCTACACCAATTGGAAACCAAGAGAAATAAAACCTTTGATAACCTCAACACCCTCTGGACTAAAGAACCCAGTGCCCCCATATCTAGGATCATTTGATAATGGTGCAATGCCCCTTGCCCAGATGTGCCCCCTTTAAAAGCCGTTTCAGGAATCTGAGCTCACTAGAACCCAATGAGTTTTCTCTATACAGGCTCTTAAACAACCCAAGCAGGACCTAGATAATTTCTCAGATAATTCTGAAGAATATAGTTTTTGTCATCCCTTGCAGAAATATGAGCTTTATTAGAAAGGTGCTAACATTACAATAGGACAGAGAACTGATTCTGGGAAAATTGAAGCAAATCAAGGGCCACATCACACGATATGCAGATGTATTACACAGACTAGATCCCAAATACTCCATAGATCCTGAAGCATGTCAATGGATTCTGTGAAGTAGAATACTGAGGAAGGCATATGGAGATGCCAGCACTATGTTGTCTATTTGCCTGAAAGACTAAAACAAAGCAAAGTAAAACCAGTAAATCATGCCAAACTGGCAACTATTGGCCAGTGACTTAATGAAAACTTTCCTGTATTTTTAAGAGCACCTAAAAGGATGTTCAAAAGCACACTCTAACATATCCCTCATCCTTTGCTAGAAGGATCCTTTTCTGGTACAGTTTCTTTACTCAGTCTATTCCTGATATCAGAAATAAATTTTAAAAATTGTCTTTGGAACCCAAGACTGCTATTGATAACCTATTGAACGTAGTAAATTCTGTTTTCTGTAATCAGAGATCTAGAGAAAGAATAGAGGGGACAAAAGGAGACCAGAGCTACTAGAGTCAGAAAAAAGGTAGACAGAACTTACTTCAGTCTTATAGGGCAACTTGACATTTCCCACTTACTCTTCTTCCGTAGGAAACAGATGCAAATGCTATGTCTGTAAGCAGACAAGTGACTGGAAAAAGAATTGCCTGAATATTGGGCATCCTCTTATGGCTCTTTGACCCCATTTTGGTAGTGTAGGACACTGGAGGCCTAACTGCCCTGACCCAAGAATCAGAAAACCACCGGGTCAGAACGTCAAATGTTGTCCCCGCAACGAGGAAGCCCCTGGCTCCAGTTGGACTCTGACTCAACAATCAGAGGAATGGAGGCTTGTTTAAATCACGACATCATAGGTATGAGCAACTGTTTTCTTCTCAATAGTGGGGGGCCTTTTATGCTGTTCCCATATTCTGGAAAATTAACTTCTGACATTTGTTGAGTAAGGAGCATCAATGGGACTCCCATGGCCAGTTGTTTACTTCTAACTTTATGTGGTCTACAGAAAAATTAACTCTTTAGCCACTCCTTTCTACTGATGCCTGAATGTTCTCTCCCTTTATTGGGCAGAGACATGTTGACAAAAATGGGTGCCCAGATTACTTTTCTATGTGATTCCATACTAATGGCCATGATCACCTATCTTTAGGGCATTAATAACAATCCAGTCCTTTCAGTCCTCCCCATTATTTCTCAAATATAGGCAATAACAGCCACCCCAGCTATAATCTCATTCAAGGACTCATGATCTCCTAAACGTAAACATTATCTTTTCTCACCTTAAACATAGACAAGATTTGAACCCCTAATCAGAAAACACCTCCATTATGGTCTTTTAACTCCCTGAAAGCCTAATGGAGAATACAGAATGTTACAATACCTCAAAACAAGGAATGCAGTTGTTATTCCTACACATCTATTGATTTGTAAGGCCTATACTTTATTAACCCAAATTTCCTCTAATGTTCAATAATTTACAGCCTGAGATAGTAAATATTCCTTCATTTTTATCCCAATAGTATCTGAGTCTCAATTCATTTGGTCACTAATTGGACAAGGTTAAAATGTACTGTTCTTCTTCAGTGCTTTAGAGATAGGCCCCATAATTTTAGACAAATCCAAGCAAGGAACCTAACTTACTTAACTTTAGGCAACGAGGTGATTCTGCAATATGTGGCTGATCCTATCTGTTTTCTTTCTTTACAGGAAGCCCAAGTCACCTAATACAAACTTTAAATTTCTTAGCTAACAGAGCATATCAAATCTCTAAGAGCAAGACACAATTATTATCCCAAAAGATATCACATCTAATATTCATCTTAACTCTAAGACACCGAACTCCTCCAGATGATCACATCCAAACCATCAAGCCCCTTCCAATCCCCAGGACACAAAACACTTTAGGGTTTTTGGGGGACTAACATGTTATTGTTGGCTTTGGACTCCTGGATGTGGCCTCATAACCAAGTCTTATAATCTTTAAAGAGAAATAATGACCTTTGTAACATGAACAATAAGCAGCTTCTGGTAAATTAAGAGCCTCTTTTCTCTTAATTGTGGCAGCTTTCACGTTGCCACAATCTGACAGGCATTTCATACTGTGTTACTGTATGCTACAGTATGGTCCTAAGAATTCTCAAACAGGCTTTAAGTCAAATCAGACAGTGCAGGGGTATTTATCAAAGCAGTGGCCCAGGAATGGTTAGGATGCGTTAATATAATAGCTGCCAGTGCTTAGTAGAGACCACCCTCAAATTTACTGTAGGGTCTCCTTTGTTTGTTTGTTCATACCAAATAAACCTCCCAGTTAGAGTGCGAAGGACCCCATTGGCTTGCAGATGCTCATCTTTTAGATTATTAAGCCTTACTACTCTACAAACCTGAAGTTCTTCTACATCGGTATTCCACACTCAATTTTGCTACTTTATTTCCTACCCTAAAGCATATGTTATGTGGCATACGGGGACAACACATTCATGACTTCCTTGTATTGATAATATCATATACTCTGGTAGACCAGACCTAAAGGAGCATCTTGAGGATGCAGGTGTAATATGGTTTACTGATTGAAGTTTCTCTATGAAAAATGGGGGGAACAAGCCTGTTACACATTCCGTCCCTTTCAGATAACATAGAAGTCCGATCTCTGCCTTCTGGAGCCTCCAAATGAAGAGCTACAGGCAAGCAAAGGCTGTTGAGAGAGGGATAATCAGTTCTCCTGAGGGATGAGCTTCCTGATAGGTTATGCATTTCCAAGTGGTCAGCCATAACACATGTATAAGAGTACCACTAAATGAACTCAGTAAATTTATATATTAGAATAATGATTAAAGAAGAGGTCACAGGATTGAGAGGAAGTGGGGTAAACATGGATGGGAAGAGTTGAAGGGGAAGAGGAAGGGAAGAAATAATGTAAACACACACTTATGTATGAAATTCTCAAAAAATACAGTTATAAAAATGTGAAATAAAAACAAATAAAATACACATTAAAATAGTGATAATAGATAAGTAAAAGGATTTTAATGTTTATGTCTCTCTCACAAAATATGATTTATTTCCTGTCCTTTATGCTGGCTAGTGTTTTGTTTCTGACTGCTTATACCCAAGATGAAAACTCATTCCTTGTATGGGCCCAGGAATATAAACAATATAGAAAATAGAAGATTTAACAATTCACTGTGCCTGTATTCTTGCCCATTTCTAGTATTTCTGTAGTTCCATGGATGTTATTGCCTTTTCCGGTGGATAATCAGAATCAATTATAACAATATGTTAATCAGGCTATGGTGCTTTGAATGGCAATTTTCCCTGTGGGCTCAAGTATTTGAATGCTTGGTCCCCAGTTCATGGCATTGTTTGGGGAGAGTCATGGAACCTTTAGGAAGTATGGCCATTCTGGAGGAAGCACATCACTTGAGGTGGGCTTTGTGAGGTCATAAGCTTCATTCTGATTTCTAGTTTGTCACTCTGCTTCCTACGCCTGCTTGAAGATGTGAGCTTTCAGATTCCTGCTCGCTCCAGCCTCCTCCTGCATTTATTCATCAGAATGGTTTGCTACTGAGTGAGTCTTCAGGGTAGGAAATATAGTAGGCAACCCATGATGGCACCCGGTTGCTCTATGCCACTAAATATTTGGCCATGGCCATTCCTAGGATGGATTGGCAGGTGTACTCTATCATTTCCTTGGATAAAGGGGTGACAAGTAAAGTCTCTAAATCACCCTGCTAATTGACCTATGTTATGACCTCACTGGACCTGAAGTTTATAGTGTTTTCTACTCTCGTGATCATAAATATTCCATTTTCATTCCAATCTATAGGCCTAAGAACATGATTTCTCATATCGAAACTATCATTGAATATACTAAAAAGCCTTTAAATGAGAGATCCCAGTGTTCAGATGATGAGAAAGGCAATTGTATAAAAGCCATATGTCTAGATAGCCTCACAACGGCTCAGGGTGGCACTTGTGCCACTATCGAGGATGAATGCTACATATGCACTCCTGATAATTCTGCTAATGTCTTTACAATATCTGCAAAAACAGATTCATATCAGATATCACCATCTCTTTTGGTGAGAAACTTTGGAACTGGATCTCAGGAACTTCATCGTGGAAATGAGTTATAAGTATTATGTTAGTACTGTTGGTATTAATCTTTGGGCCTTGTATATTCAATTGCTGTTCTAATCGGATCTTCTTTTGTACACTCAGATCATCCTGCGACAATCTGACTCCATCTATCTGGCACCCTTTAATAGTCCCTTAATGCCTGAAAATTAGCAAGAGTGGTGGCTGTAAACGTTCTTATGAACCAATTCCACTTAGAAGGAGCAAAATTAACTCAACATTCAGTGCTTTTTAAACATTATTTATTTAATAACCGCATGTTTAGAAGAAGCATTTCATTACATCAGCATTAACATATTCAATAACAATTTTCTGAGCATCTTTTTCAAAATTGGCTGTAAATTTTTAGGTTTACAGTTGAATTATTACAGTTGTACAATATTGTACTCAGTATAAACCCTATAAGACATAAAATTAAATGACATTTTAACCTTTAAAAAAGATCTCCATTTCATTATTAAAATACACAGTTTCATACAGAAAAATTCATTTTTAATGCAATTGACATTAAGATGTTTGCACATGCGTTTCTAATCTCTATATATCAGATTATTACTAGTCACAGTCGGTTACTTTCTGAACTCCTTGGCATCTGAGCATGGATATAAAGTCATCAGGTAGATTTCAATGATAATGTTTTTCACATCTACTAATTATTAAGGAGCAAATTTTTATGCTTTGATGAATTACTACTTTTTATCATTTTTTAAATTTTTAATAACTACATGATTAGAAGATTTTTACTACAGCTTTAACGTATTAGCAACAGTACATCTCTTTCACAAGTGGGTGCAAGTTTCTAGGTTCACAGTTGAATTAATATAGTTATATATTATTGAACTCAGTATAAGCCCTGTAAGACATAAAATTGAATGAGTTTTTAACCTTTAAAAAAGATCTCCATTTCATTTTAGAACATATGGTTCCTTGCAGAAAGACTCATTGTTTTTGCTACTAACACTGAGATGTTGGCGCTTGCATCTCTAATCTGAACATATCTGATTATTACTAGTCATAATCGAATGCACTTGGATACTTGGCACCTGTGTATGTCTATAAAGTCATCGGGCAGATTTCAATGGTATTCTTTATCACCTCTACTAATTAGCATGGTGTAATTTTCCATGCTTCCTCTTCAAATATAATACATTGTTTAAAAATTGGTTGATTTTTTTTTTGTGTGTGTGTGTGTGTGTGTGTGTGTGTGTGTGTGTATCACACGGAACATCCCAAACCATCTCATTCGACTATACACCCACTTCCCAGATAGCATCTTCCCATAGCCTCCCTCCCCCAACTAGAGCCCTTATACTCTGATATCCCTGCTACTGACTGCTATGTTGTCAGCACCCAGCCATAGCCCACTATTTGCCCTTCTGGTGAATCTAGTAAGCCTATCTAGAGGTCTTTGTTTTAGGAGGGTCAGCTGTTCCTCATCTAGCAGTAACCAGTTGACAATATTCCTTTAAATAAGATTGGGGTCCACACTTCATTTTCCCAGTTCTATGCTGGGTTACTATCTGGGAGTCCCTTTGGCCACCTTGGCCAACAACTCAAAAGATGGTATAGCCTGCTGGCATTGTTGCTTTGTTATGCAGTCTTTAGCGATGCATATGGACTCTTAAGAAATTATAGTGGCCCCTTTAATCTTTGGTTATACTTTCCTTTTGGGTATTAAGGCCATACAGTTGGCCAAGATAATACTCTTAAGGTCGTTTGAGGATCTGTTCCTCAGGGGTCACATGGGCTTGGGAGGAGCCCCTGGCTCCTTTCTTTTACCAGTTTGCCTATGTGAAGATAAGTCAGAGGCCCTGCTTGACCATGGTTGGCTTCACTTGGAAGCATGGAGGGAATGATTCCTCTGTGTTGATCTTCCTCTTTGTAGACTGGACACTGGTTCAAGTCCATCTGGTGGGGCCTCCTCGGCCTCCTTGATCAAGAGGGCAGGCGACCCACCACCATTACAGGACATTTTGAGAGATGCTCATAGTCCCCTGGAGCTAGTCGACCTAGGAGGGCAAGGAGCAAAAAGTATCCCTCTGACCAAATTATTACAGGCCTCAAAGTATGTATCTTAAACATCCAAGAAGTTTAGATCCACCAGTCTAGTACTTTTAATTACTATGTGTCATGTAGATAAATCTTGGGCAAAGACCAGTTGTTCTCAGATCAACCTTACCTAGACATATATTTCTGATCTGATTCACTATGTATAATTTGTCAGTAGGTTGTAGGAGTAATATGGTTCCCTCTGGTTTTCAAAACTAGCTAGGCATTACTTATATCTTGCATTGTCTCACCCCTTCATCATGGTTTTCCCACTTAAGGTACCCGCATTTCCCCCCTTTCTCCCTTAATAATACCCTTCTCTTATGGTCCTACCTCCCTTGAGCTCCTTCTTTCCCTTTATCCCCTACGTTCCTTGAATACCTTTTCCTACCCCTCCCTTAAACTAACCCAATTTTTATCCATATCTCCCTTATTAAGGCCTGTTTCCTACTGTTGTTCTCTACCAGGTTCTTTCTTTTCCTTTACCTCCCCAGTTTCCTTCCATTATCCTGGTTCCTGTAGTTATGTCTGGTTACATACTCATTTATCAGGGTTTGGTTCCAGGATCCACATAAGAGGGAGAACATATGTGGATTTTTTTCTGAGTCTGTGTTACTTCACTTAGTATAACATTTTCTAGTTCCATCCACTTACCTGCAAATTTCATGATTTCATTTCCTTTACTGCTGAGTAAAATTCCAACGTATAAATGAACCACATTCTCATTATCCACTCATCAGTTGAAGGACACTTATGTTGCTTCCATCTTTTAGATATTGTGAAAAGAGCAGCAACACACGTGGATGTACAAGTGTCTCTGCAATAGGAGGAGTTCTTTGAGTGTATGCCAAGGATTGGTATAACTGGGTCAAATGGTAGGTTCATTTGTAGTTTTTTAAGAGTTCTCCACACTGCTTTCCATAGGGGTTGAACCACTTTGCAGCCCCACCAGCAGTAGATGAGTGTTCTGCTTTCCCCACATCATCTCCAACATTTGGTATCATTTGTTCTCTTGAACTTAGCCAGTCTGACTAGGGTAAGATGAACTCTTAAAGTGGTTTTAATTTGCATTTCCCTAATTATTAATGATGTTGAACATCTTTTAAGATGTTTCATAGCCATCTTTACTTCTTCTTTTGAGAAGTCTCTGTCCATCTCCTTACCCAACTTTTAATTGGGTTGCTTTGTGTCTTGGTTCTCTGTTTTTTTTAATTCATTATATATTCTGGTTATTAAACCTCTGTGGGGTGTGTCCCTGGTGAAGATTTTCTCCCATTCTGTGGGTTTTAAGTTTGCTTCCTTGGTTGTCTCCTTTGATGTACAGAAACTTTTTAGTTTAATGAGGTCCCATTTATTAATTTTTGCCCTTGTTTCCTGAGCAATTGATGTCCCGTTTATAGAATCCTTTCCTACACCTATATCTTGTAGGTTTTCCCCTATGTTTTCTTCTAATAATTTCAGAGTTTCAGGCTTTACATTGAGGTCTTTGATCAATTTAGAATTGACTTTTGTGCAGGGTGAAAGATAGGGAGTTAGTTTCATTCTTCTACAAGTGGAGATCCAGTTTTGCCAGCACCATTGGCTGAAATTGCATTTTTTCATATTTGGGTCTTCAGTTTTGTTCCATTGATCTATGGGTCTATTTTTGTGCCAGTACCATGTTGTTTTTATGACTATAGCTCTGTAATACAGCTCGAAATATCGTATAGTAATCCCAGGCATTGCTCTTAGTGATCAGGGTTGCTTTGGCTTTCCAAGGTCTTTTGTGTTTCCATATGAATCTTAGGATAGTTTTTTTTCCAATTGTGTGAAAAATGTCATGAGGATTTTGATTGGCATTGTGTTGAATCTATAAATGATTTTGGGTAGGATGGTCATTTTCGCAATATTAATTCTTCCAATCCATGAGCATGGGAGTTCCTTCCATCTGCTGATGTCTTCCTCAATCTCTTTCTTTAAAGATTTAAAATTTTCATTGTAGAGCTCTTCAGTGTCTTTGGTCAGGTTTATTATAAGATACTTTATTACTTTTTTTTGCAACTATTGTGAAGGGGAATGTTTCCATGTGCTCTTTCTCTGATTGCTTGTTATTGGTATATAAAAAGGCTACAGATTTTTGTAGGTTAATTTTGTAACTTGCCACTTTACTGAATGTGGTAATAATTTCTAGGAGTTTTCGGGTGGAATTTTTGGTGTGTCTTCGATAAAATATCACATCATCTGCAAAAAGGGATAATTTGATCTCTTCTTTTCCAATTATTACCTCTTTAATTTCCTTCTCTTGTGTTATTGCTCTTGCAAGAGTTTCAAGCACTATGTTAAAGAGAAGTGGAGATAGTGGACAGCCTTGGCTGGTTCCTGATTTCAATGGGAATGCTTCTAGTTTTTTCCATTTAGAATGATGTTGGCTGTGGGTTTGTTGTATATGGCTTTAATTATGTTGAGATATGTTCCCTCCAGTCCAATTCCCTCTAGGACTTGGAACATAAATGCATGTTGAATTTTGTCAAAGGCCTTCTCTACATCTATTGAGATGACCATGTGGTTCTTGTCTTTGGCCCATTTATATGATTTATGGCATTTATTGACTTACGTATATTGAACCATCCTTGCATCTCTGAGATATAGCCAACTTGATCATGGTGGATGATCTTTTTGATGTGTGTCTGTATGTACTTTGCAAGTATCTTTTTGAGAATTTCTGCACCTATGTTCATTAAGGATATGGTTCTATAGCTTTCTTTTTTGGTTGTATATCACCTGACTTTGGTATTAGAGTGACACTGGCTTCATAGAAGGAATTTGGATGTTGTCCCTCCATTTCTAGTTTTTTGAATGAATTAAGTAGTATTGGATGTAGATCTTCTTTAAATGTCTGATAGAATTCTGTTGTAAATCCATCTGGTCCTGGGCTTTTTTTAGTCGGGAGTTTTGTATTACTGTTTCAATTTCTTTTTGTGTTATGGGTCTGTTTAAGCTGTTAATCTCTTCTTGGTTTAATTTTGCTGGTTCCCCATGCCTTTAGATATGCATCCATTTCTTTTAGGTTTTCGAATTTGGTAGCATATAGGTTTTTAAAGTATTCCCTTATAATGTTCTGTTTCTTTCTGGTGTCTGTTGTGATGTTTCCCCTTTTCTTCTCTGATTTTGTTGATTTAGAGGTACTCTTTCTTTCTTTTGGTTAACTGGCCTAGCAGTCTGTCAATCTTGTTTTCTTTTCAAAGAACCAGCTCTTGGAATTGTGTGTTCTTTGTATTGCTTTTGTTTCAATTTCATTAATTTCTGCCCTGATTTTGTTATTTCTTCTTGTCTGCTGGGTTCGGGTTTCATTTGCTGTTGCTTTTCCAGTGTCTTGAGATGCAATGTTAAGTCATTTATTTGATGTAGGCACTTAGAGCTATAAACTTCCCTCTAAGGTCGGCTTTCAGTGGTTCAGAGGTTTTCTGGTCTTGTATTGTCCTTTTCATTTAGTTCTAGGCATACTTTTATTTCTTTCTTAATTTCTCTTTTGACCCATTCATCATTCAGGAGTGTGTTGTTTAATCTCCATGCGTTCATGTGGTGATTAGGGCTTCTTCCAGTGTTGATTGTAAGCTTTATTGCGTTGTGGTCTGATAAAATGCATGGAATTATTTCAATCTTTTTGCATTTGTTGAGGTTTGTTTTGTGCTCCAGTATATGGTCAATTTTGGAGAAGATTCCATGGGGTGCTGAGTGTAAAGTATGTCCTTTGGTGCATGGGTGTAATACTCAGTAGATGTCTGTTAAGTCCATTTGATATATGGTATTGTTTAATTCAGATGTCTCTCTGTTAACTCTCTGACCTGTTGACCTATCTAATGGAGATAGTGGGGTATTGAAGTTCCTTACTCTTAATGAGCTGGAATTAATCTGGGTCTTAAAGTCCTGTCCCATGGTTTTTATGAAGTTGGGTACACCAGAGTTTGGTGAATATATGTTCATGATTGTAATATCTTCTCCATTGTTCTTTTGATCAGAATGAAGTGGCCCTCTTTGTCTCTTCTGATAAGTTTTAGTTTAAAGTCTATTTTGTCAGATATTAGAATTGTTCCGACTGCTTTTTTCTTAGTGCCATTTGCTTGGTATATTTTTTTCCCTCCTTTCACTTTGCGATAGTGTCTGTCCTTGAAAGTGAGATGAGTTTCTTCTGGACAACAAAAAGATGGGTTTTGTTTCTTAATCCATTCACCTAGTCTGTGTCTTTTGACTGGGGAGTTCATTCCATTAATATTTAAAGTTATTAATGAAAAATGAGTATTGAATCCCGTCATTTTTATTCCTGTTTACATTCTTGATATAGCTGTACTTTTCCACGGTTATACCTTCATTGGATTTCTTTCCGCAACCCCTTGGGTATAGTCTTTCCTTTCTTCAGCTCTTTGTATTGCTTCCAGAACTCTCTGAAGGGCTGGTTTTGTGGATATGAATTCCTTCAGCCTATTTATGTCATGGAAGATTTTTCTTTCCCCTTCGATTATAATACCTTATGGCTGGGTATAGTAGTCTGGATTGGCATCTGTGGTCATTTCAAACTGGGTATACTTTGGTCGATGCTCTTCTGGCTTTCATAGTTTGCACTGAAAAGTCAGCTGTAATCCTATTGGGTTTTCCTTTATATGTGACTTGTTTTTTTTCTTTTGCAGCTCTCAGTATTGTCACTTTGTTTTGTACATTTAGTGTTTTTACTATGCTTTGCTACGGAGATTTTCTTTTCTGGTCCTGTCTGTTTGGTGTTCTATATGCTTCTTGTATTTTTATGGGCATGTCTTTCTTTAATTTTGGGAAATTTTCTTCCAGGATTCTGTTGAAGATCTGGTCTATGCCATTATCTTGGGATTCTTCTCCCTTCTGTATGCCTATGATTCATAAGTTTGATCTTTTTATGGGGTCACACAATTCCTGCATATTCCATTCTTGTGATTTCTTAAATTTTTCATAATCTTTGCTTTCTGGTCTAGTTCGTCCACTTTGTCTTCCTGTCTTTATACTCTTTTCCATTTCGTTCATCCTATTGGTGAGGCTTTCTCCTGTCGTTTCTAATTGGCTTATTGAGTGTTTTACTTCCTTCTTCATTTCAGCCTGAGTATTCTTCAATACTTCTAACTCTTCTGAATTCATTCTAAAATTTATCCTTATCTTCTTTTAGTTCTTTGATTCTTTGTGTGTTCTTTAAATTCACTGATTTCTTTTATCATGTTTATAATTGTTCTTTTGAGCTCCATGTCCTGCATTATCTCTAGGGATTTAGTGGGGATATGTTATTTTGGTTTTTCATGTTATTATTTTTTTCTCTGTGATTTTGACATGTGAATTTATTTTGAAGTTTCTGATTCTTGTGTGAGACTCAAGCCTTCAAGTTTAGGTATGCTTTTTTTGTGGACTTTATATCTCTTTGTGGTTTACTTTTGGGGCATGAAAAGCTGGTTTGTCTAAGCTTCCGGTTCTCTCTTTTGATTTTATATTGGAGTGACCAGATTGCTTTTGTCTTCAGGAGTTCCCACAGAGGCCTAAATTACATGAGGATCAAATGCTCTCAGGCTTCCTCCTAAGGGCTGGATCCCTCCAGGAAAGATTTTGGTCTCAGGAATTTGGGGTTTGGACTCGCCAGGGAGTTGGACCCAGGAAAGATGCTGGTCTAGGACAGCTGGAGGCCTTGCCACCCAGAGATGCAAAGGGAGATGGGGGTGGGAGAAGGCCCCAAGGGCTCCTGGGGACTGCAGAGATGTACTCGGTTGGTCTGGATGCAAAGGATCAGGAAGAGGAAAGGTCAGCCCCTGTGTCCTCAAAAGAGGCTGGCATGTGGTGCAGGCCCTGGGAAGTAGAGGGAAGTGAGTGCAGGGCCAGGCCCACAGTGCTACTGGGGACCCGAGAAGGCACTGAGTTGGTCTGGATTCAAAGGATCAGGAAGCAGTTGTGGTTCCCCAGGTGTTTTGGGCGCCAAGAGAAGGAATGGGACAGGACCCAGGCTAGGAGGAGAGACCTGAGCAGGAGATGGGAGGGTGAATGAGGCTGGGGGAGTCAAGGCATGGAGGGCGTGATGGGTTTACCCCAGAGAGAGGCCTGCCAGTCGGAGAGAACAACATTCATTTCTTAAATGATTTTAGGATCTCGCAATTGAGGAGAAAATACTATGTAGTTAGTCAGATATTAGCAGGCTTGCAGTTCCTTGAAGATGGGCTTCTCTTTCCTGTTTCCCTCCTAACCTTAGAAAGAGAAACATCACAATTGCGCCATTAAGTGTTAAGCTGTCAAATGAAAAAAAAAAACAGGAAGTTTCAGGAATTTGTTGAGATCCATTAGTATAAACATTCTTCTTTTTGGTCAAAAGAATTAAATTTAAGATCTACTTCTAACCTAAGTTTCACATGTTGAAGGCATGATATCCCATCTTCCCCAACAATTGAAACATTACATACTCTTGTCCCTTCCTTTAAAAATTAATTCAGCTATGCCTGTCAATAACCTTGAAAAACTTCCCCACAAGAAGCTGCCCTAAAAACTTTAAGAACCAGTATGAAGTCCATTTTCTAGTGTAAATGGAAGCAGTGGTGCCTATCATTATCTATTCTTTCCCTTGGGGATGTTTCACTTAATTAAATTCTATTTTCTATACCACCATCTGTAATTAAGTCTATCTCCTACAGTACATACAGTGCATCTTTTTTAATTCATTTGCAGAAAAAAAATGTAAGGATCAGGGAGCTGAATAGGAAGCCAAGTGAGGTCCTGGTGACAACAGCATCTATCTTACTTTACTAGATATGGCTTATATAGATGTAATTTTTTATAGGATGCCAAGTGCTTCTTTTATAAGGAAATAATTGGTGATTTCAAAAACTGGTAGATCTTAGATTTAGAAGAACTGTTGGAAGTGTCCTAGGCTAAGAAAGCCAAAAACCTTATTTAACTTTCTTTGGCAATTGATTGTTCGTACTACTGTTCATTCACTTGAAAAATCTAGGTGACTGAGGATTGCAAGCCCTGTGAAAATGTTGTATGTAAGGCCAAATTTTTCAAATAGGTTTAAATATTTGTTTAAATACTTAATTATGAGTTCCATAATTAGTATGCAATTTAGCAAGAATGTCCCGAATAAGAATAATTCTTTCTAATAGAATTTTCCTTACTACAAAAGAAAGTTTTGCTCATTGGGAAAACAAACTCAACATTTGTAAGAATCTAATTTAATCAAAGATATTAAATGTCCATTTAGTAAAAGGCTCAAACAAAATCTCTTTTAAAGCCAAGTTCTTTTTTTGTAAATATTCTTAGATAAAAATTTCAGAAAATCATATTGTTGTAAACAGAATTAGTCATTAATTTTATCTTGTGATATTAAAATTTGACTTTAACAACTTTAATTATAACTTAGTTGTAATCATGTCATCTTTCTTTAAGTTTAAATCTTGCAGCCTTTATAAAAATACTTTAACTTTATAATTTTGTCCTCTTATACTTCCATTGTTCAATAGTACTTTGCTTTACCATAACAAGTTATTTCTAACTCAAAAGCATTTTCATTTTTCATTAACATTATTTATTTATTATTTTTTTAAAAGAAGCATTTCATTACAGCTTTAACATACTCAATAACAGTTTCCAGAGCAAAGATACACCTCTTTCAAAAGTGGCTATAAAATTGTTAGGTTCATTGTTGAAGTAATACAGTTATACAATACTGAATTCAGTATAAGCCCTGTAAGACATTGTTTCTTACAGAAAGACTCATTGTTTTTGCTAATAACACTGAGATGTTGGCATATGCGTCTCTCATCTGTATGTTCTCCCTCATATGTGGATTCTAGAACCAAATCCTGATAAATGAGTATATATCCAGACATAACTAGAGGAACCAGGATAATGGAAAGGAACCATGGAGGTAAAGCAAAAGAAAGAACCTGAAAGAGGAGAACAGTAGGAAAGAGGGCTTAATAAGGAAGGTATGGATAAAAATTGTGTTAGGTTAAGGGAGGCGGGGGAGGGAAGGGTATTCAAGGAACCTAGGGGATAAAGGGAAAGAAGGAGTTCAAGAGAGGTAGGACCGTAGGAGAAGGGTATTAATAAGGGAGAAAGGGGAAAATGGGGGAACCTTAATTGGGGAAACCATGATGGAGGGGTTAGACAAAGAGAGACACAAATAACGCCTAGCTAGTTTTAAAAACCAGAGGGAACCATATTAGTCCAACAACCTACTGACAAATTATACATATCAGATCAAGAAATATATGTCTAGGAAAGGTTTATCTGAGAACAATTGGTCTTTGCCCAAGCTTTATCTACATGACACACAGTAATTAAAAGTATCTGACTGGTGAAACTAACTTTTGTGGATGTTTAAGAGACATACTTTGAGGCCTATACTAATTTTGTCAGAGGGACATAAAGGACAGTTTTTGCTCCTTGCCCTCCTAAGGCAACTAGTTCCAGGGGACTATGAGCATCTCTCAAAATGTCCTGTAACTGTGGTGGGTGGCCTGTCCTCTTGATCAAGGAGGCCAAGGAGACCCCATGAGATGGACTTGAGCCAGTGTCCAGTCTACAAAGAGGAGGGTCAATACAGAGGAATCATTAACATTTTTTAAACAAACGTATAGTTTATTATTCTTATAAATATTTCTTAGTTACATTCTGTCTTAACTATTTTTTAAAATTGAGATAGCACTTTTTTCTTTATAAAATAAATAATTTTAAGGGTTTATGTTCATTGATAATTTGTACATTTCATATAATGGATCTTAATCAAATTTAGACCCCCTCCTGCATCTGAATCCCCTCCATAGCTCCCCCTACTAGATTTCATGCATTCTCTCATTTATGTTAAAGCCTATCCTGTCAAGCTACTTGTACCCAAATGTCCCTCAGTAGGAAACAGGGGAAATGGGGTTGTTCAAGGAAGTCAAGAAAGGAGGGATAATAGAATACAGGTATTATCAAGGGGAAAATGGGAGTACTTTAACTGAGATAGGAGGAGAGAGAAGAGAGAGAGAGAGAGAGAGAGAGAGAGAGAGAGAGAGAGAGAATCAATAAAGCCTAGGTGGTATGAAAAGCCAGAGGGAAATATACTGACTCAAACCCCCTGAAAACTACACATATGATATCTGTACATTAGTACATGTGTATACCTGAAGGCTATGTTACAAGATACACAGTGACAGACAGGATAAACCTCCCTTTGAGTTGTTGGTCAGGATAATCAAAGAGACTCCCAAAATAACACAGCACTTGACTACCTCCCAGAACTTGAAGGTAAGATTCTATTGTTGGAGCCTCCTCCCTTAATACTAGCTTTCAGAGTTCTAGAGGATATTATAAAAGCTACTAGGGGAGAAAAATCAATGCTCCAAACCAGCTGTAAAGCCTAATAACCACAATACCTGGCACAGTAAAATATATCTATTGGTACAGTAGTGATACTTTTATCTGTGGGGTAATTAGCAGCTACCTAATTGAACTTAAAGCCCTGTCAATGGGAGGGAACTCACGGGTAGTACTGTAAATATAGCCAAATACACATGGCTGGAGAGATCATTGATCCTAAAAAAAAACCCATCTCTGTCATATCTCTAGAAAAATTAAATTCCTTACTGCATGTTAAATATGGATCCTTATATTTACAGACATATATGCCACATACCTTCATCAAAGAAGCTTACAGAGTTGCACAATTTGTCACACACAGAATATAAAATAAATAATTTTAAATGGAAACCTAAGAAACTGCATCTGAAACACAAAATTATGCATAAATATATTAACAGTCTTGTAGACATTTTTATTTTCTGTTTTTAACAAGTATAAATGAGCCAATTGGTTAGAGGTTAATTTCCTATTATAACAGGCACTTATAAATTGCTTCTTTGAAATGCATTTTTTAAAAAGATTTATCTATATTATTTGGGGGGGATGTTGTTGTTATTGTTTTGACAGAGTCTTCCTAGTCCACCTTGAAGTCACTATGTGGACCAGGCTGGCCTTGATCATACAGAAATCCACCTGCCTCTGCCTCTCAAGGACTGGGACTAAAGGTGCGCACCACCACCCTGGCGTGTTTTTAATTATATGTGTGAGTGTGTATACATGTGTACACTTGCTGGCATAAGCAAGAGACATGGAATTGCCCTGGGTTTGGACATACAGGTAACTATGAACCACTTGATATGGGTGCTGGGAATCCAACTGGAGTCCTCTGGAAGAGCACTACATACTTTTTTAACCAGTGGGGCATCTATCTCTCCAGGCCTTGAATTTATTTTTATATGGACTCATAAAGCAACGAAAGCAAGATAAAATTTTGACATTATTGATTAATTTTGTGTCTGTCTCCTTTCTACTGAGCAAATGGCATACCTCTGTAACAAGCACAGTCACAGTCTTTGAATTCCAAAACCAGCAGTGCCTAGATGAAGAAATACTTCAATCTGAAGAGAAGGATAAATACACCCAAGTGGTCACAGGGGACAAACAATGCCAACACAGGCAATCAAAAGAGATATGAGAAATTACCTCAGAGAATTCTCAAATGATGAAATATCAAAGTGTGATAAATATTTTTAAAACTATTAAACATTTTTTGACATTAGGGGAATGTAAATTAAAGTCACATTCAGATTTTATTTTACCCCAGTCAGAATGGCTAAGAGCCAAAAACATATGTAACAAATGTTGGCATTGATGTGGGGAAGAACACTTATTTACAGCCAGTGAGAGTGAAAAATAGGTCCAACTACTATGGACATCAGTGTGGAGGTCCCTCCAAAAGCTAGAAATAGATTCACCACATGATCCAGTTATATCCTTTTTGGGCATGTACCCAAAGGACTCTGCATTTTACTAAGGAAACACCTGCACATCCATGTTCATTGATGTTCTATTCAAAATAGCTAGGAAATGGAAACAATCTAGATGTCCATTGACTCACGAATGGATAACAAAAATGTGGTTAATTTTCACAATGTAAAATTGCTCAGCTGTAAAGAAAAATGAAATTATGAAATTTGCAGGCAAATGGATGGAGCTAGAAACAATCATCCTAAGTGAGGTGCCTAGATCCACTAAGACAAAAATCTTCATGTTCTCTCTCATATGCGGATTCCAGTTTTGAAACTTTAGAGATATGTGTTTCATTTGAAGACCCATAGAGGTCAGGAAACTAGTAAAAGGCCATGGGTAAGGGGTCATGGGAGGAAAAGTTGAATGCAGTAATACAAAGAGGAAAACAGGGGCATTTATATTCCATTCCTCTGCAGCCTCAACACTTTCAATCTTCTCTATCCCCACCTTGTGCCCTGGTAACCTTGGACCCAGACCCACTCCAATTCCCCTGCCTCATTTTCCTGGTCTAGCTTCCTAACCCAGAGTAGCTAAATGCCCCAGCATAGATTGCTAAATCCCTCCTCAGGTGTTCCCCACCCCCATCTTCCACTGGCTCCTGACCTGCCTGACAGACTAGCCCACCTAGGACTCTGGTAACTATACTGTACACACTCATCAAAGAAACTTCTTTTTGAAAGAGATGGAGTGTGGGGTCTCTCCCTTCCCTCGTGGATCATTGGCCACTGGTCCACGAGGACAAAGGGAGCAGAAGCGACGATGGGGTCAGGACGGCCAGTGAGCACTGACGCAATAAAGCCCTTCTGGGGAGGCAGGGTCAGTGATACAAACAGCTCCAGACTCAGTGAAACAGCTCTGTTTATTCAGGGGGGGTAGGGAAAATATAGTGTGGCAGCAGTAGCCAATGCTTTAGCTGATAGGTGCTCATAGTATGCTTTATTTACATGTGGCGGTAGGCTCCTATCATCAGACTATTGGGCAATGCCTAATTATCATATAGAAAAAACCTGGGGGTAGTTTTTACTCCAGGTAACTATGCCAAAAGTCATGCTCCAAATAAGGCCAGGCATCCGTGCTTGATGGCACTTTCCAAGAAAGTCAGGCAGAGAGCAGGAGGCCCCCTGTTGAGAAGGGGAGTCCTTCCATATAGTGCCGAGCCCCTTAGAGCTATGCAGACATGGAGGACTACAACCCTAGGAGCAGGGTTCCTCAACAATGGAGGCTACTGCAGAATCCCACACCTGGTCAGACAGAGTATATATGTCTTAGAGATGCCCAGTTCTAAGTGACATATCTACAGCGGAACCTCTACACCTAAGACTCATGGAACATAGCAGAACAGGAGGTAGACAGAAAACTAGTGCATCCCTCAACTCTCACCAGTGAAGCGTCCTTATACAACAGAGTGTGATGCACACACAAGGCTACAACTGGCCAACTTTGAAAGAATAAGAGAGTACAGATTGTGTGTTCCCGGATAGGACTGCTATATCAAACCCCTTCCACCCATGGTTTAGGGACCATTGCAGAAGAGGAAGCCAAAAGATTGTAAGAGCCAGTCTGTGAACATAGGGAAGCAGAGGCTTTCAGGTCACTGGAAGCTTGCACATGTGAACTTGTGGCAATGGTGGCATCAAGCACAGGATCCATGCCAATTCAACTAGACAAGGGTCCAGCATGGAGCAAGGGAAATGGGTGGTGGGTCAGCTCTAGTCTGGGAACTATTAGAGACTGGTTAGTATTGGGTGAGGGAGAGTAGGCCTTACCAATGATCTCTAGATAGGCTGACTAGATTCCAGAGGATGAATTTGCACCAAAGGACATAAGAGTACAAATGCTTGACTGGATAGGACTTAACACATTTGGTGGAATACATGAGGTTCATGGATAGGGGAGGGGAACTAAATTTGATTAAGAACTGTTGTATGAAATGTACAAATGCTCAATAAAAAAGGAAAACAGAGATAATGGAATAGGAAGGGTTTAGGAATGGAATAAGAAGGGATACAGAATGAGAAGGTATGGTAGATGAGGGAGTGTGGGGAGGAATAATTAACACTAAAGTCCCTTTGAAAATGTCAAATCTAAATCCACTACTGTAGAATCTTCCTAAAATATTCACACTTACATGTATAAAAGATTAAGTGAATTTATACGAAAGGTACAATACCTTTACCAGATACCACAAGGTAGCAAATAAAAAGCCTAATGCCAGAAATGGGCTCTGTCTTTTAGAGTGTTGGACATGAGGTCCCATAGGCCCTCACAAATTACTGGCTATTTCTGTTGCTCTTAGTTATCCTCCACAACTTGATAGTAAGACCTATTAGTGAAGACATTACATGCTTGAGTTCCACAACATGGAGAAATAAAGCTGGCATGGGCTTAGAAGCATCGTTCTACTGGTTAGCGTTCATACTGCTGGAAGGTGTCATTCTGTCTACCATAAAAGTAGTCACTAATCTTACTTGGTTCTGAACCTTGTGAGCTCCAATCAGCCTGGCAAGATATGCCCACTCATACAATAAAGGCATGACTGTTATGGGAGTAATGAACCATTTTCTGATGGTATTCAAGGCCTACTTCACAAGACAAAATCATTACCAGGACCTAGAAACTGGGGCTTGACATGTCACAGGCTGTAGGGAATAACATAGTACTATTTTCCTGTTAAATGAACATAGTATTAAACTGACCCCTAGTGACCTGCCATTATACCCATAGATTAGTGCATCTCTCAACTCTCATCACAGAAGCTTTTTGCAGCAAAAGGCAAGTAACATAGAGATACACAACTGGTAAACTTGCAAAGAATAAGAGACTGTGGAGTACTTAACCCTAAATGGGACATCTATATCACAACCTTCCTCACAAAGTATGACAACTATTGCAGAAAAGGGGCCAGAGAGATGTTAAGAGCCAGAAATAGTGAGTAATATAAGAACTTATTTCTTTCCAAACATATCAGGGCAGTAGCACATGTGACCCTACAATAGTTGTGACAGCTTGCACAAGACTTGTGCAAGCTCAAGCTAGACAAAATTCCAATATGGAGGGGGAGAGGTGGGCATAAAATCCTATCCCTTGTTGAAGGAGTATTGGCAATTGATAGCTGCAGGGAAAGGGAGAGTCAGTTTTCTTTAAATGTGTGACTCAGGGTAGGTTTTCCATGCTCCAGGGGAAAGACTCACTCGAAAAATTTTATAGGTAACACAAATGGGACTTGACGGGCCTTGTGAAATTACAGGATGTGAAGTGGGGCATAGAGAGGTGGTGGTGAATCAGAAAGGAGCTGGGGACAGGGATTGAATATGATCAAAATACACTGTATGAAATTTTCAAAGAACAAATGAAAATATTATTTTTAAAAAAGGAGTCTGGAGAGATGCCTCAGCAGTTAAGAGCATGGTTTTCTCTTCCAGAGGACCCAGGTTTGGTTCCCAGTATCCACATGGTGTGTAACGATTGTCTGTAACTCCAGTTCTCCTGCCGCATGACATGGGTGCACTTACATACATGCAGTCAGGCAAAAGACTTATACACATAAAATAAAAATAAATAAAAAGATATTTTTGAAAAGGAGACTTAGACACATTCAGCCAAGACTGTTGAGCAGTTTGAACACAGCATACTGCTGTCCTGACTGGCATTATACGTTGTCTTGTTGTCTCCCATATTTTTCAATGGTAACACTTTGAAAATCTGTAGTGTAGTATGGAAACCAATGACAATAATCCAGTCCATCAATAAGATCAGGTTTCCCTAGTAGTACTTGCACTCCTTTGTATGTGTATATGTGTTAAATTCTATGCAGTTTTTTCAAAGTGTGAGACCTTGTAGCCCTCATCATAGTTAGCACACAAACTGTTTTAAGTGGATCATGTACTGTACTACTTAGCAATAACATTACTCACATTTGTTATGGTGGAATGAGAACTTACATTCCAACACAAATGTGTGGAAATATTTATTTATAACATCTTTGTAGTAGTCCAAAATGGGAACAATTTAGATCTTTTTCTATGTGTTAATGGATAAACTCTGGTATATCCTTACCACTTAGCACTGAAAATCAATTCATGAAAAAACTATTGATGAACCTCCAAACAGTTAAATACATTGAATACACACACACACACACACACACACACACACACACACACACACACACAAGAAGAGGGAAACATTTTGTGTTTGTGTTGACAAAACTCACATTGGACCCCTTTCTCAACCCAATTTTTATTCTTTTATTGATCCCTCTGATTTTAGTTGTTGAACACCAAGAAGGCAGTGTGTAAAAGCTGAGTCTGTGGGATCTTAAGTCCTATCTGTAGCTTCTGAAGCTTTCTCCAGATGTCAAGGGCTGACTGACTAATTAAATGTTCCAGAAGAGCTCGTCCATCAGAGGATGGGGCATCCAGGTTAACGAATTTCATAAAATCAATTAATCTGTTGAGAAATAGGACAAGATATTCTTTCCTTCCTTGAGTAACCTTTCTGATGCTGTCATACAATATTGCATCCCTTTAATTAGAACCATTTATTGTCATCCTATGTCTATGGGTTCCATTTTGGGTATTATTATACCAACAGTGTATTTGTGATCTGGGAGGGCCTGCAATCATGGTACACAGTCTGTAGAATTCTGAACAGATATTTTATCAGCATGCTTTCTAGCTTCATCTTACATCTTCTTGTTTTCCCTGAGGAGTACAATAAGTGATTAGGATAAAATGATAATATATAGGTCCTTCCATGTGATTGCATATACTATAAGCAAGATCTGAAAAGTACTGGTAAATCAGAACGGGTACTCAGAGAAGCTTCCTTAGCATGTCCTTGTATTCTTGGAAGTTGGTAATTAAAAGTGGGACATGGATTCTAATTGTATCCAAGCACCAAGGTTTTTCCTTTGGGTGAGTATTGTAGGTGTCTTGATAGACAACTGGAAACTTTACTCCTTATATTGTCTCAAGACTTCCTCTGCTGGTTAATCATGATTGTCACCTTGACAGGATTCAGAATCACCACTGGCAGATCTGTGAGTGAATTTCTATATTAGTTAACTAAGTGAGAAATGTCATCCTAAATGTGGATGGCACCCTTGCATGGGCTATGGTCCTGAGTTTAATAAAAAGCAAAAAGTGAGCTGAAAATGAGTACTCATCTTTCCCTCTCTGTCCCTGATTAAAGATTCACTGTGAACCGCAATCTCAGTTTCCTGACACCATGACTTCCCCACTCTGATGACTCTTACCCATACACAGTGAGCTAAAATAAACCCTTCCTTTCTTAAGTTACTTTTGTCAAACATTTTATTTTACCAATGTGTAAAATAACTAATAAAACTTATTTTTGGTAACTTGATAATGTGGGGCTCAACGAGTAAGAAAAGACATTCCTTCTGAATCCCACTGCTCATTGTTTTCTTCTTGGAAGGAAGCTTTAGACATGAACAGTGATCATCTAGGATATCAGAAGTATTACTTTTTGTTTGGTTGGTTTTTATTTGCATGACTCCTTATCTAGGAAGATAGTCATCAAGGCCTGAATATAATATCAATTTTTACAAAATAGGTCTAGTTTCAAGATGATGTTGAGATTTAGGCTTCCATACTTGGCCAAATTTATTCTTCCTCAGGCTTGTATTGAGGCCAGATGTTGTTAGTGTGTAATATTATCCTTTTTATCTTTATATTCTCAGACTCAAGCTTAGTCCAATCCTTACGAATGCATCATAATGTATACTGAAGGCAAAAGTAAGAATAGGCTAATTTTTTACAATGGCCTTAAGGGAAGAGACAGGTATGAGGGTCTCTGGAATACAATGCAGGTATTGATGTCATTCATTCTCAGAATCTACAAGATTTGCTGCGAGGCATCTCTGGTGACTGAAAGCAACCTTATAACGGTTAGAAATACTGGTTTAAATATCCAGCTCTTCTGAATTTACTCTTTCTTCTGTTACTTGCATCTCTTTGACCTTTGAGTCCACTGAGATGGAGCGCCAGACTTCAAACCCCTGTCCTTTCCAAGGATTGGTCCTGTAGGACAAACATGAACCTAGAGGTATCTGGTGTGATTACCCTGCACACCTGGTGAAAAGGGGACCCTGTAGACAAGGGAGTCAGCATCGTTATCCATTTCAGCCTAGGGCAGGAGTATCTCTGTGGAAAATTATCTCAGGGCAAGAGGATGACTGTAAGAACTGCCACAGTTCATGAGTCAGAGTCCCACCTGAGTGTGGCATTCCCGGAATCCCAACAGTCCTCTGGGAAGGTAAAAGGGATGATGAAAGAGTATAAAAAGAAGACTGTGGATGAGTAAGCAAATTCTGGTAGCACAAGAAAGATTAAGTATGTAGTGGTGTTCATGAGACACAGTGATACTGTGGTCCACAAGCAGACATGTGGGTGTCATTGCCTTTATTAGAACCATCATCACCCATATGGGCACCACCATCTTGGTTGCTCATGTAACCATAGACATATTTGGTTGTACACAGGGTTTCCTTCAGTCTGTAGGCAGAGGGCAGCTTGATGCATGCAAGAGCCAAGTTATCTGTCAGAGTATGAGTCTTTACAGGATCTGTGTATCTCTCTAGCTTAGTGGTGGCTCACTGTGGATCCATACAGGCTTCCAAGTTTAGATGAAGAACTTCTTAGGCAGCTTCCTCCCAGTCTTAACTACATTATTGGCAGAAGCTGGCAATGCACATACATTTGTCATGATACAAGCTCAGTGAATGTCTCCCCAGGGTGGGTGAGAGTGTTTAGGCATCCTCTCATTTTATAGCCAATGGGCACTGTGATGGTTAATTTGGGATCTTTACTTGACTCAACTCTAAGATAATCCAAGGGACACCTGTGAGGGATTTTCATGATCAGGTTACTTGAAGAGAGAATACCCACTTTAAGTATGAGAAGCAGGTACCAGTGGTAGCCAACATGAAAGGAGGTCTGAGAAAAAGCTTTGTTTTTGCCTGCTTGTCTTACTCTTGCTAACACATTTATCTTCCTTACTTCTGCTGCATCCCTTCACTGATATCAGAACCCTGCTTCATTGGACTTCCAACATGGACTAAAGACCATTGACTCTACAAGAATCCTCCAAGCCTTCAACACTAGATCAGGAATGCTGAGAAGCTATCAGGTTTTCATCCCTTCCATTTCAAAGACAGCAACTGTTGGACTACCCAGACCATATAAGAGAATCCAATCTAACAAATCACAATTTAAAATATATTTATTTTTTGGTTCTGTTTCTCTAAATAACACTGATTAATACAGGTACTATAAACAATGGAAAGAAAAGACTGGCAATAGATGGAACTTCATCCACTCACGGCTCAGAGACCATTGCAGAAGAGGAGGTAGAAAGATTGTAAGAGCCAGGCCTGGTTCATGAACACAGGGAGGTGAAGGCTTCCAGGCCACTGGAGGCTTGCTCAGGTACACCTGCTGCAATTAATGTCAGTTCAATTAAACAAAAGCCCAAAGGAGAGGTGAGAATAGGTGGCAGGTCAGCACTAGACTGAGAACTATTTAAGACTGATTGCTGCTGGACTAGGGAGGGTATGACTTACATATGACCACTGGATGGGCTGAGTAGACTCCAGTGGATGCATTTACACTGAAGGACATTTGGATACAAACACCTGAATGAATAGGACTCAACGTGTATGGCAGAGTGCATAGGGTTCCGTGGAGGAGGGGTAGGTATGGATGAGGAGGAGGTCTGGATTTGAGTGGGAAATGGGAAATGTTTTATGAAATTTAAAAAGCTCAAATATATATTTGTATGAATATATAAATATATATGTAATTTATGTATAAATTATAAATGTTTGAAATTTTAAAAGCTCAAATACACACACACACACACACACACACACACACACACAATCACTGGGCAATTGGAAAAGTTGAATCTGGTGCCCCCAAACTATCATTAGACCTATGCAGGAGTCCCCCCATCATTTCCATATGCTCAGAAATGGGAAAAGTGAATGAAAAGAAAGAACAAAAAGATGGTGTGCTAGATGCTCTTGCTAAAGAACAGAGAGATGTTTTAATATATTTTGTGCTTATTAAGTTAAAACTTCTTACAAGATTACAGACACAACTCTTATCTCCTGAGACAGTTCACCAACTGTTATAGATGTGGATATGTGTCAAGAGAGTGCACACTCAGATTTCCAGGTCCTTATTTTTAATAAGGATTCACCTTTTGTGTATTTTTACTAAATTTTTGTGTATTTCATACATATCTTAGTCCTCTTTATACCCCCTTCCACATCAGCATGCTCCCATAACTCCCCCACTGGATTTTATGCATTCTGTCATTATGTTATGGACTATTGAGCCAAGCTCTTGTCCCTAGATGTCTCTTAGTTCAAGTTAATCCACTGGGGTCTAGTCAGGCTATCTAGAGTCATTCTTTAAAGATCAGCTCTTCCTCACACAGCAGGGCTCAACTGTAAAATAGTTTTTGGGGTCTGCTGCCCATGTCCACAGTTCTATGCTGGGTTTTTGTCTGCTTGAGTTTGCATGGGTCTTGTGCATGCTGTCACCATTGCTATAAGTTCGTATGATCTGTTCATCTGTGTGTTTGTTTTTGTGCCAGTACCATGCTGATTTTATGACTATAGCTCTGAAAAATAGTTTCAGATCTGGTATAGTACTCCCCCTAGCATTGATCTTTCTACTCAGGACTGCATGTTGTATCCCTTGTATGCTGCCCTGGAGGGGGAGGGCATTCTAGTCTACCCTCTTGCCATAGTACTGTAATTGTAGAAGGAAGGGGAAAGACTTCACAATGAAACCAAACGTTGTGAGCCTAGATCCACAACAACTTTCTTAGGTAGAATTCTAGGAGGACATAATTTATGAAAACATAATGGGATAGTTTTAAATGGGTGAAGACAGCAAGAAAATATTTAGTGCGAGCCATTTCTTGTCTCATTTATTGAAATAACTTCTTCAGTTGGAATATCTCTATTTTGAATCTATTCATAGTTTTGCCAAAGAAATCTGTCTTATCCACAAGTTTGAGCATTTGTTTCATATATGCTTTAAGACTATTGGACTCCACTGTAACACTTGCACTCACAGAGAGAGAGAGAGAGAGAGAGAGAGAGAGAGAGAGAGAGAGAAACACATAACTAAATAAACCACATACTGTGCATTGCACCTTCTAAAGTGGCCTTTAAAATTCCACAGTCCTGGCTGGGCATGGTGGTGCATGCCTTTAATCCCAGCACTCAGGAGACAGAGGCAGGTGGATCTCTGTGAGTTCAAGGCCAGCCTGGTCTACATAGTGAGTTCCAGGACAGCTGGGGCTACAGGGAGACCCTGTCTCAAAAAGACCTGTTACTCACGTTTTCCATCAATGTATGGAAACCACTGGGATGATGAAGGAACAAGTATGATGTCAGCACTGCTGAAATTACATTGTTTTAGATTTGTTTACTTTTCTTAAGTCTGGATCTCATGTAGCCCAAGTTAGCCTTGAACTCATCATGTACCCAAGCATGACCTTGAACTTCTGATCTTTCAATGTCTACCTCCCTAATGATGATATTACTGACCTCTATCATCATGGCTAATGTTGAAGGTGCAATCTTTCATTTTTTAAATTTATCTTTCATATTGGTGGTGGTGGCGGTGTGTTTGTGTGAGCACATGTGTGTTTGTGTGTCTGTGTGTCTGTGTATCTTTGAGTGTGTCTGTGTGTTTGATGTGTATGAGGATGCATGCTACAATACATATGCAGAGGTCAGAGGACAATTTTGTGGAATCAGTTCTCTCTTTCCACGTGTATGTGGGTTTTGGGAAAATCAAACACAGCTCATCAGGCACTGAAAGTGCCTTTAGCCACTGAATCACCTCGCCAGTGCAAAGTATAATTATTAAACTGAAGACAGTCCTCTTACAAATCAAAGATTGCTGTGAAAATCACTACTAGATGATGGAGGGTTCTTCAGGAGAGATATTGCTGAACTTGGAGCCTATAGGCACACAAGATTGCTATGATTAAAATGCTATGGATCATGAGGAAATTCTTGAATGAGCTTGATATGTGTCCACTGTATTCCAATTTACATATACGAATTAACTGGTACCTCCTCCTTAATGTGAGGTTCTTGACTATGGCGATTTGTATGTCATGGTCTTCCATAGTAGACTGAATTCAGGTTAGGAAATAGTGAACCTGAATGGGGAGGCCAGTCGACTCAGTTCCTGAAAGTCTTCAGAGAGCCAAGGAAAGTTCTTTCAGAGCTTTCATAGCTATGCACAAAGGAACACTGTGGGGACCTAAATGCCCCACCTTGCAGAGGTCCCAGAGGAAATTACTGGGGTGCGGCCTGACTTGTTTTAAAAGTCTGAAGGATACTTCTGCACTGCTGAGGAGTGCATGATCAGCTCGTGACCATCCTTAAGATACACCCTCAGGATGGAGCGGGATTTCCAGATGCCTTTATAAGCTCTGTAACATCTGCAATCAATGAGTCCCTGCTTGACTAGGCTCCCCCTTGCACCTGAGCTTTCCCGGTACTGGGGGTGGCGTGGGCTGGCGAATGGCACGCTTACTCATCCCCAACCATCACTGCACCGGGGTCGCTGGCTCAAAACCCCGCAGAACACAAAACTTGTAGAAAGAGGCAGAACTTGTGAGGCTACCTAGACAAGAGATAGGATGACAAAACCATGCTGAGACCAGAAGTATAGAATGTTAGTGTCATCCAGGCTGAAGAAGAATGAAACAAGGACCATGTCTCTAACACTGACAGCTGCCTACTTATCATTTATACCTTCCATTTCCTCCTTTCATGACTGCAGCATTAGAGGAATTGGGCTGATGGTCCTCAATTGTATCTTATCATTGAAGTCATCTTATAAACTTAAAAAATAGCCATCCCTGCGTCCATTGCAGATTCACTAAAATAAAAACTATAGGGTTGGGGCACAGGTATCTGTATGTTTCAATGTGCTTTCTTTAATAAGACAAGGCAGAGAACAACTGACTGAGAGAACTATAAAACAGAATGTTTAAAATATGGGTTTTTCTGTAACCAGAACGTATACCCTATCTAGTGTCAAAGGAAGAGAAGAAGAAAGTATATTCTTCCACACTCCAAGTTTCTCAGACTATTGGCCTATCTTGTCCAAGGGAGTAAAGGGGATGAATATTTTAAGCTGAGTTTAACTTACTATCTGTAGGAAATCACAGCACTATGCTATCTGCCTGATATATCAAGGAACAGGAAAGAAGAAGTTAAGAAAATGTATTTTGAAGTAGACATTGAAGAAAAACTTTTGAACCACTTTGTATCAATACTTCTACTTTCAAAAATATGAAATAAGCTAGCTTCAAATTCAAAATAGGAAGTACTCAATTTAAAATTCTGCCCAAGATGTGGCTTACTCTTAATCTTTCTAATCCTATGTACTACCATTGCAGACCACTTTAAACTAACATCCAATCTGTGGGGTTTTTTTTTTTTTCAAGCACATTACATACAGGCTTTTTTTCTTTATTATTATAAAAATAACCTTTATTTTATATGAGGGATATGGTCAGTATACAATGTATACTTTTATAAAATGTCCTCCTGTAACACAGTATTATGTACCTTGAATATGTACAATGGAAATTTTAAACTTTTTATTTATTTTTTATTCTTTATGTATTTGTATATTGCCTGCATGTAGGTAGGTGCACCCATGTCATGCAGTGCCCACAGAGGTCAGAAGAGGACATCTAATCCCCTGGAACTGGAGCTACCGACCATTGTTAGCTACCATGTGGGTGTTGGGAATTGAACCCAGTTCCTCTGTAGGAGCAGCCAGGACTCTTAACTGCTGAGTCATCTCCCCAGCCACCACAATGAAGAATTTGTAAAGGCTAGGTTATTTGTAAAGACAAGGTATCACTGTATAGTCCTGGCTGGCTTAGAAATCACTGTGAAGAACAAGCTGACCTCCAACTCAGAAATCCACCTTCCTCTGCATATTTGTGCTGAGAATAAAGATATACAACACTACACCCTGCAATGGGATTTAATTATTTTAATTTTTTTCAGAATTTCATATGAGGGTACATCATTTTCATACCACCTTCTTCCCCCCCCAACTCCATAGCCCCCTCACTCACTCTGAATTTCATGACCTCTTCTTTTTCAACTATTATTGTTTATATATATATGTAATATGTAATATATGCATACACACACATATATATAATAAAAACTATAGGGTTTTTCAAAACTATATTATCAGGGAGCATGTCCCTGGAGAAAACTGATTCTCCCTCTCACAGCAGCTATTGTTTGCCTGTAGCTCTTCATCTAGAGGTGGGACTTTGTGAAATTTTCCCATCCACACAGGCTTATCAACTGGTGGTGTTATTGTGCAGTTACAGACTATTTTAAAGTGAATTTTAGCATAATAAAAGAGACACCAGTACAAAGAGTTCCCGTGTAGACGTGCTTTGTCTTACCAAAGCCTCACTTATTCAAATCCCAAAACTAAGCTCCAAGGAACATAAATTCAAGAAACCCAGCTAGTGGCAAACCTGGGTTTCTGTAGGACCTGTAAGCAAATAGCTTCACTTTCCTGAGCATCAGATTTCCCAATTATAAAATTAAAATATGGTCATTATTGTACTCAGATGTGTTAGAAATTGTTTTAAAAGGTACAGATAAAAATGTTTTTCAACCTGATTGTCTAAAAGAAACTCCCAATTCACTAAAGGTTTTGAAAACAATAAAGTTTCATTTTGACTCCCTTAGCTAGTTTAGAAGTCTCTGAATCAGAATGGCATTTTCAATTTATTTTCTTATCCAATCTCCAAACTTAACATACGTAAATGCTGCCCGATGTGAGGCTTATCGCCACTCGAGATGACATGTTACTTGATAGAGGTCTCAGTGAAAAATGAGTTAAGAGATTAGAGTTGCCGTCAAATGCTGGGTGAGTCATCAGTGAGAAAGGACTATGAAAAAGCTAATGTAATCTTATATTGTGCTAATAGAATCCCAATGTCTGCAGGAGAGAAGAGGTATCAGAGATAGGCTTGTAAGATGTTCAGGCAGAGATACACCATGCAGCAAGAGAAGAGACTTGGCTTCAAAAGACCCCAAAATCAATTTTAACAATTTACTCAAAGTTAAACAAACTCAAAGACATTGATTCACGTCAACAAATTCACTGATACTGAGTGCAATGAACACAGCCAATTTATGCTGGACCCTGAGATATATGTCTTGCTGGGTCATTTTATTTACCTAGGAAGTTCTTTCCTGAGAATGACTCTGCTCAGCATAGCAAACATAGGAAAATATGTCTAGAAAAATAAAGTGTGGCAGGAAAGGGCATTGGAAATACTTATGGGCACCTTTTCGCAGGCAGGATGAATTGTGTTCCCGAGTTCTGAGGAGTGTTGTTTCAGGTCTAAGATAAGTACATTCAGCAATCTTCCAACTTGCCCAGAACCTGAGGTTATTACTTCCACTCTTCTGTTTTGGTATCTTCTCTGTTCACCAGAAAATTTCCCTTCCATTACTTTGTCAAAACAGCAGCACAGTTACAAGAGTGTTCCAATCAAATTAAGTAACTTATGTATTTATAAAGGAAAATGATTTGTCTATACTTTGGCCAAACCAAAGAAAGAAAGACTCCTAGATTCTCTCCACTGTCTCTGTTAGTTTTATAGAAAAGAAACAAAGACAGGAAATATACACGTTACCTTGTTGGAACTGTGTGTAAACTCTTCTGTAAAGAGGAAAGTTATTCCCGTAATGATTCTGGCAGGAATGAAAATATTCTTTTAAAAATATAATTTAAATCCTTTTACTGTATATTTTTGTTGAATTTTTGTGCATTTCATACAATACACCTTAATCATATTTAGACCCCTTCCCCCATTTGCACTACCCATGGATCCCCCAAGAGATTTCATGCATTCTGTCATATATGTCAAGGCATATCAAGATAAGCTTTTGTACTCATATATCCCTTGGTGCAAGTTCATCCACTGGAGTCTAGTCAGCCTATCTAGAGTCATCCCCTTAAAGAAGATCACCTCTCCCTCATTCAGGAGTAATCAGTTGTCAATAGTTGCAATAAGTTTGGAGCCTGTTGCCCATTTCCCCAGTTTTATGCTGGGTTTTTGTCTGATTGAAAGTTCGTGGGTTTTGTGTATGCTGTCACCATTGCTGCAAGTTCATATGAGCAAGTTCTCAGTGGCCTTAAAGCCTCTGTTTCCTACCAACCCTGGCTCTTACAATCTTTCTGCTCCTTCTTCCCCAAAGGTCTCTGAGCACTGGGTGCATAAGGTTTAATATAGGAGTCCTATTTGGGGGCAAGCACTCTGAAGTCTCTTACTCCCTACGCTTTGGTCAGTTGTGGCCTTCTCTGTGCATCATACTCTGCTGCATGAGGAAGATTTGCTGGTGAGAGTCAAAGGATGTGTTAGTTTTCTTTCTACCATCTGTTCTGCTATGTCCCTTGAGCCTTAGGTATAGAGGTTCCATTGTAGGTGAGTCACTTCAGGCTGGGCATCTCTCAGACACATATTCTGTGTGTAACCAGTTGTGAAACTCTGTAGTAGCCTCCATCTGTTACAAAAACAAGCTTCTTTGATGAATAGTGAATGGTACACTTGACTGTAAATATAAGAATCCATATTTAGAGTTCAGCAATAAACTACATTTGTCTGGGGATATGACATATATAGGGTTTTACCCAGGATCTAAGATCTCTCCAGCCATGTGTATTTGGCTATGTTTACGCTGCCACACATGAGTTCCCTCCCATTGAGAGTCAGATAGCTGTTGCTTAGCCCCTACATAAAGGTGCTGTTATTGCAACTGCTATAGTTTGTTGAGCTGGTCATTGTTGTGGTTATTAGGCTTTAAAGCTGGAGATGGACATTTAATTGATTTTCTCTCTTAGCAGCTTGCATAATATCATCTGGAAACATGAAAGTTAGTCTTCAGAAAAGAGGCTTTGGGATCAGTTCCAGCTCCATTGCTCCACGTTCTGTAACTGACATATGTCCTGTCTTCAGCAATAGTTTTACTCTCTAGTTCTGGGAGGTAATCAAGGGCTCTGACAATAGTCTCTATAATTTTGAGAGTCTCTTGGACTACCCTGACCAACAACTAGAAGCATGGTTTCTCCTGTCACTGTGTTTTTTGTTATATACCCTTCAGCTATAGACATGCATCCATGTTCAGTTATTGTATGTGTATTTTTCAGTAAGAGTCACACCATTACATTTTCCTCTGGTCTTTCATACCATCTAAGCATTATGTATCTCTCAGATATTTATACATGAGTACTATATTTACATAATTTCCACCCCTCACTGTAACCCTCCAGCCCTCTCCATGCCCCCCACTCTGTCTCAATTTCTTGACCTCTTTTTTAGTAATTATTGTGACACACAACACACACACACATGCAGACATACCACACACACTTATATTATATATATATATATATATATATATATATATATATATATATCCAGAGGATCAGAAACCTTAATAGATAATGTCTTGAGACATGAGAAGGAAATTGCATCCATGAAACTGCAACAATATGCTTGCCAAAATAACACCTACATAATGACACCAGCTGACATGCCAACATAAATGGGGCAAATTTCACAAGACCCCACCCCTAGATGAAAAGCCACAGACAATCAATGGCTGCTGAGAGAGGGAGAATCAATTTCCTGCAGGGATAGGCTTCTTGAAGGTTGTCTAATCACAAGTGGCCAGCCCTAAAGTCATAGAACGGAAATATTCTAAAGAGACCTTTGTTCCCCGTGGCTATCAGATTGTTGAAAGAATGGGCCTTAAGGAATCAGAAATTCCCTAGAAACAGTATTCTGGGGGAAGGAAAAGGCTAGGAGTTTAGTACCTTCCTGAGGGAGAGCTTGTCTCCAGGAAAGAGGTTTCATATTCTGTTGTTAGATTACCTTGCAAGAGAGACTGAAGCAAAGCCAGTGATCTGGGGAGGAGGTGGTCATAACCACACACTGACAGTCACTGCTTTGTTATGAAGGCCATATATATATATACATATATATATATATATATGTATATATATGTATATATATGTATATAAATATTTTAATATAGGGGCTCACTATAGCTCAGGCTGGTCTGAAAGTCACTATGTTGCCAAAGTTGACCTGGAACTCATGACAAGACTGTTGCCTCAGCCTCAGGATTATAGGTGAGAGTCAAATACT
>NW_008347808.1:1563267-1565237 GCF_000622305.1 Nannospalax galili | reverse complement strand
TTTATTTATTTATTTATTTATTTATTTATTTATTTGTTTGTTTGTTTATTTGTTTATTTGCTTTCTTACTGGCTTATTGAAGACAGCCTGGCTTCCTCTGGCCGACAGGACCTAGGCTCTCACCTTATCAGTTTAATACTCTGGATGGCACCGGGGCCTCAGTCTCTCCTGATCCCTGCACTGGATTTGGGGGAAATTTTTAATTACTATATATCCATTGTTTCTATAGTCTAATAGCTGAAGGGAGGGGAGCATTATGTCTCTCTTTCCAGTATCTCCTCTCCTGATAGCACTGTTATAATTCATTTTTTCCTGTTTTTAGGACTTAGTCTTGATGACAGCCTGGGCAACATAGCAAGAATCTGTGTTGGAATCAACACCAAACTGAGACCCTTATGCCAGTCCTCCAAAATATCCAAAACTGCACAAGGCTATAGAGAAATTGTTCTTATGTGTAGTTACTGTACACTAAACTGGGGTCTAAATTTCACTCCTATTTGTATTCTGTTTATGACATCTGTTTCAGGTATGTTTTAGACAACATTTTGGTGAGTTAATTTGAACATCTGATCCCCAGTTTTAGCATTTGATATGACCTTTGCAAGCATTATAGATTGTTTTAATTGAAAACTTGAAACAATCTTGTATCACCTGGAAAGAGAGTCTCAGTAAGGGTTTATCTAGGTCTGGTTGGTCAATGGGCATATTTATGGGAGGGTGTCCTGATTACATTAACTGATATGGGAAGACCTGGCCCAAAGGTAGGCAGCACCATTCACATGATATGGGCCCTGAATTGCATAAAAATAGAGAAAGTAAGCTAAGCAGTAGGCATGCATGCAATCATTTCTCTGTGCTCTTGCCTGCGAATTTGATGGGACTAGTTGCTTAAAGTTCCTGCCTTGACTTCTCCACACTGATGAGACCTGGAATTTTGCATTAAAATATACAATTTCTCTTCTAAATTGGATTTTTCAGGGTAATTTATCAAAGTAACAGAAATGAAACTAGGACAGCAAGTTAAAACTTCATATATTTGAACCTTAGTTTTCTTATCTATTAACTGAGATTAACAATCACTGGCCTGTCTTTCTCTTTGCATTGGAAGATTTAATCAACTAAAGAATGGGAAAGGGCCTTGCAAGATCTGAGAGCTTGGGCCCATGAAAGGCACTGCTACTTTTGGCATTTAGATTCCATATCTTTCAGTTATATTCTTTGAGTCTATGCCCTAGACCTTTTCATTGTTCTTTAAAAAATACTTACTGAGCTCATAGCATGTGCTAGGCATGCTGTAGCTGCTGAATGCAACAATGAATAGGCAAAATGAAAATTATCTGCCTTTGTGGAGCATTGTTAAG
Organism: Nannospalax galili; assembly: GCF_000622305.1. Taxonomy (NCBI): domain Eukaryota; kingdom Metazoa; phylum Chordata; class Mammalia; order Rodentia; family Spalacidae; genus Nannospalax; species Nannospalax galili. The sequence goes on along the minus strand of NW_008347808.1, from coordinate 1,563,876 downwards.
GAGTACACAATAAATGAGGGAACACATTCATATGAGCAAGATAAGGTGAAAAATGTTATGAGAAATTATGATGGATAACTCATGTAGAATGAGAAAACTACTTCATATAGAGTAGTCAGAAGAAATTTATTTAGAGAAAAATAGCATTTACTATGAAAATTGACTGTCCAGGAGCTAGCCATTTGATAATTAAGAGAAGTGTTTTCCAAGAAGACTGGAGAGAAAGTGCAGAGATTGTATGGGACATGTAAACCTAATGTGTCAGATGAACAGAAAATATCAGCCATAGAAGCAGCCGACTGTTGATACATGTGACAACATCAGTAAGTTTCAGAAACGTTTTTCTGATTAAAAGATTACTTACACATAATTGTAAGCTCCCATTCACATGAAATGTAAGAATAATTATAGTGCTAAGTAAGACCTGCATATCGGTAACAACAGTTGACATACCAGTGTGGCTGGGGGAAATTTCTCAAAGTTCCACCTTTAGATGAAGAACTATAGGCAATCAATGGTTGTTGAGAGAGAATTACTTTCCCATAGGGACAAGCCCCCTGAAAAGTTATCCATTCCCAAGTGCTCAGCCCTAAATACACGTACATACAA
>NW_008347808.1:1557425-1563216 GCF_000622305.1 Nannospalax galili | reverse complement strand
TAATACTATAATATATAATAATTACAGAAGAGGTCACATAATTGAGAATGAGTGTGGGGGACATGGGATTATTTGGAGGGGGAGAAGGAAGGATGGAAATGATAGAAATATAGTATACTCATATGAAAGTCTCAATTGTTTAAAAAATGACAATCAAAATTAATCAATGAGAAGAGGGCTGCTATAGTGGTTACTACTTATGTTCGGGCCTGAAATTTGACTGAAAAAAGGTAAGAAGGTACTTTCTAGAGCATTGGTAATCTTCTATACCTTGTTTTGAGTGGTAGGTATATATTTATATTTGTCAAAATTCCTGAAACTGTTCACAAGACATGCTAATTTTGCTGTATGATTTATATCTCAACTGGACAGAAAGGAAGGAATGAAAGAAAGGAAAAATAAAGAAGAAAAATTGGAGAAGTGGTACATAACAATCAAGGGGTGAGCATGAGATAAAGTAATAAGAGTTAGGAAGGAGCTAAGTCCAGTGTGCCATGATTAGAACTTGAATTTTGCTTAAAATTTGGTGGAATAGTGAACAAGAGACCTACGCTATTTGTCTTAAGTTGTTGCTGTTCACAACCTGCCCCCTTGTCACCAGGTTGAGAGATAGAAGATTGAGATGCGATAGTGAGAAGAACAAAAACAGGTACATAAGGGTCTGCTACCAGGGCTGGGTGGAGACAAGTAGAGATAACAAAACAAAGCTTAGCAGTATATAATTCCCTGCTCTTCATTCAGTTGATGTAAAGAAAGGGAGAAATCAGAGTAGATATTGGTCCTACACAAACTGTTATAGTATATTCATAAATTGGAAAAATGGAGCTGTTGTATAGTCGGAGTTGTGTTGTGGCCTTGTTAGGTCCCCATCTGTTCCTGATTTATAAGCCGCACTGCAGTGGAATACAATGCAAATGAGACAGTTCACACACCTCTGTTGATTGATGTCAGAGAAGCAGTTTTCTGAAACTTTGTCTCCTGTTTCTTAGAATGCTTCACATTTAGAAAGGGTAGTTTCCCATGAACATATGAAAATGTACAGAAATTGTATACAAGTTTCTACTTCATTGTAAATTCATCATGATTCATATTAATTTTTTTTTATTCTCAACTCCATACATTAAATAAGAGTCATATGCAGTCCCATGCTGTAAGGAAGAAAGAAAGTTGATGGAAGAGTGACCATTTAAGTCCTAGGAGAAATTGTTGATGGAATGAGCTCTGTTTAACTTCCAAATAATTAAGGAACACATGGTCAATACAGTTAGATATCTATGAATTATCATAATGCAGAGGGTCACAATACAGAAGTCACAAAGTATATGAAAGCTAGGACCAACAAATAGAAGCCACAATGGTGACAAACTTCAGTTTATTACAAGAAAGAATTTTCCAATAAAGTTTTCTATACTTTGTTTGATATGCGAGGAGCTCCCAGACTTGAAAATTGTGTAAGCAAAGATTATTACTAGGTGATTTTTCAGCCTCAGGTGAAGGAAGGGTGGTGGAAGTCAGTGGTTGCATTTGTTTTTCTCTTCGTGATTAGCATTTCAATCATCAAAACTCACCTACTTTTGATTTAAATGATGTATTTTGCTTTTTCTCCTTCTCCTTTGGACTCGGGCTTTTTTTTTTTTTTTCCTCCACTGTTACATTTTCACTCAGTCACAAAATCGTCAGCTAACAGAAGTCTTAGAAGGCCACATAGAAAATTTTCAAGGCCTGTCTTCCCCACACACATCTGACATCCCTTCCATACTGAAGGAACTCCTTCCAAGCCATATGCAGGAGAGAGATCTTCTCCTCTCCATCACTGCCAGAAAAAGATCTTTATTCTTTACCTCCTCCAAACTCTCTCTCTCTCTCTCTCTCTCTCTCTCTCTCTCTCTCTCCTTCTCCTTCACTCCTCTATCTGGCTGCCTCCATTCTCTCTAAGAATATTCCTTAATTTTTCTGTCATGACTCTGACTTTGGTAGGTTTTTTTTTTTAATATGATTTACAAGTTCCTCAAGGTTAGGTACAAAGTGATTATTACAGTCTCATGAACTCTTTCTTGCATCTGTGATTTTCTGTCATTCTCACTACATCATCAGTTAAACACTGGTTAGGGGAGAGGGTTATTTGTCCAGTTAGCTCCAAGTTCATTAAGCTTCTGTACTGCTGACAGCTAGTATAGCTACTTCTCCCATTATCAACACCCATCTATTGATTTACTATATCATTCAAAAAGGTCCACTATACATTAAGTATTATTCTAGGCACTGGGATTGAGTGGTGAAAAAGGGTGACAAAGTTGTTGCCCTCTCATAACTTCCATTCTAGTAAGGAGAAGCAGGCAATAAAAAGTGAAAGCACAAGGGCTAGAGTGTAGCTCAGTGTAGAATATGTGTTTTCACGGGCAAGGCCCTAGGTTCTATCCCTAACACCCAAAATATTTTTTTCAGTTAAACTGAAGGAATACGTTTTTAAAAATTATTTATTTAATAACCACATACTTAGAAGAAGCATTCCATTACAACAGCATTGGCATATCCAATAATAATTTTCTGAGCTAAGATGCATCTCTTTCAAAATTGGCTGTAAATTTTTAGGTTTACGGTTGAATTATTACAGTTATACAATATTGTACTCAGTATAAACACTATAAGACATAAAATTAAATGAGGTTTTAACCTTTAAAAAAGATCTCCATTTCAGTATTAAAATACACAGTTTCATACAGAAAAATTCATTTTTAATGTAATTGACATTAACAGGTTTGCACATATGTTTCTAATCTCTGTATACCTGATTATTACTAGTCACAGTCGGTTACTTTCTGAGCTCCTTGGTATCTAAGCATGGATATAAAGTCGTCAGGTAGATTTCAATGGTAATGTTTTTCACATCTACTAATTATTAAGGAGCAAATATTTATGCTTTGAAGAATTATTACACAGGCGTCAAGGATCCAAGTGCAATCGATTATGACTAGTAATAATCAGACACTTACAGATTAGAGATGCATGCAACAACATCTTAGTGTTAGTAGCAAAAACAATGAGTCTTTCTGCAAGGAACAGTATGTTCTAAAACTCATCCAATTTTATGCCTTACAGGGCTTATACTGAGTTCAATGCTGTATAACTGTATTAACTCAACTGTGAACCTAGAAACTTGCACCCACTTGTGAAAGAGATGTACTCTTGCTCTGGAGTGTGTTGCTGAATATGCTAAAGCTGTAGTGAAATGCTTTTTCTAATCATGTAGTTATTAAAAATTTTAAAAATGATTAAAAAATAATAATTCTTCGAAGGAATACATTGTTGTAACCTATTGTACTACATGATAACCACATGTAGTAATAACGTATATTTCAAAACTTGTAAAAGAATATTTTTAGATATTCTCCACTAAAATTATATGCCTATGATGTGATTGATGACTTTATTGAATCTTTCTACAACACACACATAGATATTATACATCATAAATATAATTATTTTTTCTGAAATAAAAATTTTAAATATTTATGAAGTTATTAAAAATGAAAATGAGCAATATATCCTGTGAAGGGCTGTAAAGAAAATAAGAGTGTCTGGAGAGATGGCTCAGTGGTTAAGAGCTCTGACTGCACTTGCAGAGGACCAGGTTCAGTTCCTAGCACCCATGTGGTAGCTAACAATCATCCGTAATTTTAGTTCCAGGGGATCCAATGCCCTTGTCTGACCTCTGTGGGCATTTCATGACATGGGTGCACCTACACACATTCAGGCAATGCATTCGTAGACATAAAATGAAAATAATTAATAAAATATATCTTTTGGTCTTTTTGAGACAGGGTTTCCCTGTAGCCCCAGCTGGCCTGGAACTTTCTATGTAGACTAGGCTGAATTCACAGAGATCTGCCTGCCTTTGCCTCCCAAGTGCTGGGATTAAAGGCACATGTTATTACCATGCCATAAATAAAGTTTGTTTTGTTTTGTTTTTTTTAATAAGAGGTCAAGGAGACAGAAAGTAAGTAAAAAATGGCTATTATTTCTAGTTTTCAGGATGTATCTTCCTCAGGCAGTGATATCTGGAAAAAACAAACAAACAAACAAAAAAAACCCTAATGAAGTAGAGCAGTGAAACAGTTATACTGAGGTGAAGCTGGGACTGTCGCTCATTGATAGAGTGCTTGTAGAGTGTATGTATAAGGCCCTAGTATGTTAGTTAACACCCCCACCAAGAAAAAAGAAAGAAAGAGAGTAAGAAGGAAATGAAGAGAGAGATGGAGAGAGGGCAGAAGGGAAGAAGAAAAGAAAACAGAAAGAAAGAATAATCTTAAACAAAAGATAAATACTGTAGGAAGAGCATTTCAGAAATTGAAAATGAGGTAAAGGCCTAGTAGGTACAGTTTTTTGTGACGTCATATAGGTGAGAGAGAGAGAGTAGTAGGAGATGAGAAGGTAAGGGACAAGATGACCTAGGGTCTTAGAAGCCATTGCAGGACTTGCTTTTTCTTTATTTTTATTATTATTTTTATTTTATCTGTATGAGTGTATTGCCTGTACGTTTGTAAGTGCACCCATGTCATGCAGTGCCCACGGAGGACAGAAGAATGTATCAGATCCCCTGGAACTGGAGCTACAGATGGTTGTTAACCATCGTGTGGGTGCTGGGAGTTGAACCCGAGTCCTCTGCAAGAGCAGTCAGTGCTCTTAACCACTGAGGTACCTCTCGAGCCCTGCTGTCTCCTTTTAATTCAACCCAGGACCACAGCCAGTGGAATGGTGCTGTCCATAATTAAGGCTGGTCTTCCCACCTTAAAATAATAATCTCTTACAGGTATCCTCAGAGGTTAACCTAAACTAGATAATTCCTCATAGGCAAGCCCAGAGGCTTGTTTCACAGATGATTTTAGATCCTGTCAAGTTAACAATATTAAGCATCAGAGCTCTACTCCTGGTCAACTTGACACCCAAACATATACATTTTTTAAAATATTCTATTTATTATTTTTATTCTATGTGTATGAGTTGTATTGCTTGCATGTATGTAAGTGCAACCATGTTGTGCAATGTCCACAGAAGAAGTCAATTAGATCCCCTGAAACTGGATTTATAGACGGTTATTAACCACCATGTGTGTGCTGGGAATTGAACCCAGGTCTTCTGCAAAAGCAGTCAGAGCTCTTAACTACTGCGTCAACTCTCTAGTCCCAGATAAACATATCAATTTTAAGATATAACCTTCCTCCTCTTGTCCCCGTAGGCTTATGGACACCTCATAATACAAAATGCATTCAGTACATCAAAAGTTCCCATTGTCTTTTAACAGTTTTAGCAGTGTTTAAAAATCCAAAATCCAAACACATTCACACACACACAAAAATCAACACATTTTAAAAAATGTAATGTATTTGAGGAGGAAGCATGAAAATTTAAGTCATGCTAATTAGTAGAGGTGATAAACATTGCCATTGAAATCTACCCGATGACTTTATAGACATACACAGGCGCCAAGGATCCAAGTACAACCTTTATGGCTAGTAATAATCAGATACATACAGATTAGAAATGCATGCGCCAACATCTCAGTGTTAGTAGCAAAAACAGAGTCTTTCTGTGAGGAGCAATATATTCTAAAATGAAATGGAGATCTTTTTTAAAGGTTAAAACCTCATTTAATTTCATGTCTTACAGGGGTTATACGGAGTACAATATTGTATAACTGTGTCGATTCAACTGTAAACCTAAACATTTACAGCCAATTTTGAAAGAGATGCATCTTAGCTCTGGAAATTGTTATTGTTTATGTCAATGTTGT
>NW_008347808.1:1527538-1557317 GCF_000622305.1 Nannospalax galili | reverse complement strand
AATTATGTAGTTATTAAAAATTTTTGAAAGTATGATTAAAAAAATAATTCTTCAAAGCATAAAAATTTGTTCCTTAATAGTTAGTAGATGTGAAAAACATTACCGTTGAAATCTACCTAATGACTTTTTATCCATGCTCAGATTCTAAGGAGCTCAGACAGTAACCGACTGTGACAGTAATAACCAGATATATAGAGATTACATTAGAAACGCATGTGCAAACATCTTAATGTCAATTGAATTTAAAATGAAGTTTTCTGTATGAAACTGTGTATTTTAATAATGAAGTGGAGATCTTTTTTAAAGGTTAAAACCTCATTTAATTTATGTCTTATAGGGTTTATACTGAGTACAATATTGTATAACTGTAATAATTCAACTGTAAACCTAAAAATTTAAAGCCAATATTGAAAGAGATGCATCTTAGCTCAGAAAATTTTTATTGAATATGTCAATGCTGTTGTAATGAAATGCTTCTTCTAAGTATGTGGTTATTAAATAATTTTTAAAATTCCAAGTCTCCTCTGGACTCAAATCAATTTCTTAAAAGTAAAGCTGTATATTTCTAATATACTGTGGTCAAAGAAAAATTCATGTTGAAAAAGAAAAGAATTGAGGCATAACCAGGAATGATCACACTAAAGAAACACTGAAACCTAGCAACATAGTCACCAATTCTTGTATTTTGATGTTCAGCACCTTGGGGTCATGATGGAATTTTCTGGGTTCCAAATGGCTCTGGCAGTTCCGCTCTTCCAGCTCTGGTGCCTGTAGTCCAGAAGATCTCTCTCTGGTCAGCTTCACTGTGTACATGCTGCTTTTCTCAGTGGGCATCTTATAGTTATGGCATCTACATCATTCTGAAGTTTCCATTGCAACTTAGGCTTCCCTTTCACAGCTTCTTGCAGTGATTTCCCAATATCTTACAGGGATCCAATCCTGCTACACATTGCCTGACCTCAGTGGATCTCTGGGATGGGACTGTTGGGCAACATTCCATGATTCTTTCAATTTTTATTTTTCATTCTGGAAAACCCTGTACCACATGGACAACATTGTCAAGTTCTGCTGCCAAATTATGATGGAGCCTGGCTCCCTTGGACTACAATTGCAGCAGCTTTAGTGTGGTAACCCTGGAAGCACTTCCTTAGGTAGTTTATCTTGAGCAAGGAACTCCCTCAATGTCATTCTAAGTCTCTCAAATTAATTTGCATTGTCACAAGTTGGAGCCTTTGATGAGTGTCATCTCATCCCAAGGGTACTTTTTCTTTTGTCTCAGTGCAGATCTAGCTTCTTTTGCAACAATTATGGAGTTTTTTGTCATGTGTCCTGGTTGCAACTTTAAACTTGCTTCAGTTCTTTTCCGCATAAAACTTCACAGTTTTTATTTCTTTCTGCCTCACATATTGCTCTTTTTGACTGTCGACATGGATGAGTGGAGTGAGCAATAACCACACCACAACCTGAATGGTACCTTGCCTTGAAATTTCCTCTCCCAAATATATTAGTCTATCACTTTAATGAAATACTTTTATTATTTATTATTTTTATTTTATTTGTATGAGTGTATTACTTGCATGTATGTAGTGTACCTGTGTTGTGCAATGCCAGTGGATGTCAGAAGAAGGCATCACATCCCCTAGAACTGGAGTTATGAATGGTTTTTAGCCGCCATGTATGTGCTGGGGACTGAACCTGGGTCCTCTGCAAGAGGACCCACTGAACCATCTCTCACCTTTTAATTCAGCCTCAATCATGTTCTCAGGACATGGGCAGCATTTAGTCATATTCTTTCACAGGGTATAATCTGAATGGTCCTTAGTCTACTTCCTGCTAGAGTCTTTATTACCATCTGAAACCTCATGAATCAAACCTCCTCTGTGAATATATTTCTCTTATCCTTCTGGTCTTCCCAGTTCCCACAAGAATAGCCCATTGAACTCCACTTACACTATTGGAGGGCTTCTATAGCCTGTAACTCTAAGCTCTTCCACATCCCACAAACCAGTTCCAAAGTCCTAGAAGCACATGCTGAGGTTTATTACAATTGTCCCACTTTGTAATAGTTTTTTGTTGATGTTGTTTGTTTTCTTGTTTGTTTTGTTTTTTGAATTAGATACTTGTCCCTTTGCTGTGAAAAAATACCTGATGAGATAGATTAACTTAAGAAAAGGTTTATTTGGGCTCACAATTTAAAGGTACACTCCATAATGATGGAGAGTCATGACAGCAGGTACTAGAGACAATTAGTTATATGACATCTATGGTCAAGAAGCAAATAAGAGAAGAATGCTAATTGTCAGCTTCATTTTTCCTTTTCATTCAGACCAGGGTCTCAGTCTTTTGAATGGTGCCATCCACAATTAAGGTGGATCTGCCCACTCCAATTAACAAATCCTTCACAAGAATACCCAGAATCTTGTCTCCTAGATGATGTTAGATCCTGTCTTGTTGTTCATCCATTTTGGATGTTTTAATTTTAATTTTTATTTTTTGGTGATGGAAATGGAACACAGTAAATGTCTAACTAATAGCATCCTCTGTCCCCTTTAGGAGACATAGGAGAGCACTCATGAGCAAGGCCAGTAATCTGCTTGGAAAGGTAAATCTTTCTTAAAGTCATAAGTAGCCAAAGGTGAATGCCTTGTCCCTTTGCTTATTTCTCTTCTATGAAATCTAGCACTATCTTAGGCATTCGACACACGTAATGAAGCTTCGATGGTGAGCTGTGTCTCATAAGAAGTTTCTTAGGAGGCCTATTGTATGTAGAGTACATGGATTATTCATAGTGACAACATCCTGCTGTGGTGGAGAGACAGAATATATGCTCCACAGGAAAAAACTCATCTATTCACAACTGAAAAGTGATGTGTGGGTAGATAACAACAGCCACTGAGCCTGGATAACAGAAGATTGGGATGGGTCCTAGGGAGCCAAACTTAATAAATTGTCAGACAGAGTTGCTATGTGTAACAGAGTCAAGTAACCACATCTCAGAAAATGAGATACAGTGGCATATACCCAGCATATGAACAATATGATAGTTAATTGAATTTTGCTTTAGTGAGTCATATGGTACTTTAAGGTCATATAGAGTCTCTGGGCTTATTATTATTATCTATGGTGACAGAGAAGTGCAAAAATGTTTCATTCTATTTTAATTCAGCAAAAACTTTTGCAACAGCACCCACTGAGCTAGCCAAGTCTCATTGAAGCTACAAAGAACAGGAAGCAGACTATAAAACTCACTTGGGAAGCGCACAGTTTAACAAAGTAGGCAGGCATTTATAGAGATAACTTATTACTCAAGTGACTGTGTTATATTCTATTAGAAAGACATAGAAAAGATAAGGCTTATTTATGCTTAGAAGAAAATTGGAGAATTTTATATTATTTAAACTGGTTTCTAAAGTTACGGTCAGATTCTATATGTGGAAGTGGGAACAAAATCGTTTCAGATGAGAAGAGTATGGACAAAGACACAGAAGTAGGAAAGAAAAGGCTGTATTTGACCCATGGGCTGAATCTTTGATTCTAAGGATATGGCATAGAAGACAAAGGAAATGAGATTAAAATAATCTGTAGCAAGCTAGGCATTCGAAAGAATTGACATTTTAAAGGTGAGCCTAAATAGTATTGGATTTTATTATGACATTTTCATTCCTTTGTTTCATATGGTACTTCTTTTCTTAGTTTCTTGAAGAACTTCCACATTGATTTCCACAGAGGCTTCAGATGTTTACATTTCCACCAGCAGTGAATAAGTGTTTTTCTTTTCCAACATACTCATCAGCATTTGTTGTCATACTTTTTTCTTCATAGTAGCCATTCTGAATGGTTGATATAGAATCTTCAAAAAATTTTAATTTGCATTTCCCTAATGGCCAAGGATATTGAATATTTTGTAAAGTGTTTGATAGTTATTTGTATTTCTTCTTTTGATACTTGCCTTTAGAATTAATTAACCCATTTATTGATTGGATGATTTGGGTTTTAGTGCTTAATTTTGTGGGTTTTTTTAATATATCTTGGATATTAATACCCTGTGTGATCCACACTTAGCAAGATTCTGTACACTGTTTAAAATATTGATTGTCTCTTTTACTGTGCAGAAGCATTTGAATTTCATGTACTCACTTATATCAATTATTTGTATTACTTCCTCTGTTAATATAGTCTTTTCCAGAAGGTTCTTGTCTATATCTGCATTTTTAAGTGTTTAAAATACAGTTTACTCTAAAACTTCAAATATTTCAAATCTTACATTAAAGAATTTTGTCCATTTTGAAATGACTTATGTGCAGGGTGAGAAATATCCATTACATTTCATTCTTTCACATGCAGAGACCCAGTTTTTTAATCACTATTTGTTGAAAGAGATGGTGGTTTTTCCAGTGTATGTTTGGATGTTCTTGACAAAAATCAGGTGACTACAACTATGTGATTTCATTTGTAGAGCCTTGTTCTGTTCCTTTCCATGTCTCCTTTTGGGTCAATATCATGCTCCTAATATATTTCAAGCATGTATATAATGAAATATCCATTATATTTTCTGAACTGGTTATTCATAAACTTTTGGGCTTTCATTTAAAATTTTTTGATCTCATGGACTTTATTGCTGTTGTAGGGTAACTTTTTATTTTTTTGAGAATTTTATACATGAATATTTACATTATTTCCACCCCTTCCAGACTCCCTCCTACTCCCTCTCAATTTCTCATCCTCTTTGATTATTGTTGTTACATGAAATCTTCACAGCAACTCAGCCTTCAGCAACTGATTTTCCCACTTCTGTGATATCATTAAGATTTTTAAAATTCCATTCCTCTTGCCCACCCCTACCCTGTCCCTTCCAGCTTTGAACCCAGTCGAGCTCCAATTCCATCATTTCAGATCCCTGGACTAGCTTCCTAACCCAGACTACCTTAAAAACCTAGCATAGATCACTAAGTCCCTCCCCAGGTGGCTCCCCTAACCCCATCTTCCCTGGTTCCTTATCAGCCTAACAGACTTGCCCAGCCAGGACTCTGGTAGGTCAGATTCTACCCACAGCATCTCAGTTCCATCCCTCTTGCCCACCCCGACCCTGTCCCCTGCCAGCCTTGGACCCAGGGAGACTCCAATTTCTTCACCTCAGATCCCAGGATGAACTTCCTAACTCAGACCAGCTAAACACCCTAACATAGCCTCCACATGCTACTGATCTATCTGACACAGAGCAGCCCTCCTAGTAACCTGACCAGCCTGCCTACTACCCTGTCCCACCATCCACTCAGACCATCTACTACCCTGCAAGAACCTGCAGCATGCACAAATTTAATTTCCATACCTGAACAAAAAGCAATTAATCTATTTAAACAATATTAACAGAACCAAAATTAAATTAAACAAAAGTAGAGTAGAAGTTCCCATTGAATATGTAACTAACAAAGAACTTCCAAATGCCTAAATGGCAATCAAAAACACAAACAATATAAAAAAAACAAGATAATATGTGCACTAAAATGAGACGCTCCTTGAAGCACGCTAGGATGCAGAATTCAAAAGAACAATCATAAACATGATCAAAGAACTTCAAGAAAACATAAACAACTCAACTCAAAGAGGAAAGGCATAAACTTATGATGGAAACCCAAGAACATACAAATGTGCTCCTTAATGATATATCAAAAAAATTTCATGACTTGAAAAGTGATTTCACAAAAGAGAGAAATAGTAAAGAAAACCCAAACAGAAATGAACATGGAATTGAAAAATTCAATAAACCAATTAGAAACAACAGGAGAAAGCCTAACAAGCAGAATGAATGAAATGAAAAACAGAATAGCAAGACTGGATGGTGAAGTTGAAAAGGTGAATTCCTTAAGCAAAGAATATGTAAAATTAAAAAAAACTAACCCATAGGAATGGAATGCTCAGAAAATGTGGGGCAACATGAAAAGACCCAATCTATGAATTATATGCATAAAGGAAGATGAAGAATCTCAGGTCAATGTCATTGAACAGATATTAAACAGGGTTATAGAAGAAACTTCCCTAAATTAAGGAAAAATATATCTATAGAGATTCAAGAAACACAGAACACCAAATAGACATGACCAGAACAGACATGTACTACAGTATATCATGATAAAAACATTAAATGTAAAAACAGAGGGTACTGAAACCTGCTAGAGAAAAACAGGTTACATACAAAGGAAAATCCATCAGAATTACAGCTGAATTTTCAGTGCAAACTATGAAATCCAGAAGGGTCTGGACCAAAGTATTCCCAATTCTAAATGACCATGGATGCCAACCCAGAATACTTTATTCAGGAAAACTATCTATCATGATCAAAGGGGAATGAAAGAAAACTTACAACATGAGTGGGGTGAAAGAATTTATGTCTACAAACAAGCCTTACAGAGAATACTTGAAACAATACAAGTGAATGAAGATAAGAATGAGCATACCCAAGAGGCTACTGAAAGAAAACAAAGAAAGATATAATAATGGAAACACAAAATAGGGTCACAAACACAAAGAAATTAAAATGACAGCAACCAATACACATCTTTCAATAATAACACTAAATATCAATTACTTCAACTCCCCTGTCAAAAGATACAGGCTAGTAGAATGAATCAAAAGAAAATCAGTTTTGTTGTCTTCAAGAAACTCATCTCACCTTCAAGGATAGAAATAACCTTAGGATGAAAGGATGGAAAAAAATATTGCAACTCTACTATCTGACAAAATAGACTTCAAATTAAAACTCATCAGATGAGACAAAGAGGGTTATATCATTCTAATCAAAAGAACAATTGATAAGAAGATATTACAATCATGAACATATTTGCACCAACCTCTGGAGTACCCAATTTCATAAACACAGTACTTCAGGACTATAAAACAGAGATTAACAACAACTCAGTAATAGTAGGTGACTTTAATACCCCACTATCATCAATAGACAGGTCAACTGGAGAAAGAATAAACAGAGAGACATCTGAATTAAATGACATCTTACATGAAATGGACCTAACATATATACACAGAATATTCCACCCACACACCAAAGAATACACTTTCTACTCAGCAGCGCATGCACATCTTTCTAAAACTGACATTTTCTGGGACACAAAACAAACCTCAAAAAAATTGAAATATTTTTTTTTCATTCTATCAAACCACAGTGCAATAAAGCTTATAATCAACAGCAAAAGAAGATATAGTAAGTACCCAAACTCATGGAAATTAAACAACACAATCCTAAATGATGAATAGGTCAAAGAAGAAATTAATAAAGCAATAAAACTATTCCTAGAACAACATGGAAATGAGACTACAATGCAACAAAAGCTCTGGGACAACTAAAAAGCTAAGAGGGAAGTTTATAGCTCTTAGTGCCTACATTAAAAAATCAGAAAGAGAACATGTAAATGACTTAACAGTACAGCTCACGATTCTGGAAAGACAAGAACAAACCAAGCCCAAATCTAGTAGATAAGGAGAAATAACAAAAATCAGAGCAGAAAATTAATGAAATAGACACAAGGAAAACAATACAAAAAAATCAATGACTCTAAGAGCTGGTTTGTTGAAGGTTAAACAAGATAGACAAATCAGTTAACCAAAAGAAAGAGCAAACCCAAATCAAAAAAATTAGAGACAAATGGGGAAACATCACAACAAACATCCCCAAAATGCAGTACATTGTAAGGGAAAGCTTAAAAAATCTATACTCTATTAAATTCATAAATTAAAAGCAATGGTAGAATTTCTAAAACCATGGATATCATCAAAGTTAAAACAAAAAGAGACTGACAGCCTAAACAGACCCATAACAAATAACAAAATTGAAACAGTAATACAAAACCTCCCTACTGAAAAAAACCCAGGCCCAGATGGATTCACAGCAGAATCCTACCAGACATTCAGAGAAGATCTACAACCAATACTGCTTCAATTGTTCAAAAAGACAGAAGCAGAGGGAGAAATCCCAAACTCCTTCTATGAATCAAGTATCACTCTAATACCAAAACAAAGACACAACAACAACAAGAACAAAAAAAACTGTAGGCCCATATCCTAAATGAACATAGATGCAGAAATACTGAACAAATTATGGGCAAATCGTCTACAGGCACACATCAAAAAGATTATCCACCACGATCAAGTCAGCTTTATTCCAGAGATGTAGGGATAGCTCAATATATGTAAATCAATACATGTAATAAAACATGTAAATGGACTTAAAGACAAAACCACATGGTCATCTCAATAGATGCAGAAAAGTCCTTTGACAAAATCCAACATGCATTTATGTTAAAAGTCCTAGAAGGAATTTGTCTGGAGGGAACATACCTCAACATAATTAAAGCTATATACAACAAACCCAAAGCCAACATCATTCTAAATAGAGAAAAACTGGAAGCATTCCCATTAAAATCAGGAACTAAACAGGCTGTCCACTATCTCCACTCCTTTTCAATATATTGCTGGAAACTCTTGCAAGAGCAATAAGACAAGAAGAGTACTAATTGGAAAATAAGAGATCAAATTATCTCTATTTGCAGACAATATAATATTATACATAAGAGATCCCAAAAACTCCACCAGAAAACTGTTAGAAATGATTACTACTTATAGTAAAGTGGCAGGTTGCAGAATCAACACACAAAATCAGTAGCCTTTCTATATATCAATAACAAGTAATCAGAAAAAGCATTCAAGGAAACCCGTTAATAGCTTCAAAGGAGCTAATAGCTTAAAAAATTTTAGCACAGAACATAGAACAGGGATAAAGAGGTCACTAATCAATCTCTCAATTCTCATTCATGAAGCTCCTTCATGCAACAGAGGACCAGGAACATATAAGGTCACAAATGGCCAAAGCACAGATTAAGAGTCTGCAGAATGCTGGTTCTTGGACAGAACTCCTATGTTAAACTTTACCCACCCAGGGCTCAGGGAGCATTGTGAAAGACAGCACAGAAAGAGTGTAAAAGAGGAGATGTACAGCCATATGGAAATAGAGTCCTACAAGCTCCTGGGACCCTGTTCATATGACTCTACAGCAGTGGTGTCAGCATGCACAAGTTCCATGCACACTCAAGCATACAATAAAAAAAACAGCATAGAACTGGGAAAATGGACAGCAAGCCTCAATTTTAGCTGAAGAAATATTGGTAACTGATTTCTGCTAGGTGAAGAAGAACTGAATGGAGCAAGGGACTCTAGATAAGATGACTAGACCTTAGTAGATGAACTTGCACTGAGGAATGTCTGGGGACACTAATGACACAATAGGCCTTAATACAAATGACAAAATGCATCAATTCCAGTGGGGGGCTATGGGAGTGTGCCAGTGGGGATGGGGGTATAAAGATGATTAAGACTGATTGAGATATTCTGTATGAAACACACAAAATAAAAGTAAATTTTAAAAATATTTAGGAATAAACCTAACCAAAGACACTAAAGACCTCTACAATGAAAATCTCAAATCTCTAAAGGAAGAGGTAGAGGAAGATACCAGGAGAGAATGAAATTGGACCTTTATCTTCTTCCCTGCACAAATATCAACTCCAAATGGATCAAAGACCCCAATATAAAACCTGAAACTCTGAATCTGCTAGAAGAACAGATAGGTAGTACCCACCAGGATATCGGCATAGGAAGGGGCTTTCTAAATTGGACACCAGCTGCTCAGGTACTGAGGTCAGCAGTCAGTAAGTGGGACAACATTTAATTACAAGGCATCTTTACAGAAAAAGAAGCAATCAAGAAAGGGAAAAGGAAACCCACTGAGTGGGAGAAAATTTTTACCATCTACACATCTAACAGAGGATTAATATCTAGAACACACAAAGAACTCAATATCCTTAGTAATTAGAGAAATACAGATAAAAGCCACTTTAAGATTCCATCTTACCCCAAGCAGACTGGCTAAGATCAAAACAACAAAAGACTCCAGATGCTGGAAAAATGTGGGGAAAGAGGAACATTCATTTCCTGCTGTTGGAAATGTAAACTTGTGTAACGACTATGGAAATCAGTGTGGAGAGCTCTCAAAAAACTAAAAGTGAACCTACCATTTGATAAAATTTTACCACTCCTTGGCATATAACCACAGAACTCATCATAATGTAGAGATACCTGTACATCCATGTTGTTGCTGCTCTCTTCACAATAGCTAAGAAATTGAAGCAACCTAAATTTCCCTCAACTGATGAATGGATAATGAAAATGTGGTCCATATACACAATAGAGTTCTACTCACCAGTAAGAAAAGATAAAATCATGAAACGTGCAGGTAAATGGATGGGGCTGGAGAGTGTTATACTAAGTGAAGTAGCACAAATGCAGAAAATCAAGCGATGTATGTTCTCCCTCATTTGTGGATTGTAGCACCAGTCCCATAAATGTGAGTATATAAATATGAAGTAACACCAGGAGCCAGGAAAAAGGAAAGGATACACAGTGGTAAAGAAAAGAAAGAACTTGATAGGGGGATAGTAGGGAACAGATGTTATGGGGAGGTGGAGGTGGAGAACATGGGAGTGTTCAGCAAGGAGGAGGAGACTGAGGGATATGCAAGAGGCCACGGTGGAGGGGGGGCATGTCAGGAGAGGGAGGATGGTGGGAGGCGGTGTTATTTGGTGCAGGGTGGGAATAGTGGGGGAACTGGGACTATGGAGGGAGTAGTTGAATGAATCTTAGGGGTGGGCTAAAAAACCCAAGGGAAATGTGATGCCCTTGAAACCCCATGAGAAATGCACATACAGTATCTGAATATTAGTGCATATGTATACCTTGGAGCTACTTGTCAAGGAACACAGTGCCAGTCAGAAGAGACCTCCCTTTGAGTGGCTGGTGAGAGTTGTCCAGGAGACTCCCAAAATAACACAGGCTATTGCCAAATCACTTGGTTATCTCCCAGAATTAGTAGAGAAGACCCTACTGCTAAAGACAGGATATACTTCAGATACAGGACTTGAAGCGATGGAGTGGAAACTGATCTTGAAGCCTTCTAACTGAACTTTGGCTATCATGATACTAGATGATGATATGCAGATTGCCATGGGAGAAAAACAATCAATAGTCCAACCCAGCCCTAAAACCTAATAACCATAATGATGATCAGCATGGTAAATTACCTCTATTGGTGCAGTGTGGCACTGTTATCCCAGGGGCAATCAACAGCTATCTAACTGGACTTAACATCCTCTCTATGGGAGTGAACTCATGAGTTTCACTGTAAACTAAACTCAAATACTCATGGGAGGAGAGGACATAGATTCTAGACAATAACCACAATGACTGGAGCAGCAAACTACCTCTATTGATGCAGTGATGGTAGAGTTATCTTGGGGGCAATCAACAGCCAAATACACATGGCAGGAGAGGACATAGATCCTAGAGAAAACCCTATATCTTTTATATCTCTAAACAAATGAAATTTCTTTCTATATGCTAAATATCGATCCTTATATTTACAGACAAGTATACCATACATCGATCGTCAAAGAAGCTTCTTTTTGCAACAGATAGAGGTTACTTCAGAATCGCACAACTAGTTAGACACAGAGAATATATGTCTGAAAGATTCTCAGTACTAGGTGGCACATCTACACTGAACCTCTTCAACTAAGAATCATGGAGCATAGTGGAACAAGGGGTAGAGAGAAAACTAATGCATCCTTCAACTCTCACCAGTAAAGCTTATTTACACAACAGAGTGTGATATACACAGAAGGCCACAACTGGCCGTGTTTTAAATAAGAGACTGCAGAGTGTATATCCCTTAACAGAGCTCCTATACTGAATATCACCCACCCATGGCTAAGGGACCATTGAGGGGAAAAGGGTGGAAAGATTGCAAGAGCTAGGGCTGGTTCATGAACACTGGGAAGCAGTGGCTTTCAGGCCACTGGAAGCTTGCACATGTGAACTTGCGGCAATGATGGCATAGAGCACAGGACCCATGCCAACTCAATTACAAGAGCCCATAAGGGAAGAGAGAAATGGATGGAAGCAGCACTAGACTGAGAACTATTAGAGACTGATTGCTACTGGATGAGGGAGAGTATGCCTTAGATAAGATGGCCTAACTAGACTCCAGTGGACAAATGTACACTGAAGGACACCTGGGTACAAATGCTTGACTACACAGGACTTAGCATGGATGGTGGAATAATGAGGTCCAGTAGGGGGATGGGGCAGGCATGAATGGGGGAGGGAGGCTAAAGTCGAATAAGAACTGTTGTATGAAATTAAAAAAGCTCAATAAAAATTGGCTTAAAAATAAAATAAATAAAAAAGATTTTTAAAATATATATTTTATCAAAGGGCCTGGAGGGATGGCTTGGAAGTTAGGAACACTGGCTGCTCCTGCAGAGGACCCAGGTTTGATTCCTAGCACCTACCTGGTGGCTAACAACTGTCCACAACTCCAGTTTCAGGGGATCCAATGCCCTCTTCTGACCTCCATGGGCTTTGTATGACATGGGTGCACTTACATACATGCAGGCAATACACTCATAAAAATAAAAATAATAAATAAAATACTAAAAATAAATAAATATATTTTATTGGGTTGTGTGCATTGCACACAGTAAGTCTTAATCATATTTAGAACCCCTTCCCAACCCAAACCCACCTACAGCCCTCCAACTGAATTTCATGCATTTTGTCATATATGTGAAGGTCTATCTGACCAAGCTTTTGTACCCAGATGTAACTTGGTGCAAGTTCATCCACTGGAATCTAGTCAACTTGTCCTCATCTAGCAATAATCAGTTGTCAATAGTTCCTTGGTTAATGTTGGGGCCTGCTTCCCATTTCCACAGTTCTTTGCTGGGTTTTTGTCTGATTGTGTCAGCATGGGTCTTGTGTATTCTGTCACCATTGCTACAGGTTCATATGAGAAAGTTTCCAGAGGCACCAAAGCCTCTGTTTCCTTGTGTTGATGCACGAACCCTGGCTCTTACAATCTTTCTGCCCCTCTTCTGCAATGATCCCTGAGCTGTGGGTGAGTGAAGTTTAACAAAGGAGCCCTGTCCAGGGACCTGCTCTCCATTGAGAGGGCCTTAAGTTCAATTAGATAGCTATCGATTACCCCAAAGATAAAAGTTCAGGTGCTGCACAGCTATAGCTTATTGTGCCAATTAGTGTTGTGGTTATTATGATTTGAAGCTGGGATTGGATCACTGATTAATTTTCTACCTTAGCAGCTCACATAGTATCTTACAGAAATATGAGAGAAACTGTAGTTCACTTTTGGTAGTATAAGCAATTTTACATTAATTGTGCAAATCCAAAGGCATGAGAAGTCTTTCCATATTCTAGTGTCTTTTTTAATTTCTTTCTTCTCTGCCATATAGGTATTATAGAAGTCTTTTACTACGTTGGCCATGTTTATTTCTAGGAATAATATTATATCAAAGCTATTGTACATTGAATTATTTTCACCTGATTTCAATCATCAAATTCACTTTTGTTATGGAGAAAAGTAACTGAATTTTCCATATTCATATTGTTACCTGATACTTGGCTATAAGTATTGATCAGGTCTAACCATGTCTTTATGGAGTCTTTAGGGTTGTTTGAGCATAGAATGACATTACAAATAGGGACAATTTGACTCTTCCTTTCTTATTTTTATCCCTTTACACCTTTTTTCTATTTTACTGTTCTAGCTAAGACTCTGAGTACTTTACTGCATAAGAATGGAAAGAGTAGGCAACCTTGTCTCATTTCAAATTTTAGAGAAATTGTTGCTCATTTTTCCCCACTTAATGTAATTTTGGTTATAGGCTTGCCAAATGTAGGCTTTATTATTTTGAGGTGTATTCCTTCTATTCGTAGTTTTTAGGAGATTTTATCATGAAGTGATGTTGAATTTCATCACAAGTCTTTTCTGCACTGATTGAGAAGATTGTGTGATTGTTTCCCTCACTATTTCTATTTATGTGCTGTATTATACTCATTCATTTATATATGTTGAACCAAATATGAATTGGTAAGACAAAAAAAAGTGTGGTCATGGTGTGTGAACTTAAATTCAGTTTGCCAGAATGTTACTTAGAAATTTTGATATCAGTGTTAATCATTGAAATTTGCTATAGTTTTCTTTGTTGGTGTAGCTGTATCCTTATCCAGTTTTGATATCAAGGGTATGCTGACTTCATAGAATGAGTCAACCAGTGTTCTCATCCCTAACAACTATTTGTAACTCCAGTTTCAGGGGATTCATCACCTTCTTCTGACCTCTGATGACACTGCATGCCATGGGTGCATTTACATGCATGCAGGCAGTACACTCAAACACATAAAATAAAAAAATAAAAAATTGGGAATCACAGAGTTTGGTGCATATATATTTACAATTGTTATACCTTCTTGATGAAATGTTCTTTTTATTAATACATAGTGGCTATCTCTATCTATTTTGACTAGAGTTAGTTTGATGTCTACTTTATCACATACCACAGAATGGCTACATTTAAGAAAGGAAAAATCAAACCATCCCTAGAAAACTCTGAAAACTAATAATAATTTTCAACAAAGTACGAAGATACAGAATAAATATACAAAGCTAAGTAGCTTTCCTGTATCCTAATTATAAGTGGGCTAAGAAATAAATCATGACAATAGCATTCACATTAGCCTGAAAAAAATCATGGAATGAACCTAACTAATAAAATGAAAGGCCTCTACATTGAAAATTTTAAAACACAGAAGAAATAAATGGAAAAAAAAACCCTATAAGATGGAAGGATCTCCCTGCCCACGGATCAGCAAAATTAATATCATGAAAACAGCAGTATTGCTGAAAGAATCTACAGCTTCCACACTTTCCCATCAAAATTCCAATGACATCTTCATAAAAATAGAAAAAAGTCTTCAAATTCATGTAGAAACACAAATTTTTCAAAACAACAAAAGCAATTCTGAGCAAAAAGAACAATACTTGGAGTTTCATAATATATGACAAGTTATTCTAAGTAACCATAATGGCACAAACAGCATAGTGCTGGAACAAAAATAGTTATCAGTAATCTAGAAAACAGGATCCACAGTTAAACCTGCATACCTGCTGCCACCTGATTTTTGGCAAAGATAGCAAAAGATACATTGACAAAAGATACATTGAATAAAAAGAGTCTTTACAACAAATAGTGCTGGTCAAACTAATTTTCTATCTGAAAAAGAATAAAATTAGATCCCTGTCTCTAATCCTGTACAAAGTTCAATTCAAAATAGATTAAAAACCTTAACATAGTACTTGAAATTCTGAAACTGTGAGAGATAAATGCAGACTAAACAGTTCAAGTATGAGCATAGTCAAGGACTTTATGAAAAGAACTCTAATTGTTCAGGAAATAAGAGAAAATAAAGCTCTTTGCAAACTACACATTTGACATAGGATCATTTTCTAGAATATCTTATATCTTGGAAGAAGTCAAAAATTAGAAACAGTAACTCAGTTTATAAATGGGCAATGAAATGAACAGTTCTCAAAAGATGAATTATAAATGACTAATAATGAGAAAATTCAGCCTCACTCATCATCATAGAAATGTAAATTACAACAGCAACCAGGTTCCATCTTATCCCAGTCAGAATGGCTGTCATTAAGAAATCAAATCAAACCATAAGTTAGAAAGGATGTAAACAAAAGGGAACCCTTATACACTGGTAGTGGGAATATAAACTAGTCCATCCACTATGGAAATGAGTACAGAAGAACCTCAGAAAACTGAAAAGAACTACCATATTAGCCAGATATAACTCTCTTGAGTACATAACCTGAGATATCACAGAAATACATATACATTTGTTTATTGCAGCACTATTCACAATAACCAAGATAGAGGATCAACATAAGCATCTCTGAATGGATGAATATGGATAAAGAAAATATAATCTATATAAAAAGTGGAGATTTATTCAACCACTGTGATGGATTAAATTATGGCACCTGCATAAAAATGTTTACAAATGGTAATCATCACATTTTGTGAAGTAAGTTAGACTTGGAATGGCAAATGTCACATATTTTCTCATTTCTGGGTCCTAGATTATATATATATATATACTTGCTTATGTGTATATGTCATAAAAATAGAAGCAAAATGTCTGGAAGAATGAAGGAGACTAGCATGAGAGTAGAGGAGGGAAGAAGATGAGAATGTGGTGAGAGAAAATGATCAAAGTACATTATATACTAACATGAAAATAATGTTAAAGAACCCATTCCCACAAACGAAATCTTAAAGTGGTTTTTATCTGCATTTCTCTAATTATTAAGGATGTTGAACACTTTTTAATGTGTTTCTTAGCCATTTTTATTTCTTCATTTGAGAACTCTCTGTTTAGGTCTATAGCACATTTTTATTGGGTCATTCATTTTGCTGTTTCTTAGTTTTTTGAGCTCTTTGTATATTTGGGATATTAATCCTCTGTTGGATGTGTAGCAGGTGAGAATTTTCTCCCACTCAGTGGGTTTCATCTTCACTTCCTTGGCTGTTTCTTTTGCTGTACAGAAGACTTGTAGCTTAATGAGGTCCCACTTGTTGATTGCTGACCTTAATGCCTGAGCAACTGATGAATGCATGCCAATAGAAAAAAAGTTAACTAAATTAAATTAAAACTTAAGGGGCTGGAGAGATGGCTCAGTGGTTAAGAACACTGGTTGTTCTTGCAGAAGACCCGGGTTCGAATTCCAGCAACCACATGGCAGCTAAAAACTGTCTGTAACTACAGTTCTGGGGGATCCAACAGCGTCTTCTGTCTTCCACAGCATTGCACAACACGGGTGCACTTACCTACATAAAGGCAATAAATGCATAAGCATAAATTAAAAGTAATAAATAAAATATTTTTTAAAAACTTAAAATTTTGTCTTGGCTCCAATTACTTAGTAGAAGGAAGAAATTAAGTACCAAACCTAAAGGTGCTTTTGGAGTTGTTCAATATTATGCAATCTTTTCCCATTAGGCTGCATAAAGGCATTCTTCCTTTTAGTCCTAAACCAGAAACCATGCCTAGCAGCCTTAACTATCAGATGTGGAATGAATACACAGGATCAGAGAATGAAGAGAGCCTTGGCTGTAATCCACATTTGGTGCCAAGAGTATCTTTGCTTAAGCTGTTATTTGGTCTTTACTTAGCTTATTACTTTTAATTCTCCTATCAAAGGTATTTTTGGCTGCCTTACTGAGGTGAAACAAAATAAATAGATGCATTTATATCAGTGGGCATTATCACTTTCTTAAATGGTTTGGTAAACAATGCAGACAGGAATAGCTGAATCAGCAGAACCTCAGTAAGATTTTAGACATGGAAGAAAGATCTGAAACTCATTGATGATAGCTAAATATAGATTCTAAGATGATAAGTAAGGCACAAAGAAGAGAAAGAAGAGGAAGAATGTCAGGGAAGGATGGGGAAGGAGAAAATAATAAATAGAAATATCCACAAATTAAGGCGCAAAGATTTTGAAAATGTGGAAAGGCCAAAAGGAACATTTCATCTTGGTTTCATTTACATTCCATAGTCCCTGTCTCATTTCTGTCTTCCTTGGCTGGTGTATTATTTGACATCCTTATAACTAATTTCAGTTTCCTCCTGTCTACAACAGAGCAAACTATTATGATGAATATTTTTCTTTCCTTCCATACAATGCTATCTTAGTTTTACTCATGAACATTAATCTATTATTAAAACTGATCTTAGAAATCCATCAGTGTTGAGAGGACCTAGTACAGATCCTAAAACAAAATAGGTCCTCAATAAAAATGTGATGAGTGAAGGAACTGAAAGACTACTTATAAAATAGGAATACTGAGCCCCAGGGTGGACAACTGACTTGGTAATGTTATATGGCAAAGTCTTTCAAGTACATCAATCAAAATGAAAGTCTCTTGATTCTCAGTCCAGTGCTCTTCCTATAACACTATATTGTTAGGAAATTCTCTTGAGTTTTTTAGTGTAACTCCAATCTTACTACCCAAGATGGACTTGAATCTCATAGAGGATTTGCTCAAAGTAGTCAATGAGTGGCCTAGGAAAAGCACTTTTCAGGAAAAAAAAAGAAAAAGAGATTACAAAAATGTGTCTATGTGCTTTCCATGATACCTTTCTAAGGAATAAGATTTTAGCTTGGTCTCTAGACTTGTAGCTACTCTAGAGCTCACTTTACCCTACTGGAAAATAAAGAGCAGGTACTAGTCAATCTCCAAGAGCTCTTCTAATTTAAATATTCGAAAATTTTGTGAATCATGTAACAAGTGGTATAATGATTAATCTTGTCTACTTGACTGTGTTTTAGAATCACCTAGGAGAATCATCTATGGGTATATTTGTGGGGGAATTCCCAGGGAGGTATAACTGAGGAATAAAGCTCCACCCTCAATATGGCTGAACTGTTCTGTGGGCTGGGGTCACAGACTCAATTAAAAGGTAAAAGAGTATGGAGAACAAGCAATATGTCTTTGCATTCTGAGTGCAGATGAAATCTGAAACACTATGAGAGACGTTATCCTCACTCTATGAGCCAAATTAAATCTTTAATTCCTTATATTACAAACTGTTTTGTCACAGGAACAAGAAAAGTAACTGAACTAATAAAAATGTCTTTCAATGAACATGAAGAAGCAATCATAACACAATAACTGATTGTCTTTGAGAAACCATGGAGAAAGGAGAGGTGCCAAAAAACTGAAGCTGAGAAAATATTTTTTTTTCTTTTCCAAATGGAGAAATGACAATACTAGAACCTAACACCCAGTGAGTCTGATGTCAATTGCCTTCAAACTCCAGAAGTAGTTGTTAAATGGATGGATTGTGAAGATTTGGAAAGAAAAATGATAGCTAGTGATTCAAAATGTTTCACTAAGAATAAGCCATGTCCTCCAAATCAAATTTTCTTTGTTGATAGGGTTCCTACACTGGTAAATGAAAGGACTGATAAAGACTGTAGGAACTCATGGCTGTATGAAATTATTTGACAAAATTTGTTGTACGAAGCTAGGGAGTATATTCAAATGTTAAGTGCATTGAGTAATGGCCCAGCATTTTGGATCCTTATACCTGCTGAGAAAATCAAAGAATAGTGAATAGGCATTCCTGAATTGCCAAGGGGCACATAGTTTACACTCTGGCCTCAGCCTATGATCAGTTTATATCAGTGGTTTGTATAGACACGTAAGGCGTTCTGATCAAACTTGTACTGAACACAAAGCTGAGACAAAGAACTAACCTAAGGAAAAAAATCAGATTTAAAGAGATTGTTTTTGCAAGGTGAAATTTAATAGTAATATATATATATATATATGAACTAATACATTTTGTTTTAAAAATCAAGTACAAGATGAGCAAGATACAGCTTGTGATCAAGTTGCTCCATTGAGAAACACTTGAGGACTTCAGTTGGCTAAAAAGTATTCTGTGAGTCAAAACTGACATGCTTACTAAAATGGCTAATATCATCTTAGGCTTTATTCATGGATAAGAGTGCAGTCATCACTGCTGGCAACAGCTGCTACCTATTTTGTACCTTTCAGACCACACCAGGAGTTCGGACCCAGTACTGAGGCACGGATAAACAGAAGTTTGTTACTATGAGTTTAAATTGGAATGGTGAATGTAGTCTTAAACAATATTCTGGACAGTTGCACAATTTTAGCTTGTGGGTTAAAAGGAAAAAAGGTATCAAATCATTATATGTGAGTATCCCGATGTAACTGCAGGAAACAGGAAAGTGGAAAGTAACCAGGGAGGTAAAGGAAAAGAAGGAACTCAAGAGAGAACAGTAGGAGACAAATGTTACTAAGAGAGAAATGAGTAAAATTGGGATAGTTAGATGGGAGGGACAGAGGGGGCTGTACAAGGAACTATGGGGATAAAGGGAAAGAAAGAGTTCAAGAGAGGTGGGAACACAACAGACAGGAATTATTAAGTGGAGTAAATGGGGATTCTTTAAATGGGGAGGGTGTGGAGGGAATATTAGACAGACAGACAGAGAGAGAGAGAGAGAAGAGAGATAAATAATTCCCAACTAGTATAAAAAAGAAAACTAGGGGGAATCTTATTCGTACAAAAAACTACTGAAAAATTACATATGCAATATACCTACCCGAGTCTGTGTATAGCTGAAGGCTGTGTAACAAGAAACAATGCCAAACAGGAGAAACCTTCCTTTGAGTTGTTGGCCAGGGTAGTCCAACAGACTCCCAAAATTACACAGGCTTTTGACATAGCCCTTGATTACCTCCCAGAACTTGAAGGTAAGACACTACTGCTGATGATAGGAATACTTTGGACACAGGATTTGGAGCAACAGAGCTAAAACTAATCTGGATGCCACCTCTACTGAAGGTTAGCTCTTATAGCTTTGGAGGGCACTACACAAACTGGTATGGGAGGACATCAACTGATGGCCCAAACCCTACTTCAAGGCCTAAAATCCACATCAATGACTGGCATAGCAAATGACATTAGTGCAGTAATGGCACTTTTATCTTGGGATAATCAACAGCTACCTAATTGGACTTAAAGCCCACTTATTGAGATGAAACCCATGTGTGGCACCAAAACCTAGCCAAATACACATAGAAGGGGAGGTCATGGGTCTTAGAGAAAACTCCAAGACTGTAACATTCCTAAACGAATGTAATTTCTTATTATGTGCAAAATATGGATCCTTAAATTTACAGACAAGTATTTCAGCCACCCATCAGAGAAGCTTCTTTCTACAACTGGGCACAGACAATTTCTGTGAATTGCCCAAGCCTAAGTGGAACATCTACAATGCCACTGCTACACCTAAGGCTCACAGAACATAGAACAGGCATGAAGTGAACACTAATCCTTCTTTCAGTTCTCACCAATGAAGCTCCCTCATGAAGTAGAGGACCAGGAATACAAAAGGTCACAAATGGCCAAAACAAAGAGAATGAGAGTTTACAGAGTGTGGATCCTTAGATAGGAGTCCTATATTAAACTCCACCCATCCAGGAATCAAGGAACACTGCAGAAGAGGGGGTAGAAAGATTGTAAGAGCCAGGGAGGAAGTGCATGACCAAATGCAAATAGAATCCTACAGGCTTCTGAGAACTTTCTCATATGAACCTACAGCAATAGTGTCAGCATGCACAAGACCTATGCAAACTCAAACAGACAAAAACCCAGCACAGAACTGTGGAAATGGACAGATAGCAGGCCCCAATCTTAATCAAAG
Source organism: Nannospalax galili (assembly GCF_000622305.1). NCBI lineage: Eukaryota > Metazoa > Chordata > Mammalia > Rodentia > Spalacidae > Nannospalax > Nannospalax galili. The sequence goes on along the minus strand of NW_008347808.1, from coordinate 1,536,085 downwards.
AATTATTGGCACCTGATTACTGCTGGGTGAGGAAAAGCTGATCTTTTTAAAGGGAGGGACTCCAGATAAGCTGACTAGACCTTAGTAGATGAACTTGCACTGAGGGACATCTGGGGACACTAAATTGACATGATAGGCCCTAATAAAAATGAAATAATGTATGAATTCCAGTGGGAGGGCTATGAGAAGGGGCCAATGGGGAAGAGGGTATAAAGACCATTAAGATGTTTTATGTGAAATACACAAAAATTCAATAAAAAATTTAAAAAACAGCAATTAAGGTATAACAACAATAAAAACAGAACAGAACTTCAACTGAACAAAGGCAGGCTAGAATTTTATATCAGACACATAACCAAGAAATAAGCCCATATGCCAGGTCACAATGCAAAAATACAAATAATATGAAAAACTAGGAAAATATGCTCCCACCAAATACCACCAGACCTATATAGAAGGATCCTACAATGAGAACTACCTACAGGAACTCCAAGACAGAGGAATCCAAAGAATAATCATAAATGTGATCAAATAATTCAAGGATTTTAAAGAAAACACAAAAAACAACCCTGAACTCAAAGAGAATAGGAATAAACTACTGACTAAACCTCAAGAAAAAATAAATATATGACTGAATGAATGACAAAGACAATTTGAGATTCAAAAAGCAAATTGTTGAAAGAAATATTCTTGAAAACTCAGGCTGAAACAAAGGTGGAATTGAAAAACTCAGTATACAAATTTAAAACCACAGGAGAAAGCCTTGGAAGCAGAATGAATCAAATGGAAGAGAGACTATTAGGACTGGTTGATAAACTTGGAGGATTAGACTGCTCAAATGAAGAATATGAAAAAATTAAAACCCAGGAACAGAATATTCAGGAAATGTGGAACACCATGAAGAGACAAAATTTAATGCATCATGGGCATAGAGGAAGTAAAACAATCTCAGGATAATGGTGTTTAATTTCCCAAAATTAAACAAAGACATCCCCATACAAATACAAGAAGCACATAGAACACCAAATAGACAGGACCATAAAAGAAACTCTCCCCGTGGCATATCATAATAAAAACACTAATTGTACAGAACAAAAAGAGGATATTGAAAGCTGAAAGTGATAAACAAGAAGTCACATATAAAGGAAAACCCATCAGAATTACAGCTGACTTTTCAATGCAAACTATGAAAGTCAGAAGAGCCTGGAGCAAAGTATTTCGAGTGTTTCAAATGATCATAGATGCCAACCCAGAGAAACTACCATAGTTAAAGAAAAATCATCCATAATAGAAATAGGTTAAAAAAATTCATGTCCACCAAACCATTCCTACAGGGAATATTCAAAGCAATACAAATACAATGGATTTAAGAAGGGAGTGATCATACCTAAGAGGCCTCACAAAGAAAACAATTAAAGGTATAATTATAGAAGCACAAAAGAGAAATAAAGACACAAAAAATAAAATGACAGAAACTAATTTACAACTTTCAATAACAACTTTAAATATCAATGGTCTCAAACCCTCTGTCAAAAGACATAGGCTAGGTGAATTAGTTAAGAAACAAAATTCATATTTTGTTGTTTACAAGAAACTCATCTTACACAAAATAAAAAGCACCACCTTAGCGTTATAGGATGGCAAAATATTCCAAGCAAATGGTACTAAGAAACAAACAGGCATTGGTGTTCTAATATCTTGAAAAATAGACTTCGAATTAAAACTATTCAAAGAGATAGAAAGGTCACTTCATTCTGATCAAGGTACCAGTCAGTCAAGAAGACATAATAATCCTGAACACATATGCACCAAACTCTGGTTCACCCAATATAACAAAAAGACAACTATGAGACTTGAAGACACAGATTAACTTCGATTCAGTAACAGTAGGTAACCAGTACCCCACTTTCTCCAACAGACAGGTCATGTGGAATCAAAATAAATGGAAAAACATCTGAATTAAATGATATAATACATCAAATAGACCTAAAATACATACAGAATGGATTATAGAATATTCCACCCATACATTCTCCTCAGTAATCCATGGAAGTTTCTCTAAAATACACCACATTCTAGGGCACAGAGCAAACTGCAACAAATACAAAGAAATTAAAATAATTCCATGTATTCAACTAGACCACAATACAGTAAAGCTTAAAATCAACAGTAAAAGAAGTTCTAGTAACTGCATGAACTCATGGAGATTAAACAACACACTCCTGAATGATGGATGGATCAAAAAAGTAATCAATAATGAAATGAAAGTATTTCTGGAACTAAAAGAAAATAAAAACACAATGCAACAAAATCACTTGGACACATTCAAAGCAGTCCTAAGATGGAAGTTGATAGATCTAATTGCCTACATTAAAAATCAGAAAGAACACAAATAAATGAGTTGGTGGTACAAGTCAAGTATCTGGATCAACAAGAATAAACTAAATCGAAATCCAGCAGATGAGAAGAAATAACAAAATCAGAGCAGAAACCAATGAAATATTTAAAAAGAAAACAACACAAAGAATCAATGACTCTAAGAACTGGTTCTTTGAAAAGAAAAATAAAATGCACAGACCTTTGGCCCAGCTAACCAAAAGAAAGAGAAAATCCAAAGAAACAAAATCTGACATGAAAGGGGAAAAATTACTACAGACACCAAGGAGATCCAGAACATTATAAGTGAATACTTTAAAAGCTTGTACTCTATTAAATTGAAAACGTAAAAGAAATGAACAAATTTCTAAATTCAATTGAACCACAAAAGTCAAATGAAGAAGAGACAAACAACTAAAACAGTAATACAAAACCTCCTGACTAAGGAGAAGCCCAAGCACAGATGAATTCACAGCAGAATTCTACCAGACAATCAAAAATCTACATCCAGTACTACTTAAATTATTCAAAAAGATAGAAACAGGAGTGCTTTCACACTCCTTCTATGAAGCCAATATTACCTTAATGCTAAAACCAGGTAAAGACAAAAGAAAAAAGAAAACTATAGGCCCATATCCCTAATGAGCATAGACGCAAAAATTCTCCAGAAAATACTTGCAAATCACATAAGGCACATATCAGAAAGATCATCCATCATGAACAATCTAGCTTTAACCAGAGACACAGGCATGGTTCCATATACATAAATCAATAAATGTAATAAATCATATAAATGAAACAAAAATCGCATAGTCATCTCAACAGATGTAGAAAAATCCTTTGACAAAATCTAACATGCATTCATGTTAAGGATCTTAGAATCGGACTGGAGGGAACATACCTCAACATAATTAAGACTATATAGAACAAACCCGCAGCCAACAATATTCAAAATGGAGAGAAATTCAAAATATTCCCATTAAAATCAGAAACCAGACAAGGCTGTCAACTATCTTCACACCTTTTTAATATAGTGTTTGAAACTTTAACTAGAAAAATAAGAAATAAATGTGCTATTTGAAAAAGAAGAGATCAAATTATGCCCATTTGGAGTTGATATGCTATTATACATAACAGATCCCCAGGATTCCACTACAAAACATCTAGAAATGGTCACTTTCAGAAACTGGTGGGATACAAAATCAGTTTACAAAAGTCATTAGCCTTTCCATATACCAATAAAAAAAATTCAAGAAAAGAAGGCAAGGAAAATAAGCGCTTATTCACAATAGCCTCAAAATGTTTAGGAATAAACCTAACCAAAGACAGCAATGGTCTCTACAATTAAAAAACTAGCTAATGGAGGACTCCTAATTCGACCCAGGTCAGGGTTTATAAAGCTTAAAACCACAATTACATCATGCCAGGAGCAAAGTTGAGAACCATAGTTATATCAGACTAGGTCAGTTAACAAAGAGTTTTATAGTTGACAAAAAGTTTCAAAAATAAATAAATAAATAAATAAATAAATAAATAAATAAATTTCTCAGAATTGTAGAAACAACGGGCTCCATAGAGATGCAATTATAGCTTGCAGGGAGCATGTGCTACTTGGCTACTTTTAAGTTTCCCAGTATTGTATAAACAATGTACTTCCTGAAACTACTTGCATGAGACATTCTGGCTGGCTGGCTGCAGTGAGAATGGCTGGGCAACAACACAGGGTAAAGTAAAAGTTAGCTAGAAGAAAATGGAGTTAATTTTGCCATTCACTACCAAAAGCAATTTATAGATTTGATGCAACCCTAATCAAGATTCCGTGATCTTCACAGAAACAGAAAGAAAATCATAAAATCCGTATGGAAACAGAAAAGAAGCAAAGCAGTTCTGAGCACAAAGAGCAATGCTTAGGGGGATTACCATACCAGATCTCAAACTATATTACAGAACTATAGTCATAAAAAAACAGCATTGTATTGGCATAAAAACAGACATGTAGATAAGTGAAACCAAACAGAAGAATTGTGAAATTTATAAGCAGATGGATGGAACAAGAAAACATTAAAAGTGAAGTGAAGTTAATAATAAATCTTTTCATACTCAGAAAAAAAGAAAGAGAAGAAGTAGAATATTTTCTTTTTAAATTTTTTTGTTGAGATTTCGTGCATTCCATAAAATAAATCTTAATCAAATTTAGACCCCCTCCCCCATCCACACCCCTAAAAGCCCCTTCCCCACCAAATTTCATGCATTCTGGCAACTGATTACTGCTGAAGGAGAGTAGAGCTTCTTTAAGGGAGAGACTCTAGATAGGCTAACTAGACTCCAGTGGATGAACTTTCACTAAAGGACTTCTGGGTACAAATTCTTGACCAGAAAGAACTTAACATACATGACAGAGCAAACATTTTCTTAAAATGTCATATGAGCTACTTATGAGAAAGTGCTTCAAATAATTCCCACAACCCTTCAGAACAAGAACTACAAATTAAAGATCAATTAAGTGACCTTTAATATTTCAATGTACAGTGTCCGGAATAGTAAAGGATAATGGTAAATGTGTTGAATAAATGAAGAAACAAATATGCTCAAAACAAAGGAAGTCTCAACTATTGAGAGGGAATTAATGATTTTGTAGTGGACATTTGGTGTTGTAAATTAAACAATACTGAAAGTGTGTGTGCGTGTGTGTGTGTGTGGTAACTGCTACCATGTGATAGAGGGGAAGGAAACATTAAATGGGAATTGGTCCAGTAGTATTTAAGAATCCTTTTAATAGAAATATTATATAAATATATGGATGCCTCTAAGATGGTGAACTATAACAAAGATTTCTATATTACTTGAATTGAAGGGCCTTCTCAATATCCACTAAAATGGTTACACGGATATCCAAACACTTTGTCCACAAGAAGGATTTAGTAAATAGTTAATAACAATAACATCTTGAATGTTCAACCAAGTGGACATGTTTGATCCTTGGATGCACTCTACATTTTTCTCCTCTAAGATTTTCTTTGCTTATTGCTCTCTTTTCCTTAAACTGTCTCAGAATTCTCTTTCACATCTACCATATTTCAGCACCTTAAGATCTTTCAAAGAAATTTCCTCCAACATTTTCCTTGATCAAATAAATATACAGTGGTATTCAGGAGGGTCACCTAACTCAGTGATGTTTCAGTTCTCCCATTTTATACTATGGTTTGAAAATATTATCTACCAGACCACAGAATAAAAGCATAAATAACTGTAGAACTCCAAGAGTTAATTAGCTTCACGCATGATAACTTATATTCAGTTTTTCACAGATAGTATGCTTTAAAAAATGAGGAATTTCTACATGTAATAAAGTTGAGCAGTCTAAAAGTGATATGAAGTGGAAAGACTACAAGAACAGTATGGTAAGTGAATTGTCCTTTAATAAAAAGAAAAAATTAAAATGACATAAAGATATATAGATCATAGGTATGTTTACTTATATATTTAATTATGATCCTGGAAATATGTTTAGGAAATTAGACATACTAGTGTTTGCTATGGTGAGAATTATGTGGTTGGGGAGAGTTAAAGGAGAAATTTTCAGTGTTTGAAATCTTGTTGTTTGAGAACTTTGAATCATGTGAATTTGTCACCAATAATTTAACTGTAAAAATCTGAACAAAACATAAAGTCTACATAAAATGCTATTTCCTCCCTAAAGTTTGTTATAATCCCTAGGTGGTTGTGGCCTTTTTTTTACATCTTCACAGAAGTCCCATGCATTTTCCACCTGTCCTTGAAGATAAAAGAATATCATTGTTAAACATATTTCTCCTCATAATTCTTGCTTGCCTCCCAGTTGTGTTTTACCTATTATATGTTCAGGAAAACAGTGATTCATCTAGTTTGGTTTCCTTGGGTACAAAGACATTGCAAACTGATGAGCTTGACTTCGTCACAGGAGAGAGGTAGTGGCTGGGTATGCATGGCTGAGAGGAATGCAAAACCTGTTCCTACAGCAGCATGCATTTTAATCATGGTCAAAATTTAAGGCATTTGGAAGAGAACTACTAACTAATTCAGTGTGAAAAAAGTCTCAGAGATTGTGTACACACACACAGAAACATATGGTGAATTTAGCAGCCAGACACCAGGGACTTTTTGACAAAACTTGGCTTAATAATCCATAAAATAGGTATACATATGCAATGAAGAAGTGTATATATTTAACAGAATGCCGCATAAATAACCTCAATTTAGCCATGAAAATTAGTACAAGCATTGGCATCTAAGGTCTCATAGATGGCAGACAAGAGCATTAGGAGGAAAGATACTTCCTTTCCCTTTCCTCTGAATGGGACTGGGAAATTCTAGGTATTTTCTAAGAAAAGACTCAGTGGAACTTACAGCCTGTAAAATGAGAAAATGGATTGATAAAGAGGAAGTAAGTAGAAGTGGTGCGATTTTCAGGGGACTTTCAGATGGTGAGAGCAACTGAAAATGACACTTGTGAGTCCTTGTGCTCCTAGAACCTGCTAATCTTCAACTGAGCAACAAAGCTGAGAGAGGCATGATTTAGAACTATTCTTTCATGTGTGAAACCTTAAAGTTGTAAATCTTGTCATAAAACTGAGTGACAAATAATAATCCCATGTATGAACATGAAACTTTCCTTTTTCCTTCCTACAGTAGGAGACACACAGTAGATATTCAGGAGCCAACTTCCTAGTTGTGCTTGCCAATACAACTCTGATTTGCAGGACTGCTATACAATGTTTCCAGAAAATGTGAATGAATTGTATGCCCCAAGGCATTTTTATTATATATGTGTGATGCATGCATGTGCTTGCATATGTATGTGTGTGCATATGTATGTGGGTGTGTACTTCCCTCATTGTGGGAACTTTTTTGTCTGCTTCATAGTATCTCTCACCTCTGACTACATCCAGCTTGACTGTCTACATTAAACACTTGATATTTCTTTCTAGGGGGCATTACCCAGCATCCTGGATTTGCAGACCTACTGTAGTCCCTAGGGGTGGAGGAATAATAAACACAGTAGCTAGTACAGACTATAGGTTGTTCTTTGAGGTGAATAAGAAAACTAGGGTCAATCTCTGTCTAGTATGGGCATTAGTTGCAGCAGAAAGGGTTCCCAAATAAAGGTAATAATGATGGACACGTCATAGTCCATATTATAAGGTAGAGAACATTTGTAATTTATTCCTTAGGAACAAATCAACGTGTATACATTGCTTATGATTTGTTCTGCGTTAACCTTCAATAGAAAAGGCTCAGGAGGAATGCAAGAAGCAGTGGCCTCTTGCAGAGAGAAAGAGAGAGAGAGAGAGAGAGAGAGAGAGACAGAGAGAGACAGAGAGAGACAGAGCCACGTACAGAGAAAGAGAGGGTAGACAATAAGCAAACATCAACACATAAATCTCAGAGACAAGACTGAACAAGTGACCAGAGGGACAAAACTGAACTTTAAAAACACTGCCTTTGCTTCCCTTCTTTTTTATATATAATCCACTGACTAAAGACAAGATGGAACAAATTTTTTTTATTTAATAACCATATAATTAGAAAAAGCATTTCATCATAACAGCATTGACATATTCAATAACAATTTCCAGAGCTAAGAAGCATCTCTTTCAAAATTGGCTGTAATTTTTAGGTTTATAGTTGAATTAACACAGTAGTTATACAATATTGTACTCTGTCTAAACCCTATAAGACATAAATTAAATGATGGTCATGAGGTTTTAAACTTTATAAAAGATCTCCATTTCATTATTAAAATACACAGCTTCATACAGAAAAATTCATTTTTAATACAATCGACACTGAAATGCACATGCGTTTCTAATTGTGTCTGCTTTTTTTTCTTTTTTCTTTTTTTACGCTTATATAATCTTTTACTCATTATTAACTCTATAAGAGATAAAATTAATTGAGGTTCCAGTGTTTAAAAAAAGATCTCCACTTGGTTGTCAAAACACACAGTTTCATACAGAAGAAATCATTCCAAGGCAATTGACACTGAGACGTTTTCACATGCATTTCTAATCTCTACATACATGACTATCACTGGTCACAGTGGCCCACCTTCTGAGCTCCTCAGCATCTGAGCATGAATACAAACTCGTCAGATAGACAGCCTTCCTCTCCCACTAGAGGCTCCATACTCTG
>NW_008347808.1:1526591-1527354 GCF_000622305.1 Nannospalax galili | reverse complement strand
ACTGTCTGGAAGAGCCTTTATCTATCCTAGCCAACAACTCGACTGAAGGTATCGCCTGTCTGGCTTTGTTGTTTGTCGAGTAACTTTTAGTAATATATATGTATGCTCTTATGATATTATATTGGCCCCTTTAATTTTTGGTTATACTTCCCTTTTGGGTGTTTAAGGACACACAATTGGACCTGATAAACTGATTTGTTTTAATTCTTGAGGTTGTTAGAGGATCTGTTCCTCAGGGGTCCCATGGGCTTGGGAGGAGCCCCTGGCTCCTTTCCTTACCAGTTCCAACTATGTGAAGATAAGTCAAAGGTCCTGCTCGACCATTGTTGGCTTCTCTTGGAAGCATGGAGGAAATGATTCTTCCGAGTTGACCCTCCTCCTTGTAGGATGGACACTGGTTCAAGTACATCTGGTGGGGTCTCCTTGGCCTCCTTGATCAAGAGGTCAGATGACCCACCACGATTACAGGACATTTTGTGAGATGCTCATAGTCCCTGGGAACTAATCGACCTAGGAGGGCAAGGAGCAAAAAGTGTCCTTTGTGTCCCTCTGACCCAATTAGTATAGATCTCAAGGTATGTCTGTTAAACATCCAAGAAGGTTAGTTCCACCATTCTGGCATTACTTAATTACTGTGTGTCCTGCGGATAAATCTTGGGTAATGACCAGTTGGTCTCAAATAAACCTTATCTAGAGATATATTTCTTGATCTGTTATGTATAATTTGTCAGTAGATTGTAGGAATAATATGGTTCCCTCTGGT
>NW_008347808.1:1525588-1526412 GCF_000622305.1 Nannospalax galili | reverse complement strand
AACCCCATTTTTATCCATATCTCCCTTCTTAAGGTCTGTTGCCTACTATTCTTCTCCTTCAGGTTATTTCTTTTCCTTTGCCTCACTGTTTCCTAACCCTTGTCCTGGTTTCTGCAGTTATGTTTGTTTGCATACTTATCAGAGTCTGATCCTAGGATCCACATATGAGGGAGAACATATGTCGATTTTTTTCTGATTCTCTGTCACTTCACTTAGTATAACAGTTTCTAGTTCCATCCATTTACCTGCAAATTTCATGATTTCATCTTTCTTTACTGCTGAATAAAACTCCATCGTATATATGAACCACATTTTCATTATCCACTCATCAATTGAGGGACACCGAGGTTGCTTCAATCTCTTAGCTGTTGTGAAAAGAGTAGCAACAAACATGGATGTACAAATGTCTCTGCAATAGGACGAGTTCTTTGGGTATATGCCAAGGAGTGGTATAACTGGGTCAAATGGTAGGTTCATTTGTAGTTTTTTAAGAGTTCTCCACACTTCTTTCCATAGGGGCTGAACAAGTTTGCAGCCCCAATAGCAGTGGATGAGTTTTCCCCTTTCCCCACATCCCCTCCAACATTTGGTATCACTTGTTTTCTTGATCTTAGCCAGTCTGACTGGGGTAAGGTAAAATCTTAAAGTGGTTTTAATTTGCATTTCCCTGATTATTAGTGATGTTGAACATCTTTTGAGATGTTTCATAGCCATCTTTACTTCTTCTTTTGAAAACGTTCTGTTCAGCTCCTTAGCCCATCTTTCAATTGGGTTGCTTCTTGTCTTGGTTCTCTGTTTTTTAAGTTCGTTATATATTCTGGTAC
>NW_008347808.1:1524001-1524341 GCF_000622305.1 Nannospalax galili | reverse complement strand
ATGTTGAATTTTGTAAAAGGCCTTCTCGGCCTCTGTTGAAATGACCATGTGGTTCTTGTCGTTGAGCCCATTTATGTGATTTATGACGTTTATGGACTTATGTATATTGAACCATCCTTGCACTCTGGAATAAAGCCAACTTGATCATGGTGGATGATCCTTTTGATGTGTGTCGTTATGCGGTTTGCAAGTATTTTATTGAGAATTTTTGCATCTATGTTCATTAAGGATATGGGTCTATAGTTTTCTTTTTTGGTTGTATCTTTACCAGGCTTTGGTATGAGAGTGATGCTGGCTTCATAGAAGGAATTTGGAAGTTCTCCCTCCATTTCTATTTTTT
>NW_008347808.1:1481823-1522050 GCF_000622305.1 Nannospalax galili | reverse complement strand
TTTTATGGTATCACTCAATTCCTGCATATTCCATTCTTGTGATTTCTTAATCTTTTCATAATTTTTGCTTGAATGGTCCAGTTCGTCCTCTTTATCTTCCAGTCTTTATACTCTGTTTTCCATTTTGTTCATCCTATTGGTGAGGCTTTCTCCTGTCATTTCTAATTGGCTTACTGAGTGCTTCACTTCCTTCATTTCAGCCTGAGTAGTCTTCAATATTTCTAACTCTTTTCTGAATTCATTCAGAAGTTTATCCCTATCTTCCTTCAGCTCTATGATTACCTTGTTTGTGTGTTCTTTAAATTCACTGAATTCTTTTTTTCATATTCATCATTGTTCTTTTGAGTTCCATGTCCTGCATTGTCTCTAGGGGGTTCTCATTGTGCTCCTCTAGAGGATTACTGGTATTTGGTGGGGATATGTTATTTTGGTTTTTCATGTTATTATTTTTTCTCTGTGATTTTGACATGTGAATTTCTTTTGTAGTTTCTGACTCTTGTGTGATACTCCGGCCTTCAAGTTTAGTTCTGCTTCTTTTTTTGAACTTTATGTATCTTTGTGGTTTAGTTTTTGGGTATGAAGAGCTGGTTTTTCTAAGCTTCTGGTTCTCTCTTTTGATTTTATATTGTCGTGGCCGGATTGATTTTGTCTTCAGGAGTTCCATGGTGGCCCAATTCCAATGTGGGTCAGAAGTTTTCAGACTTTCTCCTTAAGTCTGGAATCTTCTAAGAATGATTTTGGCCTCAGGAACTTGGGTGTTGGACTGACCTGAGATCCTGGCCATGGCCGTGCCATGCAGGGATGCAAAGGCAGATGGGGTGGGAAGAAGCCCCAAGATTTCCCAGGAATGGATTGAGTAGCTGGGTTGTACTGGATGCACACAGAAAGCCACAACTGACAAAGGTGTAGAGAATAAGAGACTGCAGAATGTGTATTCCTGGATAGGAATCCTATATTAAACCTCACCCACCCGTTATTCTGGGACCATTGTGGAAGAGGGGGCAGAAAGATTGTAAGAAAAAGGGTTGGTTAATGAATGTAAGGAAACAGTGGCTTTTAGATCTCTGAGACCTTCCTTGTATGGACTTGCAACAATGGTGACAGCATGCACAAGACATATATAGACTCAATCAGACAAAATCCCAACAGAGAACTGGGGAAATGGGCAGCAGTCCCCAGCCCTACCTAAGGAACTATTGACAACTGATTACTTTGGGGTAAAGGAGAGTTCATCTTCTTTAAGGGAGTGACACTAGATAGGCTAACTATATTCCAGTGGATGAACTTGCACCAAGAGCCATCTGGGTACAAATGCTTGACCAGATAAGACTTAACATCTATGACAGAATGCATGGAATTCAGTGAGTGGGGCTATCAGGGGTGTGTGGATCAGTGAGGGGCTCTAAATTTGATTAAGATGTATTGTATTAAATGCACCAAATACACATAAAATATTTTTTAAATGCTTGTGTTCACTTACGGACTAAACACCTAGATGTCCCCTAGGTTTCTGGCCTAAGCAAGTGCTAAAATGATGGAGACTTCATGAGATGAGTTAAGAGTTATGGAGATACACATACATATTTTGGTTTCATTGAGTTTGAGATGTCTATTAAACCTCTAATTAGAAGTTTCAAGTAGAACATAGCATATGTAAATCTTGGAGTTCCATAAAAAGGTATTGTCTATTCTCTGCCCTGTTTCTTCCTGCTCATAGCATAATCCATACCTCTTATAATGAAGCCCAAGTAAAATACTACCGTTTAGTTTTCAGCTATTCTCAGAGTTTGATACTGGTTTTAGCCTCAGTAGAAACAAAACGATATCTGCCCCCCCCCAAAAAAAAAGAAAAATGTAAGGAATGACTTAAGTAGAGCAAGCTGACTTTGCATGCTTGATAGTACTAAAATTAAGTTCCTGAAGGAATAGCACTGCAGAGTTAATGCACTTAACACCAAGAAAGCCTTTGTACTGCTACTACTTGGGGGACAGAAAATAATAACTGAGTGCCTTGTGAGAACACCACACAATGTACACATTACACTGTACATATAAATAAGCAGGTCTTCACATTACTTATCATGATCAAGTTGAGATGTAAGAGTAAGATATCTTCTCTGGGAGCTCTGCTTCAGAAAAGTAATACCAGCTCTGATAAATGTAAATATGGAAAAACATATGGAGAAAGTTTGTGTAAAGAATGGTCAGCTGTAGTAAACACACACACATGCGCAAACACACACACATAAAACAAAGCATATTCTGCATTCCTTTTTCACTGTACAGAGATTGGAACATGAAATATTTGTTTTCTAAGGCTCCCTGAAGATATTTCTACTATATGATACAGCTGTCAATGAGGCCTAAGGCAAAAAAGACCATGCTAGAGGCTATGGAAAAGGTTGAGTTATGGAAATGTTGAGTTATGGAAAATGTTGACTATGGAAAATATTGAGTTATTAAAAATAGTCATGTTAAATCAACTTTAAAAATTCCTGAATGAGCACTACTTCTTCCTCCTCTCAGATTTAAAAACAGCCATGGTGGCAATGGTAGCAGTAATAATTCTGTGTTTGTTAGAAAGATACCAAATTATTTCAGCAACTCTAACTCAAAAATCATTGAGATATTCAATGACTATTAACCACTTCATATTTATTGATATGTGAGGAAAAACTACTTTTTAAATTTGTTATTGAGTATATCTTACTCCTAGTCAAATGCAACTCTAACTGAATCTATTAGTTAATATAGGGAGAGAATTCAATAATGGTATAGCTGAATATAAATTTCATATTACTGACCAGTATTCTACACCATTTTCCATAGTGGGTATAATAAATAATGAGCATACACTACTGTAGACTAAGATAACAGTGCTGTGGTATAGATTCTTTATGGTATGGAAATGTGGAAACACAGAGCACAGAAAAATCACTGACAGAATGGGGCTGTGCTGTATAAGCAACGGGTTGACAGGAGGACATTCCATGTAGAAGAAGATGCAGGAGAAAATGGGCATTGCTTTTTTTGCTCAAGCAAGCTGTCTCCTATCCTCAGGCCAACACTTCTTTCTATGTTCCTTTTACTTCCCAAAGAAGTGCTTTGACTTCCTGAAATACAGCATCTGACATGCCTCCCAGTTAAGTAAGAGCCTGGCATACTCTTTTATAGAGGTTTGCTCTAGAAATGTGGTACCAAGAGCAATGATAGAGATTGAAAGAAGTGCCTGCCTTGTTGAGATCTCCTGGTAGGAACCAAAATCTTACATGCTGACAAATAATAAACCCCAAAGAAGTAATAGAGAGCTATGGAGACTACTACTACAGAGTCTTTCTTTAACATCTTCAGAGCCATCCTGGGGCTAGAATCGTCAAAGTCCCTCATTCTGCCTGCACTATTTCAACCAAACCATTTAACATGGGTTACTTCTTTTTATTGCCTAGCTGAGCTCCACACAATCATCCTCAAAATTTCATCCATTCTGGCTCAATCTCAGCTCTTAGACCATTATTCCAGATATATAGATCCTACTGAAAGATTTGCAAGGGGAGGGAATAAAAGAGACAAGACGAGAACTAACCAAGTTTTTGACTCCACTTGTTTTAACGTTCCATTTCTTTAGGTTGTGGCATCATTACATCAAGCTTTATTTTTCAAAATGGAAAATAATTCTGAGTCAGATCATGGCTTCAGCTGCAAATAGTCATTAATTCTAAACTGTGAATTAGTAATCGAAAAGCAGAAATCCGTGTCCTGAGAGAATATGAATTCTAATGAGAAAGAAAGAATATATTTGAAGCACAGGGCACAGCTTGAAGAAAGCATCATCTAAAACTGAAGCATGAAAATCCTGAGGTGGAGAGGGAGAGAGGAAAGGAGGAAGGATGGAGGGGAAAGAGAGAAGGAGAGAGAGAAAAGAAGAGAGAGAACCAAGAAGTGTGTGTGTGCGTGTGTGTGTGTGTGTGTGTGTGTGTGTGTTTTATTTTGCATTGTTAGAGGAGCTATTCAGCCTTGAAACCTTCTTTCTCTATTTAGGGAATCTTGACCATGGTGGGATCTCAGAGATTAACAGTGCTTGGCTAGTAAATATCCTGCTTAAATGTTTTAAAATGGGATGATATTAAGAAGTAAGGAGGAATTTAGAATTCATACACCAATGATGTCAAAATCAAATTCATTCCCCAGTGTATTCTAAAGTGACCCTTGTCAAAATTCTTCAAAACATTAACAAGTCAATAATTTATCTTTCTTACCATGTTAAGACATTTCTATTGTTTACAGTCAACAGTACTGATCCAAACAAAGGAGATGGAAAGTAACAAATAAAGCTCTCATGCCCTCTCCCATTGATGTATAGTCATTGTACCAGGTTCATAAAGATCCTTTCATACAAATACATAATGCACTTTGGGCAGATTCCCCCATATCCCTATACTCTCTCATTCATCAGCCCCACTCCCACTGCATATTAGACCTCTTTGAGAGAGGTTTCACTTCTTCTTTCATGTCCTATGTACATATATGATTATATACCTACATAGAATCTAACAAACACAAATGAGAGAATACATGTGACAGTGGTTTGGTAAGTCTCATGTAATTCACTTAATATGATGGTCTCCAACATCATTTTGAAAATATTGTCAAAATGACAATATTTCATTGTTATTTATAATGGAAAAAATCCATTAGTTATACATACCACACTGTCTTTATCTATTCCTCTATTGATGGACAACTAGGTTGGTAACAAAACTAGGCTACTGTGAACAGTACTGTAAAACTATTGATGTGTGGCCTGTTTCTGGCCTCCCTCTGGCATAGGGGCTGAGAATGCAGGGGACTGCATGACAGCAGCCTGAATCCTGCCTCCACGTGGTGGTTAGATTCCCCTAATTGTGCCATACCCAACCCACTAACTGGGATTGCATGGTGTCCCTCCCAAAGTCCCACGATAGACCTGGCTTTGGTAGGATAAGGCTGAGATATTAGCAGACAGCCTGAAAGGGTGGGTTCCAACCTGTGTAGCAGCTGTGATCTCAGGAGACCACCAGAGACTGCCTGTTTCTGGTCTCCCTCCAGCACAGGGGCTTAGAATTCAGGGGACTGTATGAGAGTGCCCAGATCCTGCCTCCACATGGTGAGAACTTCCCAAATTTTGCTCTGAATTCCCACTAGTAGGAGTCCAAACCTTAGAAGGAAGCTTAAGTGTACCTGACTGGAACCTGACGTGGGCTTTTGTGGGTGCCCCGAGTAGCTGATCTTAAGCCATCAGCTCCCTCCAAAATAAATCCCCAGAGAACCTGGACCAACCAGCTTTAGATAAACAATAATAAATGGATAAGGGCACACCAATAATACAATCAGAGGCATATTTCAACTTAATTCAGAATCACAAGCAACAAAAGAAATTCACATGCCAAAATCACAATGAAAGAATAATAAAATGGAAAAACCAAAACACTATGTCCCCACCAAATTCCATCAGTTTTGTAGAATTGTTTTAAAGAAGAAGCCCCTAGAGATAACCCAGGACACTGAATTTGAAAGAACATTCATAAACATGATCAAGAATTTCAATGAATTTAAAGAACACACGAACAAACAAATCAAAGAACTTAAAGAAGATAGGGATAAACTTCTGAATGAATTCACAAAAAAGATAGAAACGTTGAAGAAAAATCAGGCAAAAATGAAGAAGGAAGTGCAAAACTCAATAAGCCAATGTGAAACAACAGGGGAAAGCCTCACCACTAGAATGAATGAAATGGAAAACAGAATACCAACACTGGAGGATAAAGTTGCATAATTGGACCACTCAAGCAAAGATTATGGAAAATTTTAAAAAACACAAGATTGGAATATGCAAGAGATGTGGGACACCATGAAAAGACCAAATCTACGTATCATAGGCATAGAGGTATTGACCAGATCTTAAACAGGATTGTAGAAGAGAATTTCCCAAAATGAAGGAAAGACATCCCCATACAATAACAGGAAGCACATAAAACACCAAATAGACAGGATCATAAAAGAAATTCCCCAAGACATATCATAGTAAAAAAACTAAATGTACAGAACAAAGACAGAACACTGAAAGCAGCGAAAGAAAAACAACAAGCCACATATGAAGGAAAGCCCAACAGAATTACAGCTGACTTATCAGTGCAAACTATGAAAGCCAGAAGAGCCTGGGCCAAGGTATTTCCAGTTCTAAGTGACAACAGATGCCAGGCCAGAATACCCAGCAAAATGTCTATTATAGTTGAGGGAGAAATAAAAATCTTCCATGACACAAAAAGCCTGAAAGAATACATATCCACGAAACCACCCCTTCAAAGACTACCTGAAGCAATACAAAGAGAGGAGAAAGGAACAACTATACCCGAGGGGCAACAAAAGAAAATAAATAAAGGTATAATTGACGAAACACAAAATTAAACAAAGAACACAAACAGCAATCAAAATGATGGCAATTGATACACATCTTTCAATAATAACATTAAATATCAATGGACTGAACTCTTCAGTCAAAAGACGTGGGCTAACTGAATGGATAAAGAAACAAAATCCATCTTTTTTGCTGTCTGCAAGAAACCCATCTCACCCACAAGGACAGGCACTACCTTAAGGTAGAAGGATGGAAATGAATATTCTAAGCAAATGGCACTAAGAAACAAGAAGGGTTTGCAATTGTACTATCTGAAAAAATAGACTTCAAAGTAAAACTGTTAGAAGAGATAAGGAGGGTCACTTCATTCTGATCAAAGGAACAACTATCCAAGAAGTTATTACAATACTTAACATATATGCACCAAACTCTGGCCCACCCAAATACATAAAAACAACACTACAGGACTTTAAGACACAGATTAAACCCAACTCAGTAATGGGAGGGGACATCAATACCCTATTGTCTCCATTAGACAATTCAACTGGACAAAGAATAAACAGAGAGACATTTGAATTAAATGATACCATACATGATATGGACCTAACAGACTTCTTTTGAATATTCCACCCAAGCACCAAAGAAGACACTTTCTACTCAGCACCCCATAGAACTTTTAAAAAAATTGACCACATACTGGGCCACAAAACAAACCTTAACAAATACAAAAAAATTGAAATAATTCCATGCTTTCTATCAGACCACAATGCAATATAGCTCAAATTTAACAGTGAAAAAAGCCCTAGCCTTTATAGGAACTCATGGCGATTAAGCAACACACGCCTAAACGAGTGGGTGAAAGGAGAAACTAAGAAAGAAATAAAAGAATTCCTGGAATTTAACGAAAAGGACAATACAACCTCTGGGACATTTTAAAAGTGGTCTAAGAGGGAAGTTTATAGCTTTAAGTGCCTATACTAAAAAATTAGAAAGAGCCCAAATAAATGACTGAACACTGCAACTCAAGATGCTGGAAGTTTATAGTTTTAAGTGCCTATACTAAAAAATTAGAAAGAGCACAAATAAATGACTGAACACTTCAGCTCAAGATGCTGGAAGGTCAAGAAGAAATGAAACCCAAACACAGCAGAAGAGAACAAATAACAAAAATCAGAGCATAAATTAATGAAATAGAAACAAAGAAAACAATACAAAGAATCAGTGAATCTAAGAGCTGGTTCTTTGAAAAGCTAAACAGGATAGACAGACCCCTAGTCCAGTTAACAAAAAGAAAGAAAGAGAAAATACCAATCAATAAAATCAGAGATGAAAGGGGAAATATCACAACAGACACCAAAAAGATCCAGATAAGGATAAAATAAGGAAATATTTTAAAAACTTATACTCTACTAAACTTGAAAATCTAAAAGAATGGATGGATATGTAAAAATCATGGGACCCACCAAATTCGAACCAAGAAGCAATCAACAATTTAAACAGACCCATAACATATAAGGAAATCAAAACATTAATACAAAGCCTCCCAACTTAAAAAGTCCAGGCCCAGATGGTTTTACAGCAGAATTCTACCAGATATTTAAAGAAAACCTCCAACCAATACTACTTAAATTATTCAAAACAACAGAAACAGACGGAGAACTCCCAAATTCCTTCTATGAAGCCAGCATCACTCTAATACCCCAACCAGGTAAAGACACAACCAAAAATAAAACTATAGACCCATATCCTAAATGAACATAGATGCAAAACTTCTCAACAAAATACTTTAAAACTACCTACAGACACCTATCAAAAAGATCATTCGCCATGAACAAGTAGGCTCTATCCCAGAGATGCAGGGATGTTTCAATATATACAAGTTAATAAATGTCATTAATAATATAAATGGACTCAAATACAAAAACCACATCATCATCTTAATAGATGCAGAAAGGCTTTTGACAAAATTCAGCATGCATTTATGTTCAAAGTCCTAGAAGGAATTGGAATAGAAGGAATATATCTCAACATAATTAAAGCTATATACAACAAATCCACAGCCAACATCATTCTAAATGGAAAAAACTGGAAGCATTCCCATTAAAATCAGGAACCAGACAAGGGCATCCACTATCTCAACTCCTTTTTAATATAGTGCTTGAAATGGTTGCTAGAGCAGTAAGACGGGAGAAGGAAATTAAAGGAGTGCTAATTGGAAAAGAAGAAGTCAAACTATCACTTTTTGCAGATGATATGATGCTATACCTAAGAGATCCCAAAAGTTCCACCAGAAAACTCGCAGAACTGATCAACACTTTCAGTATAGTAGCACGTTATAAAATCAATCTACAAAAATCAGTAGCCTTTCTATATACCAATAACAAGCAGTTGGAGAAAGAGTACAGGGAAATGCTCCCATTCACAATTGCTGCAAAAAAAAAATCTTGGAATAGATCCGACCAAAGACACCAAAGATCACTGCAATGAAAATTTTAAATTGTTAAAGAGCTTGAGATAGACACCAGGAGATGGAAGGATCTCCTGTGTTCATGGATGGAAGAAGTAATATTGTGAAAATGACCACTCTACCAAAAGCAATATATAGCAATGCAATCCCAATCAAAATCTTCATGACATACTTCACAGAATTGGAAAAAAAAATCCTTAAATTCATATGGAAGCACAAAAGACCCTGGATAGCCACAGCAACCCTGAGCATAAAGAGCAGCACTGGGGGGATTACTATATCACATCTCAAAGTACACTTCAGAGCTATAGTCACAAAAACAGCATGGCACTGGCACAACAATAGGTCAGTGGAACAACATTGCAGACCCAAACCCAAGTACATGCAATTTCAGCCACCTGATATTTGAAAAAGGTGCCAACACACAATGGAGGAAAGACAGCATCTTCAAAAAATGGTGCAGGCAAAACTGGATCTCCATCCATAGAAGAATGAAATTGGATCCTTATCTTTCACCTTGCACAAAAGTCAACTCCAAATGGATCAAAGACCTCAATGTTAAACAGGGAACCCTGAAACTATTAGAAGAAAAAAAAAACTTTATTCTTTTTTTCATTTTTTTCAAAATTTGTTCTTTAATTGTTGACTCTATTGAATCTTTAATAAATGGCTATAAGCATACTGTTTAATTTTTAGTTTTTTTTAATGATTTTTTTAGAAGAAGCATTTCATTACTGCTTTAACATACTCAATAACAATTTCCAGAGCAAAGATACATCTATTTAAGAAGTGGCTATAAAAATTTTAGGTTCACAGGCTGAATTAATAGAGCTATACAATATTGAACTCAGTATAACCCTGTAAAACATAAAATTGAATGATTTTTTTTAACCTTTAAAAAAGACCTCCATTTCATTTTAAAATATACTGTTTCTTACAGAAAGACTCATTGTTTTGCTAATAACACTTAGATGTTGCCATGTGCATCTCTAATCTATATGTATCTGATTATTACTAGTCATGGTCGGTTGCACTCAGATCCTTGAAACCTGTGTATGGATATAAAGTCATTGAGTAGCTATCAATGGTAATGTTTATCAACTAGGAAAGGATTTTCCAAATCAGAAGTTACTCAGGAATTAAGGTCAGCAATCAACAAGTGGGACCTCATTAAAGTAAAAAGCTCTGTACAGCAAAAGAAACAATCAAAAAAGTGAAGAGAAAACCCACAGAATAGCATAAAATCTTCACCAGTGACACATCTCACAGAAGTTTAACATCCAGAGTGTGTAAAGAACTCAAAAAACAAAGGATTGAGAAACCAAATGACCTAATGAAAAGATGAGTTAAAGATCTAAACAGAGTTCTCAAAGGAAGAAATAAAGATGGCTAAGAAACATCTCAAAAAGTGTTCAACTTTGTTAGTAATTAGGGAAATGCAAATTAAAACCACCCTAATGTATCACCTGTACCCCATCCAGACTTGCTAAGATCAAGAGAACAAATGATACCAAATGCTGGTGAGGATGTGGAGAAAGGGGAATACTCCTTCACTTCTGGTGGGATTGCAATCTTGTGCAACCCCTATGGAAAACAGTGTGGAGAACTCTTAAAAAACTAAAAATGAACCTACCATAGGACCCAGTTATACCACTCTTTGGCATATACCCAAAGGACTCATCCTATTATAGAGACACTTGTACAACCATGTTTGTTGCTGCTCTTTTCACAATACCTGAGAGATGGAGCAACCTAAGTGTCCCTCAATTGACAAGTGGTTAAATAAATGTGGTATAGTTACACAATGGAGTTCTATTCGCAGTGAAGAAAGATAAAATAATGAAATTTGCAGGTAAATGGATGGATCTAGAAACTGTTCTACTAAGTGAAGTGACACAGACTCTGAAAAATAAAAGACGTATGTTCTCCCTCATTTGTGGATCCTACCACCAAATCCTTTTAAATTCCATGTCCTTTTAATAAGATCATACTATAGAGCAGTCTCTTGCACATGAAATAACTACCATCATCATGACTTCAGCAGTGCCTGATTGCTAAACATCACCACATTTGGGATTGTTGTCAGTTCTGCTCCTTCATTAAAGGAGGGGCAAGCACGGTCATTGGACCCTCACCAGAGTATCCAGCCACTCTTCCCAGACAACTGTATATAACTTGTCCCTAATCACACATGGTCTCCAGGATTTGGGGAGGGCTAAATTATACACTCTGGGGAAGGCTAGGAAGAAAAGGTTTGACCCTTGCTGGGCAAAGGATTTCCAGTGTGCGTACCCTCAGGTCATTCATACACTTCTGCAACCCCTCAGTTATCTTGGTAAGTAAGCACAGAAAATTCATTGGTTCCCCAGTAAAACTTTAATCAAGCATTGGCTTGACATTAGAACCTTAAAAGGGATTCAGCATTGCTTAGTATCCCCAGGAAAAGAACTCTCAAAACAGATGGAAATTTTATTTGTTAATGTTGTTATGTCTCATAATTATTGAAAAAAGAAAATGAGAATGTAAAAGATGTGAAAAGGATATGGGAATGGAGATATTTTCCAAAATAGACAGAAAAAATGATAAAGACTAAGAAAATGATGAAGGTCTGTGTAGGGTTGTTATTGTATATAAAGGATGAGACAAAAATAATATACACATAATCTTTTTAAAAAATATTTTATTCATTATTTTATTTTATGTGCATTTGTGTATTGCCTGCATGTAGGTAAGTGCACCCTTGTCATGCAATGCCCGTGGAGGAGAGAAGACACTGTCAGATCCCCTGGAACTGGAGTTAAGGACAGTAGTGAGCTACCATGTGTGCTCTGGGATTCGAACCCGGGTCTTCTAAAAGAGCAACCATTGTTCTTAACCACTGAGCCATCTCTCCAGCCCCAAAATCTTATAACTTCTAAGGTCATAGTTTAGTCAACTAGTTTAAGGAACAAAATATATATCTTGTCAAGGTTTATCTGAGAACATTGGTTTTTGACCCAAGCTTTACCTACATAGCACATGGAATTAAAAGTACCAGACTGGTAGAACTAACCTTATTGGATGTTTAACAGCCATACTTTGAGGCCTATACTAATCTGGTCAGAGGGCCTTAAAGGACAGTTTTTGCCCTTCGCCCTCCAAGGTCAACTAAGTTCCAGGGGACTATGGAACATCTCTCAAAATTTCCTGTAACTGTGGTGAGTCACCTTTCCTCTTGTTCAGGGAGGCCACAGAGATCCTACCAGATGGACTTGAACCAGTGTCCAGTCCACCAGAGGAGGGCCAATTCAGAGGAAACAATTCCTCTATGTTTCCAAATGAAGCAAGCCATGGTCAATCAGAACCTTTGACTTATCTTCACATAGATGGAACTGGTAAAAGAAAGGAGCCAGGGGCTCCTCCCAAGCCCATGTGACCCCTGAGGAGCAGATCCTCAAACCACCTTAAGTGTAAATATAAATTGATTTATTTGGGCCAACTCTATGTTCTTAAATACCCAAAAGGAAATTATAACCAAAGAGTAAAGTGATCAGTATATTTCTTTAAGAGTTCAAGTGATTACACTTCTCAGACATTAGGTTTAAGTTCATATAAAAAGTTATTTAGACAATTACCTCTCATTGATGATTTGTTCTGAATCGGAAAGTGCTGCTCAGATGTAAGACTTCAAATCTTGGTCTCCAATATTGTAGTGCTCACCTGTAGCTAAGGGACACAATCCTCTATTGTTCTAAAATGATGGCCATATTTGTTTTCTCTCCCTATCTAGAAGCCTTTGAGAGGGAACTGACACCGATTCTAACCACTTCAGCCTTAGCAGACAAAAGAAAAATTAGGAGGAACCCAATAGAAGGATGCCTTTGGAAGCTCTCGTCAAGAAATTCCAATTGACTCTTATGTGAACATTTGAAATTTGCCCTGTTCTGAAATTTTTCTGGTTCCCTGTAATGCTAACTACTCTTGCTTTACTTCTCCTTCACATCTCCTGTTCCCCAGTCAAGGACTTTCTTTTCCCCCTACAGATAAGAGTTATACAATTTGGGAGTGTTTTAGATAGATCCACTGAAAGGGATACCCCAGTTGCCTCACCCTGCGTCCCTGTTCAGCATGGAAGAAGCCAGAGCAGTCTGCATCGTGATTCCCTACCGATAATTTGGGTAATCTCTTCAGAGGATGGTGTGATAAGAATAGGAGGTAGGAACTGGCTAGGCAATTAGGGTAAAAAGACCCCAAAGAAAAGTAGCTGGTTTCTTAGCTAAAACTCACAACGTCCTTGGGCCTCTTAGCTACATACTTCATTCCAAAGTCTAAAAATGTCAAAAGCATTTGGGAGCTTTTATCTAATCCCTAAAAGATTTTAAGGTTACCTCTTTGGAGGAGGTAATAGCCACATGGCAGCTAATAACCATCTGTATCTCTATCTAGTTCCATAGGATCTGACACTGTCTTCTGAACTCTGTGGGCATCGCATGCACATGGTGCACTTAAACACACATACACATAAAATAAAAATAAGTAAAATACTTTTTAAAAGCTTTATATGACAAAGACTGTGAATGTTATTGTAAATGGGGACAAACCTGAAAGTATTTCAGTTAAAATGAGGAGCAAGAAAAAGGTGTTCATGTTCTTCACTACTATTCAATATAATGCTCAAAATCTTACACAAGAGAAAGAAATAAAGGGGATAGAACAGAAGAAGTCAAAGTGCCTTGATGTGCAGATGTGATGTTTCTATACTTAAGACCCATAATTGCTCCACCAGAAACTTTTAGATCTGATAAGTAGTTTTGCAGCCAAGTGGCAGGATACAAAATCAGCATACAGAAGCCAGTAGCTTTCTTTATACTAATAATAAACATGCTAAGGAAAAAAAACAAAAGCAAAAACAAAAACTCAGGGAAACAAAACCATGTACAATTGTCTCAAAAATACATTAAATAAACATAATAAACTTAACCAAGGAAGTGAAAGACCTCCTAAATGAACATTAAAAAATATTTTATTTATTATTTTTATTTTATGTGTATGAGTGTATTGCCTGCACGTATGTGAGTGCACCCGGGTCGTGCAGTGCTACAGAGGTCAGAAGAGGGCTTCGGATTCCCCTGCAACTGGAGTTAAGGACGGTTCATAGCCACCATGTGGGTGCTGGGAATCAAACCCAGGTCTTCTGCAAGAGTAGTCAGTGCTCTTCACCACTGAACCATCTCTCCAGCCCCAAATGAACATTTTAAAATAGTGAAGAAATAGAGGAGGACACTAGAAAATGTAAAAACCCTCTCATGGTTATGGATTGGAAGAAATAATGTTATGAAATAGGATTAGTATCAATAGCCATCTACAGATTCAGTCAAATTCCCATCAAAATTAGAATGCCAATATTAACAAAAATAAAAATATCTTTAAAGAGTATTTTATTTATTATTTTTATTTTATGCATATTAATGTATTGCCTGCATGTGTGTAAGTGCACCCAGAGGTCAGAGGATGGCGTCAAATCCCCTGGAACTAGAGTTCCGAATGGTTGTTAATCGCCATGTGGAGGCTGGGAATAGAACACAGGTCCTCTGCAAGAGCAGCGAATGCTTAACCACTGAGCCATCTCTCCAGCCCAAGAAATAAAAATACCTTACAACGCATTTGGAAGCTTCAAAAGACTTTGCATAAAGAAAGAAATTCTGAGGATAAAGAACTATGCAGGACGTATCACCGTAACTGATTTCAAGTTATCCAAAGCAACAAAGACAGTGTGGTACTGGCATGACATACATGTGGATGAATGTAACAGTAGTATAGGACCCGGATATAAACTCTCACAGCTACAGCCACGTAAATTCTGAAAAAGAAGCTGAAACTAAATTGGAGAAAACATAGTGTCTTCAAGAAATGGTGCTGGCAAAACTGGATATTTACATGAGAAGAATTAAATGAGGTCCTTATAGCTCACGCTGTATAAAACATAACTCCAGGGGCTGGAGAGATGGCTCAGCGGTTTCAGAGCACTGACCTCTCTTGCAGAGGACCCGGGTTCGATTCCCAGCACCAACACGGAAGCTACAAACAGTTCTTAACTCCAGTTCCAAGGGAATCCGAAGCTGTCTTCTGACCTCGGCGGCATTGCACGACATGGGTGCACTCACATACATCCAAGCAATACACTCATACACATAAAATAAAAAAATAATAAATAAAATATTTTTAAAAAACATAACTCCATGTGGATCAAAGATCTTAAAATAAGACTTGAGATTCTGAAACTGTTAGAGGAAAAGTTAGGAAAACCACTACAAGATAGAGGTCTAGGCAAGTTCTTTGTGAATAGAACTTCAGTTGCTCAAGAATTAATGTGGAAAATGGACATATGAGACCTCATGAAATTAAAAATGTCTTCATAGCAAAGGAAATAATCAAATGAAGAGAAAGCTTATAGAATGTGACCAAATATTTACTACCTATACAACTGACAGTGTATTAATATTTAGGCTATACAAAGAACAGAAGTTAAAAAGAAATCAACCACCTAGTAAATAAAGGTGGTAATGAAATGTACACTCTGTTCTCAAAAGACAGAGTAGAATTAAGCACAATTTGCTAATAAACATATGAAAGCATGTTCAACCTTACTAGAAATCAGAGAAATGCATTTTTTCACTATATTGAGAGTCTATATCACATTATTCAGAATAGGATTAAGAAAACAACAGCAAACACAGTAGAGGATGTAGACAAAGATGAACCTTTACACACTGCTGGTGGAATGGGAATGTAACCTAGTCCTATTTTGGCCATCATGGAAATAAGTATGGAGTTCCCGAAAAAAAACAAAAACCAAAATGAAAAATAGATTTGTCATATGACCCAACCATTGCACTTCTGGATGTTTACTTGAAGGACTTCAAGTCATCATATCAAAGGAATATATATATATAAATTTATTGAGAATTTCATACAGGGATATAAACATATAAAGTGTTTTGATCAAATCCATGCCCACTCCCTCCCCTCCACTTCCTCCCATATCTTCCCAACATTTTTTTCTGATAACTTCATGTACTCTTTCTTCTTTTTTTAATGGGATTTAGTTTTAATGACTTAAGTCCATGATAGTTTTAATGACTTAAAGTCCATAATCTTCATTACAGCTCATTTTTTAATCTATATAGCCTGTAGGTTTTCACACATCTACACTTGCATACACTTACAGTTATATCATCTTACAGAATAGTTTTAATGACTTAAAATTCTTCTGAGTTCTTCCTATTTCTCTCCTCCCCCACTAATCCTTGGTACTACTGATTCTTTCACAGATTCCATAGTTTCCCCCTTTATTAAAATAGGTGCAAAAACATGGTACATGATCTTTTCAGATCGATTTCTTTCACTTCTTAATATGCATTCATAGTTTTCATGTATTTTATGGTTAAAGTTTATTTCTGTTTAACGTTGAGTAACATTCCATTTCTGGACTTCCTAGAGTTCAGTTACACATTCACCTACTGAGAAATACATTCTTTGCTCCCAAGTTTTAGCAATTATAAATATAGCTGTTGCAAATCCATGAGCAGGTTTTTGTGCAAATGCAAATTATCAGTTCTTTTGCATAAATACTAAGGAAAACAGTTGCTGGATCATATGCTATTGTATGCGTATTTCTTTAAGAAATGGTCAAAAACCAAATGGTTATCCAATTTTGCAGTGAATGACCTTACTGCTGCACCTCTTTACCAACACTTGGCATTCTTGGTACTTCAGATGTAGGCCATTTAAAATGATGTATACTGCTGTCACATTGATATATTAAGTGGTAATTCCCTAATGACATATGATGCTGACCATCCTTATTCTTACTTACCATCATCTTTGACGGGGTGTCTGTTTAAGTTTTTTTTCTCATTTTCCCATTTATATTTTATTCTGAAGTTTCAAGAATTCTTTGAATAATGTAGTAATTTTTTCCAATCTGTGGACTGACTTCTCCTTCCTTTACAGTGCTTTTTATTTATTTCAATAGCAAAGGCTATATCGAGAATCATATTAAAGTCCTTTCCCTCTTATAATTATAATTTTCTTATTTCTTTTATATTAATTGAAAAATCACTCCTCTAATTTAGGAAGCTCAGGAAATGGTTTTATGAGACATACTTCAGTATTATAAACCCCAAATAATTGCTGAGACAGATGTTCAGATCTACAAGGACCTAAGAGTGCATGTACTTTCATACAGCACAGGAATAGCTTATGAATTTCAGATTTGTAAGGACCTTTTTCTGACTCAGAATGACAGGTCTCTTTTACAAATTTAGAAGAACAAAAACATTTTCTACTTATCTTGAAGAGGTTTCTCTTAACCAATTAGGAACCAAATATTTTAAGGTCAAACTACAGAATTCTGTCAGTACATAATGAAAAATAAATTGTGAACATCAAAATAGACAATGTGGAAAGGAAAGGACAGAGGAAGATTTTTAAGCACTGATTAAAGGCATGCAGAACTTTACTTAATCCCTTCTAAGGGGCCTGTGATTGACTCTTCACCTTAGATTTGACTCCTTTTGAGAGCCTTGTTCCTGACTTTAGGATTACTTTCCTTGCTATTTTGTTTGTTTGTTATGCGTTTAAGGCTACAGTTGAGCCTCATTCCATTTTCATTCCTGTTGCCTATTCCTGGAATCCTTGCAAATAAATCCTGTACAACAGATTAAACTCAAAGATTTACAAGAATATTCCAACCTCTGTCAAGCACATGATGTCCATTCCTTGGCTGGGGCCTAAGGAATAGTAGCTGAGCTCTGGCTTATGAGAATAAGAGTATTTTTCTTGCCAGTGAATTGCTTCCATTTTCCCACAGTGGCCCAGGTGAAGATTAGAGTCAGATGGTTCTGAAGTCCCAAGTTTTAAGCAATCATTAACTCATACACACATTAGGGCTGATATTAACTTTTCACAAGGGTAGGTAAGCCTTGGAATTTCCAGGCTAAGGGAATGTCTTTGGTGTTTGTCCAAGTTTGTGCTTCGTTTACTTTAGGAGGTGGGGGATTAGTTTGAACCTTTACAGTGGGGAATGTTGAAAGAAGTAGCATGGGGGTAGGGAATGTAATGTCACCAAGACTGTTAATCCGTGGTCATATCCTTACCAATAAAATACTGAAATATCCAGTTTGGACAGTAAGAAAGCACTGCCTCAAGAGAAACCAAATGTAGTTCCCAGGATAGCCCATGATTGGCAGCTAACAACTTAATACTTGGCTTGGCAGAGATTCTCCTTCTCAAGTAGTTTAACACTATTCTCTTGAAACACCTTGTAAAACCAAGAGCCAGGTGAATTTCAGAGTTGCTCTGAGTTATTCTATTTGTTCATAAGTGAGGCTTTCTGTGACTTTTAGAAGGTGGAGCCTGAAATCCCTGGCTCTTGCTTATGTCATAACTCTTCATGGATTGTTCTAAGTGTCAACAAGGCATGTGTTGACAGTAGCCCAGTGAAAGAGAGTGGTGTCTGTTCTCAAGGCTTGTCCAGGATGAAGGTGACAGCACTGGGTATGAAGGGCTTTTGCTGCAGTCATTATCCTTTTAAGACCAGGTACAGTAGGTAGAAAAGTTTAATCATTCTTATGTGTATGAAGGAAGCAAAATAAACACATTAATGCATCTTTGGATGTCCACTAAGATAACAGAGATACAGATACAGAAGAGTTCCTCACTACAGCAAGGTTTCATATTCCTCAACCTTTGGCAGGAAATCACCCTTTTAAATTTGTGTTTGTTTTTTCAGATTTTTCTAGATAGCCATGCAAATAATGAAAAGGATTGTATTTCTTCTTTCTCAATTTGAATACTTTCCTTTTCTTGTTTTATTCCATTTGCTAGGACTACCAGTACCATGTAAAAGGGAGTGGTCAGGAGTGACATCCTTGCCTTGTTCCTGATCTTGGTGGAAAGGTTTCTAGCTTTTCATCACTGTTTCATCAGCTGTAATTTTTGCAGATATTCATTATTTAATTAAGGAAGTTCCTTTCTACCCATTTTGCTTGTTTTGCATGAATGCACATGTAGGTACCTTACTTAATTTTTCTGCACCTCTTTATATTATCACATGACTTTTTTCTTATACTGTTGATGAAATACTGTACATTAATTAAATTTCAAATGTTTAGTCAGTCTTATGTGCTGAGAATAAAACCCTCTTGGTCATGGTATATGATTATTTCCATACATTGTTAGATTTCATTTGCTAATATTTTATTGAATGTTTGCATATGTATGTTCCTGTAGTTTTCATGATGTGTGTTTCCCTGCTTTTGTTACTAGGGTAATTCTATTGATCTGGGATAAATTACAAATTATTCTGTCTTCTGAAAGAGACTGTAGTGAACTGATATAACTGCTTATTTAAGTGTTTGGTAGAATCAGTAGGAAACATAGCTAAGCCTAGTGCTTTCTCTTTTGGAATGTAACTAATTATTTCTTCCTTTTCAATTCATATTGTCCATTTCTTCCTCTGTGAATTTTGCAAGATTGCATATTTGGAGGAATTTGTGTAGTTCATGTAGTTTATCAAATTTTTGGCCAAGGAGTGTTCACAGCATTCATTTACAATCCTAAGGGCCCTGGGATCTGAAGGTATATCTTCCTTTTAATATTAGTACTTTTTTCTTAACTTTTTTTCTTAACTAAAGAGAATTTTATTCCAGCACTCAGGAGGCAGAGGCAAGCAGATCTCTGTGAGAGCCAGGCCAGCCTGGCTAGCTGGAGCTACAGGGAGACCCTGTCTCAAAAAGAATAAATAAAAAATAAATAAATAAATAAATAAATTTAATTTGGTTTGGTTCATTTTCTGTATTAAGTGTTTTCACTTTCATTAATTTCTACTCTATAAAATCCTTTCTTTTCATTATTTTTATTTATTTTGCTCTTATTTTTCTAGTTCTTATAGTGGAAATTTATATTATCAATTTAAAATATTTCTAGTTTTAGTGATACAAATTTCCTGTAAGCCCTGCTTTGGCTGCATCCCACAAAGCAATATATTTATATTTGGCATTTATTAGATCTAGGGAAGCATTGTAATGGAAAGGATACACACCAGTGCCAGAAGGCCTCAACTTAAAGTCATGCACTCAGGGCCAGCAAGATTGGCTCTGGATTGGCTCTGTGCATAAAGGCTCTTGTTGCCAAGTCTGGGGACCAGAGTTTTAACCCTAAAACTCACATGGAGTAAGAAGAGTATAGACTGACACAAGTTGTCCTCTGACCTTCACACACTCATACTGTGGCACATGTACTCACAACCTCCCCCCAAATAAATGTAATTAAAATCTTTAGGAAATGTTGAGACACTTTGATGGTTAATAGCACATACTGATCTTATAAAGGACCTAAATTTGGTTTCCAAAACTCACATGGCAGTTCTCAACCTCCTGTAACTTCCTTTCTACAGGATTCCATTCATTCTTCTGGCCTCTGCAGGTACCAGGAATGTTCATGGTATACATACATACAAGCAAAACACTTGTACCATAAAATAAAAACAAATAATTCTAAAATAACATTATAGGACTCAAAAAAATTCAAGTCCTATCCAGACTTTGTGGACTAAGACAGGTTAAGTTTCAACCTCAGTGTGTTCATTTATAAGAATGAAACTATTGGTAGTTATATAATAATTACAAGGAATAAGTCATAAGTGATAAATAAATATTGTCTACTTTTAGATACCTTACTTGCATGGTTGTAGAATGGAATGAAAGATTTATGGCAAGACAAAGCTTGATCTTTACAACATAAACACATTTTCATAAATCTCTTTTTTAGTATTGCTATAACTACATTCCACTAATTTTGGTAGGCTGAATTTTTATTTTTAATAAGTTCCATGTATTTTAATTTTTGAGACTTTTTCTTTTACTCATGAAATACTTCAAAACATATTTCAACGTTTCTAAGGGCTCATGATTGTTCTTCTGTTTTTTTTTTTTTGTTTTCTTTTGTTGTCTGTTACTGATTTCCAGTTTGGTTCCACTCTAGTATAGGATTTCAGTGTGTCCGAATGTGATATTTGTTGTATGTCCCAGGACATGGTCTATCTTTTCCATATACATTCAAAGTACCTTTTTTTCTAATATGCAGAACTCAGATTCCCAATAGTGAGAAGAAAAACAAATTTCCGTACAACAGAATACTACTCAGAAATTATTTTAAAAATAAGATGTTAATATATACAACAAAGCAGTTAGACTACAGAGTATTAGTTAGGGTTCTCCAAAGATATATATGTGTGTGTGTGTGTATATATATATATATATATATAGAGAGAGAGAGAGAGAGAGAGAGAGAGAGAGAGAGAGAGAGATTTATCAGCTTAGCTCACAGGATAGAGTCCGAGTAGTCCAACAATGCCTGCTCCTCACTGGAGAGGCTGAGAATCCGTAGTTGCTCAGTCCGCAAGGCTGGATGTCTCAGTAGTCCCAATCTGACGCTGAAGGTCTGAGGAATTCCAAAAGATCAGCTAGTCTTCAGTCTACAGCAGCAAGATGAACTCACCAGCGAGAGAGAAGGCAAGCAGCAAGAAGCCTGGCATTCTCCTCTACCTTGGTCTTTTATACCGGCTGCCATCAGAAGGTAACGCCCACATTTAGGGTGTGTCTTCCAGCTTCAGATGATCCGGTCAAGAAGATCTCTCTCATTTCAGTTAATCCCAGGTCCAGTCAAATTGACACCCAGGATTAGCCATCACACAGTACATACTATATGAATTTTATTTATATAAAATTCTATAAAATGAAGGTCGAGCGTGGTGGCACACGCCTTTAATCCCAGCATTTGGGAGGCAGAGGCAGGCGGATCTTTGTGAGTTCCAGGACAGCTGGAGCTACAGGGAGACCCTGTCTCAAAAACGAAAAACAAAAAATTTCTATAAAATGAAAACTCACCTATAATGACAGAGAGCAGGCAGATATTTGAGAGTCATATAATACTTGATTAGTAGGCATGGGCTTTGGATTTAACTCATAATACCTACTCCCCCCAAAAGATAGTGTTAGTGAAGGTTTGTGGTTGTTTGAAAATATACTCTGCTTTTCTTATGTCAGATCCTACTGACTGTTATTCAGCTCTTCTTATATTATCTTTTGCACTAACTTCAACTTTTTGTTTTTTTTATTGAGTTATTAATGTTATAGGATTCATTCTTTTATCATAGCTTTTCTTTTTAAATGATTTTATTTTGTTCATTCTTCAGGGATAGTTCTCATAGTCACTTATTCCCTGAAAATTACTTAATCTGGTCAAGTCTTCATTTCTCATTCATTCTGATGAGTAGTTTCACTAGATACGGAATTTGGGATGACAAGTTTTGGGGGGAGACATGTCAATGTCTCACCAGGTAGCCCAGGCTAACCTCAAACTTACTATGCACTCCACGCTGACACTGAACTTGCAATCCTCCTGCCTCTGCTTCTCAAGTGCAAGAATTATAGGTATGTGTGCTCCCATGCTTAGCATTGGTAGTCTTTTTCTTTAATCACTTGAAAAATACAATGCCACTTCCTTCTCACTTCCAGGGTTTCCAAGAGATACTGTCATTCAAACTGGTATATCCTCAATAGGCAATATGTTCTCACACTTTGGCTGTTTCCATGAACATGTTCTTTTGGTTTTTAGAATTTAACTATACTGTGCCACTTTAATAACCTCTTCGGTCTAATTATCTTCACGGAGAGCTAAATATATAATATGCTGTTCAAATTAAAATCTTCATGGTGTCAGCATACATAAGACCCGTGCAAACTCAGGCAGACAAAAACTCAACATAGAACTTGGAAAATGAACAGCATATCCCCATCTTATCTGAAGAAATATTGGCAAATGATTGTTGCTAGGTGGAGAAGAGCTGATCTTCCTGCAACAGGGAACTCTAGATAGGTTGACTAGATTTCACTGGATGGACTTGCACTGGGAAATATCTGGGGACATTGACTTGACACAGTGGACCTTAACATGGATGACAGAGTATATGGGTTCAAGTCGGGGGAACTATGGGAGGATGCTGGAGTGGATGGGGGGTATAAAGATTAAAACTGAGATATTCTGTATGAAATACACAAAATTTGATAAAAACAAATTACAATATAAAACTAAAATCTTAATTTACACTTATGAAAGTGTACTTTTCTATATAGAGAATCAATTATAAGGCTAGAGAGAATCCGAGGAAAATAGCAAGAGTAAACTACAGTAATCCAGCAAGAAATGTCTCTGAGTTTTTTGTTTGTCTTATTTGTTCTGAGACAGGTTCTCATTCAGTAGTCCAACTGGTCTGGAACTCACTATGTAGTCTAGGCTGGTCTTAAATTTGTGATCCTTCTGTCTCAGTGCTGGGATTCCAAGCATAAGCCACCATACCAAGCAAATGAATAGTTTTGTTTGTAACTGAAGTGGGAGCAATGGAGATGTAAACAAAGATATTTTGGGTCTCCTGGGAAGGCTCCGTGTATAAAAGTGTTTGCTCTGCAAAACTTAACATGGAAATTCAGTTCCCAGAACCGGTGGTGGAAGGAGGGAACCAGCTCTGAAAATTGTCTTCTGACCTCCACTCACATGCCTAAACACACACACACACACACACACACACACACACACACACACACAAATTGCATACTGGAATAATAAATAATAATTAAAATAAAATATTTAAAGATATTTTGGAGAAAAAGCAAATAAGGCACATCCATGTATTCATGTTAACAACTTCTGGCTTGAAGAACTAACTGGATGGGTGTACCATTTAACTATTTAATAAGTACCCCCTTAAAGCTATATTTGGAATGAAGACAGAAAGAAAGTATATCCTCTTCTAAAACACAAAGTCTCTGAGCTTCCATGACTTGACTGGAAGCGATATTACTCACAGGAAAAAAAATGCATCATACCAGGTTAGAGACATGGCTCAGCAGTTGAGCATGTGCTACTCTTGTAGAAGGTTCATTCCAGCACCGACATGGCAGCTCATAACCATATGTCACTCCAGTTCCTGGGGATCCTATGTACTCTTTTGACCCCTGCAGATACTAGGTACACATATGGCATACATATATGCAGTCAAGACAGTCATACACATGGAATAAAAAGAAATAAATCTTCTTTAAAAAAAAACAAATCTTTAAAAAAAAATGTGATGCTATATCTATCACTCAGACTCACATATTTACAACTGAGACCAAACTAAGGAGCTCCCAGTTACATGTGAATTAAAATCATTAACTGACTGCAATTTTCATTTAACTCCACATTATCAAGAGGCCAAAGGTATTTTCGTACTTCTAAATACATTGAATTTGCAATGGCTCTAACACTTGAATAACTGATAATTCATATGCTCCTCTACATCAACTATGTTACTTAGATTTCCAAAATAGTCTTTCCAGGAAGCCAGTAATCATGTTTTCCTCTCTGGCCTCTGGACTGCGATATTGTGTGGCAACTGAATACTAACACTGTGGATTTCTATAGATGACCTGCAAGAGGTTGCTAACTAAGTACACAAGTTGCTAGGCAACCTGACAAGCTGGGTAAGAAAGAAAGAGAGAATAGTGGAGGTTTCCATGACAAAGGAGAAAGAACCTATTTGAAGTCAAATAGATGAATATGTGAGTCTCTACTCAATTTTCAGCTGAGTGATCCTGACTAAAATCACTTAATCTACACCCTAATAGAACCAAGACAAGTCCAAATCCGAGCAGAAATTAGAATGTTTTGCAATGTGTACAAAGATCATTACGCATCTCTGTTATTATCTTGTTTTCTGTTTTGCTTCCTTTGTGCTGGGGCTTTAACCCAGGGATTCTCCTTTTGTAAGAAATCTCCTTACCACTGTTATTATCATTACTCTCCATGATGTCCCTTCTGTTCTCCATTTGCCATATGGTACAGTACTGTGGAAACTACAGTGGGGACGAGATATCTTATTGCATCCCTATTACATTTCTTATCTGAGTTTTCTAACTAATGTTTCAGAGAGGATAAAACTTTCTGGTAACAAAGGGATGCTGCTGTAAGGTACAGCAAAAATAACTGTTCTATAGAGGTTTACAAAATTGCAAATATATCTCCTTACATGCCTGCAGTACCCCCCAGGAAAGACTAGCATGTATGTACCTACCTCTCCTTTCGCAGTGGACAGGTATGGGTTTGGTTTCAGTATCTCTTCTGGCAACTTTTCTTGACATACAGAAAACTTTTGCCAACCACAGGACCGCTCATTTTCTAGGCTGTTACCCACTACTTTTGCTTAGAGGCTTCCTTTGGGGAAGCACAGAAACCTCCAAGATTCACAAAATACTTATAGATCTATAATATGTTTCACCAAACTCCTGAGACTCTTTTGTTTAAAATGCAATCCCACCTTCCAGAAGCCACATGGCTCATCAAAATCAAAATTCGGCAACTCAATGTTTTAGTAAGCACTTTAATGGACAGGATTTGCTGCCTCAAACGTGGAGATGTTCAACATTCCCTTCAGTACCACGTGCAGGAACCTGAAGGACTCATTTGCAGGTGTTTCTGGTTCCAGAGGTTGTAGATACTCATAAAAGCCAAAATTCATTCATTTACTTCTCTAAAATAGTCCATTGCCAAAGAAAATCAAAGCATAATTTGGATTTCCAACCCCCACCCTACCTCAAAGTTCCTATCATGCCTAAGTGGTCCTTAGTCTGTTGTAGGTTATCTTCATGGATCATCACTTGACCTCACTTAAATTTAAATTTATACTTGTCTAGGTCCTGAAAATAGAAATCTAACTAGTGAGCTTTTTCTTGGTATCTACTTTATGAGAATGATTAAGTTCTAAGAATTTCTATACTTTCCAGGAATTGGTGGGTGATATAAACCAGTTGCTTGAATTTGTAGTGTAGGATATTCTGATGGGACTTGCTTAGTCCCAACTGCCTCAGTCGGCAAAGAAAATAAAGACAAGGTGAAAGCATATGATTTCCATGTAAATAAATAAATGAAGATATACCCAGACAATTTTGATTCCATCCTCTGCCTCTCCATTACCCTTGAAAACACTGCTGGTGTATGGCCTCCTGGGAGTACATTCCAGATTGCTTTCAGAGGATTTCTTCAGTTTCAGCTATTACTGCTTGAGAGACAGAAGCTTGAAGCTATCATCAAGGATAGACCTCCTGTTGCGCCGTAGCTTTCTTTGTCGATGTTGGTACCAGACTACACCAACAAGTGCCAGAACCACAAGCAGAAGAAGTATACCCACGGCAACCAAAACAGAAGCCAGAATCTCAGCATTCTTTACGGGGATCTGCATGCCCAGCATCTTCACACTGCCTTCTCCAATGCCTCCTGGAATCGCTGCTGAAAAAGAGGAAGAAGGAAATGGGAACCCATGGATGGAGTCAACTTTTATAGCCATCTCCTGGAGAAATAAGTTCATACAAATAGGACAGAAGACCTGTCCCTGTCCTTCAAAAAATATCAGCTGATGAAGATAGATTCCAAAGTTACAAACCGAGAATCATAATATCACAGCTGAAAGTTTTCCTCGACTACGATGTACACTCTGCCCATAGAAAGACCTGTAGAAGAATCATTGTAATATACCTAAAGTCATTTGCTGGAGAAAAAAATAATAGTTGAGCTTGATCTGCATGGATCATCATGAGGGTAGAATTAAAAGCAATAAGGGAAGCTTCATAAAGAACATTGAGTCAATCCAGCTTACCAACGCTCATTTTACTATTAAATTATGACAACAAGCTGCCTCTGTGCCATCCGGACATCCATCCTTGTCGGTCAGTAATGTTGGAAAGAACACTCCTAATGATTGTACTAGTTTCCGCCATATAAAATTTCCATGGCACTGACCTGAAGAGTAAAGCTCAGATTCTTAAGCTACACATTCCAGTCCTCAAAATCCAGCTCTACCCTGCCTTACTAGTCTTATCTGCTATTATTCAGCCACAGAAACTCAGTCTTTATTTCCCCAAAATGATGACCCTTTTAGAGGTTTCTGTCTTTGTTCATGCTGCTCCTTTGGCCTGAATACCTTCTTACTTCTCATCACCTTTCCAGCTCCAGGTTAAAAGTTGTATGTCTGTAATCTATTTGGACAATTAATCATCCCTTCTTCCCAGTTCACAAATTGCCTGTACACTTCATGCTCCTATTATTTACCTACTCTATCTATGACCTGGGGCTGAGTGACCTACTCCCTACTGGATCTTAGTTTCCTTTTTTCATAAAATGAAGGTAGTGACCATGCAAAAATAGAGGCTTATTATCAGACTTAAATAGGTTAATACAGAATATTTTGCATGGCACCTGGTAAATAAGAAGTACAAAATAATTGTTAGATGTTATTACTGTTTACCCTTTTTACGCACAGCATGTAGCATTACAATTATTGTTTCTGTGTCTCATTCCATTTTTAGGCCATGGAAAGTAGCAGTTTTGTCATAGTTATCTTTGTGCTTCCATTAATTGACACTTGTTTGATGAATGCATAATTGGATGAATGTGTTCTAGCAGAACTAAGAGAAGATGGAATGTAGTGAGTTCAAATAGACACTGAAAAGCATTCTGGTTTTGAGTTTACTTTCTATCATTTATTACACGTGCAACCCCAGACAAATGGCACATATAGAAATTTTTGAGTTTTAATAGACCAACATATTTTTCAATTATTTCTACATGTGAGATTCTATGAGAAAAGTATGTATATACAATATGCATGCATGTGTTCACACATATACGCATAAGATATGTGAACATACATAAAAATATCTATGTATATAGATACCTATATATGTAATAACTGAAATATATATATAATTGTTAAGCTTTTGAAATTGAAGTAAATGTAGTCTAATTCTCATTTCACTGTCACTTGATTTCTTTCTAACCCCTCCAAGATATATTCTTACATATATCATGAGATACTTAGGTAGATCATTAGGACTTCTCTAATGAGAAGCTAACTTTCAGTGCAGCTGGAAACCTCCAGAGGAAACACATATTCTCTAATGCCTCTTTTGTGTTTGTCTGGTTTTGATCTTTTGATACAGAGTCTTACTATTAGTCCAGGCTGGCCTAGAACTATGATTCTCCTGCTCCACTTCCCAAATGTGCAGATTATAGGCGTACAATAACACATCTGGGTCTGATAGCCCTTGCAACATACATAACTTTCTGAATTTTTCCTAGTACAAGGAAAACAGCATGAAGAATGAAAGCACTATTTGGACCTAAGCTTCATAGGTCAAGAGTTTTTATTTTCTCAAAGCTAAAAAATGACTGGTTCCAAAGTTATAACGTTTAAGTACTCTTAACGTTTAGACTAAGAGAAAAGGGAAAAGAATAAATATGTCATTGAAAGATGGTGTTCTAGTCTCACATTGTCCCTGCAGGAATTCTTGTTTATGCTAAACCTCTTTCAGGTCTAACCCAGCAGGACTTGGAATTTTCTTCTCCCTCATATGATGGATTGAGAGCTAAGAATACAGCTTTCTAACTGAGGATAAGGTTGTTTTCCCTGGCTTCACAGGTTGCAAGGTAGACTGCGAGAGAATAAACATGTTCAGGATAGCTGAATGTTGATTCATTGGATTCTGATACCTTAAAGAAATCTCACGACTCACCTTTCAGTAGTATTAGAGATAACTAGAGATAACACACATTTCAGAGATCTGTTTCCCCTCTCTCTCTCTCTCTCTCTCTCTCTCTCTCTCTCTCACACACACACACACACACACACACACACTCACTCTACATGTAACTTTCAAGTCTGTAAATCATTTTACATACCTTTTCCAATCTTGGTGGTAATGGTAGTGATAGTGCTGAAATGTTCTGGGGGAAGAAGACAAGAGGTTAGTCCTGTTATTCTATTAATCTATAGGTTCTCTATGGGAGATTTAGATTGCTTGAGAGAATTTCTTTGTGGAATGTGCTGCTTTATTGAGGAGAAACTACTCTTTGATTGGATACGAAACATGCTTTGTAGGAGGGAATCCATGCCCAGTACTATAAAACTTGTTAAAAACCCATAGTGGAGGATATCATAGGTGCTAAGGGGAAATGAATACTGTTATTTGGCAAACTCGCACAACATCAAATTGCCTTCTCAATATTTAAGTTTATACTCATAGATATAAATTACTCTCGGCTTTAATCAGAGAGGCCTCTCTTTCTAGTAAACAGTGGGTGAATGTAGAAGCTCATGGCTACCTGGGACATTGAGAATAAATGACAGAAGAGTGCTTGATCCTAAAGAAGACATTTATACCATTATTATAAGACTCGGGGAACACTGTGTAAGAAAGTGCAGAAAGAATGTAAGAGTTGGAGTAGGGAGAAGGGTTGCAACATGTCACCTCCTGAGCAAGACACAGTCATTGCGATCATGAACAAACAGCAGTCATGGATGCCTGTACTGTGTCTGCACAAGAATGGGCTCATCGATAGTCAGTCATGGATGGAGGAGAGGCTCGGGGGAGCCTTCCCATCACTGTTGATCTATTTTTGCTGATAGATTCAGGAACATGGGGAGCCATTTTCTTTAGTTATGTATCCACTGATGACCCCACCACTCCCCAATGGATAGCTCTAATCTGTTCTCAAACAGATGGTCCTGGTAAAACTAAATGGGTCAAAAAACCAATCCGAGAAAGGGAATGATAGCAATAAGGACAGGGTGTGTTAGAGATGGAAGGGGGGTAAAATTGGAGAGACTACTATCAAAATACATTATGGACTTGTTTGAAACTGTCAAATAACCAAGTTAATCCATAAAAATTAATATATGTTAAGCTGATTTTGAATGATGACAGTAAATAAGGGAAAGAGCATAGGAAGCCAAAATGGAAGTTACCCTTTTGCTTTTATTTACATGTTTCTTGGCACTTCCTTTACCATCATTATAGTTGAATATCACACTATTTCTCTTCCCAGATTCCCCATTCTCCCCTCAGAAAGCCCCTGCTCCTTGTCAAACGTACTTCTCTACACATTCGATCCCTTCTCAGAATACTTATTCCTTTTTTCTTCAATGAGGTTGACCTTTTTCTGTGGCATATGCTATTAATATATTTATACACTCACAATTCCACTTGTCAATAATTGTTCCTCACACTTTAGTAAAGATCTAGTTTTTGAGGCAAATATTATCCAACTAGAAAAACTAAAATCATTTCTTATTACTCTTACCTACTATTTCTCTTCATCCACAGAAGCCTTTGGTTATAACCACAGTCTTTCTCAATTCCTAACATGGCTGTTGACCTAGCCATGTTTACAGACCTTTTCAGTGTAAAGACTTTTATATCCACTCCAGCTCTAGCAGTCATGGTCATACTGGATTGGTGATCCAGACATGTACCACTTTAGTATCCAAAATCAAACAAAAACTTCCTTTCTTTTCAGTGTACTATTATTTAGCTTACTAAAATCTTGTTATTCTTCCATTGTTAGACCTTTAGTTCCTAAATTATTTGACTTTCCACAACCTACCCCTTTCATCTATTTCTTCTCTTCCATTCATGACCAGGTTAGATACCATGGTATACTACTTCAAGCACTAATATACAAAAATACAGTAACTGCCCTTGTCTTGTATTTTTCCTTATATGCTCAATAGTGCCCGGTGTGTTTGTAGGGGGAGGTGGAATCACATACATAATCATAAAGACTTGAATTCTTTGTGTCAAATTTTAACTAAGTCCTGAAAATTATACAGCAAAATAATAATGACTTTATTTACCATCCTCAATATAGTTACTGCAACACAGCCTAATTTCCTGAACAGCAGATTTCCTCTCAGCAGATGCTATATGATACATGACAGAGGAATCAGAGACCATAATGCAGAAACTCTGCCCATCTACGAAGACCTTCCTGTAAACCTATACAGCAAACCTCATTTTTTCTGTGTTTTCTCATCACAAAGGAAAGACTATCTTCCTCCAGTATTATATTAATCTTTCACTTTAGCTATGTTTCTCATCACTCGCTGCTTCATCAGGAACTTTGTTTCAACAATTAGCGTTTTTCTTCTTCTCTTTAACCCTTTCTTCTGACTGCCCTGTTAGCATACGTGGAGTTAGAACAAAATAGAATCAAGCCATACTGAGGAATAAACAAAAGGCAAACAGATTAAGATTTATGGGTTGGATTTTGTTGTAGGCTGACATGAGATGCCATGATGATACATACTGAGGCAGCCTCAAATGTTGGATGACTAATATTTGCGAATGCCCCATTATTAGAAGACAGCCTGTTGTCTTGAACCTACAGTGCCTTGATGACATATCAATTTATAAACTGGCTTCTGTTTTCCGGACTGTTATAATATGGCATCTGGGTTATAAGGAATTATACCTAAGTAATAAGTAGGTGCAACATTCTAGCATTATGGTTTACCAAACAGTAAAATTTTTACTAATACAGGGAATCATAACATACTATAATTTTGTCTTCTTATATGAACTAAAGAACAGAGGTGTATTCTCTACCCTGGGT
Organism: Nannospalax galili; assembly: GCF_000622305.1. NCBI lineage: Eukaryota > Metazoa > Chordata > Mammalia > Rodentia > Spalacidae > Nannospalax > Nannospalax galili. Next base: position 1,490,662 of record NW_008347808.1, on the reverse strand, counting down.
TGTTAAATCTGAGCAGCCAAGGACATCTTTACACTCTCTATGCCTTTTGATAAAGTGATAATGGTTGCCAATTTCAGAATATTTATTCACATATTACCATTTTACAAAGCAGTAGGACATAAAAAAATTCATTGCTGTGGGCCTACAGTACATCTTGGAAGGGATATAATACTGGGGGCTAGACGTAAGTCATGTAGAATAAGAAGTGAGACATTTAACCTTTTATGGTTCTAAAATATAAAAGCAACAGAGCCTATCTTTTTATCCTTTGTGAAGAACAAAAATAATTAAAAAGTAATTGGCCCATCTTTCCTTTCCGTATAAAAAGTACAAGGGAAAAAGTTTCCACTCTTGGTAACAATAATATCTGGGATAAGCAGTAATTGGTCAAAATCTGTTTCTAACCTTTGATAGAATAGAAAACAACTGCCATTCATAGACATCACAAAACCATGGTTAGAGTAACAATTAGAATTCTTTTTCTTCTCTTGTGAAAAGGACTCATTCACTAGAAATTGAGGTGTGGGGGCGTCAGTGAGCACATGCTTAACATGTGTAAGGCCCTGGGTTCAATCCTCAATGCTATGAAAACAAGAATAAAACAAATGATTCATGATCTCTAGGCTGATCCTTGGAAGGAAAAAAGACAGAGGGGTATAGAAAGGGATAAAAGGAAGTGGAGAGAACAGGCAGAGTTGTGGGGATTCAACTACCGTTTTTGAAATAGAAAGAAACTAGAAAGAGTGTGTGCCCAATATTCTTGTGCCCTCTGCCCACGGTCCACCTAGGACTTATATTCAGACACTACTAAAATGGTATTTACCTATCAGGAACGACGGTAGACATTTATCCCATGGCCACCATGTCAACGAAATGCTATAGGTAGGGGGTGATTCACATCTGGATAGCCTTGGTTGTTCTTGCCCCCTATAGCAGTTCAACTTTCCCTGGAGACTTACTGTTGTGGTTCCTGGGTATAATACACTCTACCATGTTCTGCTGGACTTGGCTGACTTGTAGACATTTGGGGGCTTTTATTTATTTTATTTTGTAATTTTCATTTGTCTGGGGAATGTGGTGTGCTTGTTTGTGTTTGTGGTGTATATGTTCAGGTGCATGTCATGTGCATGGCCCATGCCCGTGAATACAAAGGCTATAGTAAGAAATTGGGTGTTTTCTTCTATTTCTCTCCACCTTATTCATTTGAGACAGGGTCTCCCACTGAACCGGAAACTTGCCATTTTGGCTTGCCAGCGAGATCCAAGGATTTGCCTGTCTCCACCCAACAACACTGGGATTATAGGCACATGCAGTCATATCCAGCTTCTCTTACAAGGGTGATGGGGATTCAAACTCTAGTTCTCATGCTTGTATAGCAGACGGTCTTACCCATTGAGACTCTTTCCAGTCCTAGATGTTAGATTTTATTGACAATGACACATCGTAACAAGATTCAGTAACAATGTTCCTTGAAAGGGGACTTCTATGATACTCTAATGATGAATGTATAAGTAAATTGAATTTATATCAGAGAGTATACAGGTTCACTAGACAAAGAGCCCACCCAGTTTTGGGTTCGGCAAAAGCAAGTGCGCTAAACAGGTATAAAACTAATGAGGATTGATGCAGGTTTGCTGCTTGCAATGGAGGGTAAGAAACATTGCTTGGGGGAGGGGTATCTAAAGAGGGGCCCTACACTTTACAAAACCTGGTTCCTCTGGGTCACAATAAGAAGTGCAAGAGGCTCTTTAGTGTTACCTGGTTCTTATAGGCTAAACAAAGTGTCAAAATGACCCACCTTGAGGAGTTTCATCTTACCTTCTCGAGACAAGACAGTAAAGATGGTCTCCATGCCAGCATGGACATGGTCAGTCACATGGCAATGCATCAACCATGTCCCAGGGTTGCTGGCTACCATCTCTACAACCTCAAAAGTTCCTGGGAAGAGATCCACCACATCTGCCCGGTAGCTGTGTCCATTCTGTAAGAAATAGTGCAATAAAAAGGAATAGGAATAAATGTATAGTCATTGTTTCACAGTTCATAGGAACTAAAAGTGTTTGATTGACCATGTTAGGGACATAAGAATCTACAATGCTCACACCATATAGAGACTTCAGTGTGAATTTTATTTATCTCTCCTAGGGTCCACCCATGCAAACTAAAACAACAAACCACTTTTCTCTTCCTATTTTTTTCACAAAGTGGCAGAAATAAAAGATATTACCAGTTCTTTCAGGGGGCTCAAAACAAGTTTTTCCATAACTTTCTGTTGGCTAAAATCTGGAGAATTTAGTATAAGCTCTGATCCCCAGGATGGATCCATATCTTTCCTTGAGAAATGAACTGAACTTAGTTTCTTCTTTGTCATAATCTTCATCAGCAGTTCTAGATCTTTAAGTCTACATCGGTGCCTCCAACTCTATGCTCTTTTCCTGAGTTTAAATCTTTTTCAAAATTGTGTATTATCCTATATAGTTCCTGAATTGAAACATTTATTACAATGTATTTAAGATTTTCAGGGATTCGAAGACACTGAAATTGTTGCTCTTAGGATCACTGCTCACTAAACCTGAAGTCATTAGTTGAGATCCAGAGCCAATGATTTCTTCCAATTCCTTACCTTGTAAATTAGCCATTCTCCTCAATATCAGAAGAAAAAGATAAGGTCTACAATAAAGTGACTATCCTTGGATATACAATTGACAAGAATCCCTGACTCAATGTTCCATATAGTAGATTTCTATATTCTTTAACTATTACCTTATTTCTTGTTATTGCCTTCTTCAGCAGCTTTCAATATATTTTTATAATCATCCCTGAGGGACTCAACCTTCTTTTCAGCTCACCTGATAGAGAAAACTCTCTGCATGGAAGTGGACCGTGTGGATATCAGTATCTTGGCCCATGGCTAGCATGTACCAAGCTACTCGTTCTCCTTGGTACATAGTAAGACCTCTGAGGTTAGCATAGAGTTTCCCATTGATGGCTGTAGAAAAAGAAAATGTCTATTACATCTTTCCTTTGGATTCCCATTTGCCAGTGTCCTAGGTCTAGTCCCTGTCATTTTTAATGATAGTGTTAGGCTCCTAATTTGCCACATCTCTAGTCCATCTATCTCTCTTCAGTCTATCTTCTACAGTGATGCTATGAATTACCCCTCTAAACAATTAATCTATCACTCTTGTTGTAGTGCTTAAAATATGTTTTTAGTTTTTTCTGTTTCGGTTATTAAATTTTTTCATTGAATTTTTGTGCCTTTCATACAATATAGCTTGATGGTATTTAGATCCCCTCTCCTATCCACATGTGGCTCCTCTCTTTTCAAAAAGCAATTATTTGACTCTGTAGTTCAACCAATATAGTCATTTACACTACAATAATATACCACCTTCCCAGAGTTACCCCTACTAGTCAATATACTAATACGAACTGCTGAGATTTTTTTCTTGCCATCCTCTACATGATCTATGCATGTTCTCTGGGCCCTTAGTTTTCTGAATTTCCCTGAGTTTCCCTTTCAGAAGTCCTGATTCCTTTTTCTTAACTTTAAAAATTTATTGAGAATTTCATACATGCATAGAAGGTGTTTTGATCAAATCCATGCCCACTCCTCCCCTCCAACTCCACCTCCTCCCATATCTCCAAATCACTTTTTTCTGACAATTTCATGTACTCTGTTTTTTTAAATGGGGCTTTTTCCTACACTAACATTCCCCCCTCTGAAGACTGCAATACTGTAGTGCCCACCTGTAGCTAAGGGAGACAACCCACTATTGTTCTAAAATGATGGCTAAATTTGTTTTCTCCCCCAAGTCCTGATTCCTTTAAACCATCCTTAAAACTTCATACTCTCACCCTCAAGAAAACTTTTCTGATTTCCTAAGCTCCTCTCTGTACCCCTAATTTCTTATATCATGTTCTATTTCTGATCTCTAATACTATCAGTATGACTCATTAGAAGTCTGCAAAGCTATCTTATGTTTGCTTCTTATAAATTGTGGGAGCTTATATCTCCAAGTTGACTTAGGTTACTAATAAGCAGGAAATAAATATTTATACTATATTACTATAGATTTGTTGCATATAACAGAACCAGCAAACATCTCTATTCATAATAAGTATTGTCTTAACATATTCTCTTCCCACCCATGTCACTTCCTATGCTACAAAGCACTGAACAACTCACTACTAAATTAACTCATATTGGCAGAACTTTACCCAAAACAATTTCCTCCTACATCTCATGTTCCCATAGAGGGGTGCTAATTTGTACTCTACATCTCATAAGGGTAAATCATGAAAAGAATAGTTACAGTACTTCTCTATGTCTACCACCACCAAATTGTGGATTTAGCAGAAAGAACCAAAAATGCTCATGTAAGCTCCTTTTAGAGATTTACTATTTCTGATCACAGAAAGAGGTACAAATTGATTTTATTATGGGTAAGATTCTCCCTCACTCAATGGAGAGCGATCTTATTGACCATTTATGTCTAGAATAATGTAGAAAATCTATCTGTTGCAAGGTAAGGTATCAGCAAGCACAATTAGTAGTAAAACTAAATTCACTACTCCATTTAGCTTTCTCAGTAATAAGGCTTGTATTTGGTGTTCAGCATTTCTTTTTCTCAGTTGGTTCAGAAGTCTAGAAGCGTAGGTAGAATATTGTTTACTTGCCCCCTTGGACTCTGACATTATTTATCTTTGTATTTATACTGCTAATGATGAGAGTGATGAGTGTATTTATAGTGCTATATGAATAGATTAGATGGACTAATACCTGAAGTTTGGATAAATGGACACAAGCAGATGAAAGTGGGCATTAGTCAAATCCTACATTAGCAGAACCTAAATGTGCCCTCATTTCCTCTTTGTTCTGATCCATTTATTTCTGTGACTTGACAGAAACTAAAAAGTTCACTTTGTGAAGTTTGTGAATCATCTGTTCTAATGTGAATCACTCACCTTTCCATCAAGGGGAAATAGATAAAGTCTGTGGGACAATGGGGTACTACTTTAGAGTTCCATTAGAGTCATTATCAAAGCTGCACCTCCCTCTCAGATCAAAGAAATCTTGGGCTAGAAGTGGTGGTGAGAAATCACTTCATACATTCCACTGCACTTAAGCTCTCCCTCTTATTTGAGATTCTCTCTTCTTTGTGAAATTCTACCAGATATCTAGAGCAAAGGAAGGCTTTGATGATGCAGTTTCCCCCTTAATCCATTCAAGAATAAAACAGTTCTTTATTGGATGTAATACAAGCCCAGTATGTGAGTCTCTGGGTCTGTCTTTTCCAATTATTCCATGTAAATTTATAAGCCATAAAAAAAACCAATTGTCCTTCATTTGTCTATACTGACAAAACAGATCCTGATTTTAAAATAGTGATTAACAAAATAGTTTTGAGGAAAAAAGACCGCTGAATTTTGAAACAGGGAGGCCTTAATAAGTTGACTAATTATATATAGAGAGTATCATAAGTCTTTGTCTTGGCTTATTTAATGTGGTCAGATTTGCTTCTGCCATCATGGTAACTTTACAGAGTTAGCTTCCTGTTTTCTTAACACCTGACCTAATCTGGACCATGTATCTGCTTTGAGTATATAAATGTATAAAAATAGGATTTATTCTAATTCCTTCCCATTCCACCACCCAATTTTCTCATTTTTGCTGGAGTTATGTGCCTGTAAGTACAGATGGGCCTAGCAGATCATCTCATGCAAACAGCAGGTACTACTCTGAAATAGGAGTAGCTTCTTTTCTACAGACCATGCATTTTATTGCTCTCCAAGAAAGTTGCATCCTGTAGGTTAACATGGCTTGGCTCTTGGGGCCCATAGGTTACCACATTCTCCTTCAGATACCAAGACTGGTTCTCATCAAAGATCAAAAACAACAAGGCAAATTCCTGGTCCATATCACTCCGGCTTCCATCGGGTTCCAGGACACCCTTTCGGCAGATGACTAAGGGCCCCACCAGGCCACTATACATGTCCTGAGGAAGGAAGGAAGGGGAAAGGGAGAAAGCCGTGATGTTATCCTTGATGGCAGTACTCTATAGGGAGTCGGCTCATATATAAGCATACTCTATTAGCATTCCATCGTAATGTCTTACATCATAATAAGTACCTTACTATGACATTTGAGTTCATTCCAACCATCATTTAGGACTTAGGTAAGATGTGATATACATGCTATGCTTTAGCTAGATTGAACTGTTCACTGAGTTTCCAATCTACCAACCTAAAGCCTTTTTAGGCAGCTTCTTTTGCCTGCCATACCCTTCTTTGAACAGATCCCTTATCGGAGGGCACACTGTTTAGATTTCAAAGCCCACAATGCAGTTACTTCTATTCTAATACTTTCTCTACTTCCCTTTTGCTCAGATGGACCACATACTGTGAAAGTGGAAAATAACTTATATTTGTATCATACAAAGCCCAAGAAAAATACCTACAGTACAGCAGACTAAATACATTGCTGACAGCTTATTATGACTGAGTGGCTAGGCAGACAAAACAATTTTTCAGATTAGGAAACAGAGGCAGCATAACTTTACTCCAGTAGCAATATATAGCCATATTGGGTACTAGAACCCTAATTTTCTGACAGTCACTCCATTATTTTAAAACTATGAGAACATATAGCCTTACAGTGTCCAAAAAGAACGGACAAGAAGGAAAATCCTCAGGACAAATACATGATGATACTACCTTCATCGCTCTTCTTGAATAATAAAATAAGCCCAACATTTGGGGAAATTTCCTCAAACTCTAGGCTCTGCTATCACCGAGATGAGTTTCTGCTGTCATCGTTGCTTTGCCAGGCATTTTGCCCATTTTTGAGATTCCTCTGTAGACATTCAAGCTTGTCTTTACCTTGATGGGATCCACTGCAGAATAATAAATCCAGGAAATGCAGGCAGAGTCATTGGGTCCAGGACCAGATCTCTCTGGGATGTTCCACTGGTAAGTAACTACTTCACCTAAAAAACGTAATAAGGAACCTTCTGTTGGACCAAGTCAGAAATTTCTCTAAACTTCTACGTCTCCCCAAAAGGCTATGGCAGGTGAGTCTCAGAACCTTTAAGATCCTTTTTTATCATTTTTGTATCAGGCTCCATTGATTTTGGTTGCTTTTTTCACTTCTCTGGAAAATCCTCAACATTTTCTTAGGAAGAAAAAAAAAAAAGACCTTGCAAGACTCAGCAAGTAAGCAAACCTCACACGTCCCAGGACTTTCCCCAAGAATATAAGACTATAAAAATTGCTAAAGTAGAGGAGACTCTATAGGGACATCCAGAGATTCAAATTTAGTGAGTTATCACCTGTGATGGGGAGGGCTTTTCCACGATGCAATGGGCTTTAAATCATCCATACTTCTGTAAATAACCTCTCACTCATACTGACATAACTAACCTCAATAAACTCACTGGTTCAAACACTAGACTTTGGTGGAATGGTTAGTTTGGCAAATCATCACTGTCATAACTGGGGTTCATATCTCCCTAGGAAGTAACTAATAACAACTTCCTCTGCCTCTAGCCTTGCCCTCTCGAACCATGTTTCCAATTGATCCCATATTTATCTTCTCTAACAACTTTGTTTATGGTTCACATGTAATACAATTTTCTCATTACTAGTTAACGACTCTTTAATTGTATCATTGTACATTTATATACATTCATAGAATTATCACATTATAATGCACATTCAATTAATATAAACAGTAAAAATAAAATGTTGCCCCCAAATTAAAAAAAAAACACATTCACATGGTTCTATAACCACCATGATGATCCATTTTAGAACAATTCATCACACCAAACAAAGTCCCCATACTCCTATTACTCTCTAATCTACTCACCACCCCAATGTAACCACAAACCTGTTTTCTTAATTTTAACATTGTATTATTTTTATGTGTATGAGCCTGCATGCATGTAAGTGCACCCATGTTGTGCAATGCCCATGGTGGTCAGAAAAGGGTGTCAGATACCCTGGAAGTAGAGTTATGAAAAATTCTTTGCCACCATGTGGGTGCTGGGAATTGAACCTGGGTCTTCTACAGGAGCAGTTACTGCTCGTAACCTCTGAGTCATCTCTCCAAGCCCCACAAGCCTGTTTCTATCCCATTCTGAACATTTCGTGCAAATTGAATCATGTTATAGTGCTTTTTTTACAGGTTCTTTCATTTTAGATGATATTTTCATGATCTATCCATGCTGCCATGTTTATCCATACATAGTTGCTCCTTATTTTCAAAGCATATTCGATTTTATGGATATACCACATTTTATTCATTCATCAATTGATGGATATTGGGTCATTTCTGCCTTGAAGATATTATGAATGCTATTGCTATCAAGGACTGGGGTTGTAGTTCTGTGGAAAAGTCCTCTCCTGGCATATGTGATGCCCATAGTTCAGTCCAGAGTCATTCATTTATCAATTGATGGGTATTTGGTCATTTCTGCTTTGGGGATATTATGACATTACTAAAATCAAGGATTGGGGTTCTGATGTCCATAGTTTGGTCCAGAGGACCATAAAAAGTGCTATTTTCAATGATCAAGTTTTTATCTGGATATATGTTTTCATTACTTTTGTGTATGTATCTTTGGGTGGAATTACTGAATTGTATAATAACTGTAATTTTTAACTATTTGAGGAAATCATTTGGAAATGTTCTAAAGCCGTGAAACCATTTTGCATTCCCAAACACATCAGTGTGTAGGTTCTAATTTCTCGACATTCTTATGAAAACTAGGTATCTTTTTCTTTATTTGGTTTCAGCAGAGAAGTTTTATTTTATTGAACTTCTGATTTGTTACTC
>NW_008347808.1:1466097-1481369 GCF_000622305.1 Nannospalax galili | reverse complement strand
GGATCTCCTGGAACTGGAGTTAGGGACAGTTAGCAGCCACCATGTGACTGTTGGGAATTGAACCTGGGTGCTCTGAAAGAGTAGCCAGTGCTCTTAATCACTGAGCCATCTCGCTAGCCCCATTACGTCATTTTTTAATATCTTCTTTGGAGAAATATCTATTTAAATATTTTCTCATTCTTAATTATATTAATTGGATTTTCTAATAAAATAATAAAGATCTCTCAAAGCAAAATGAAAACAAATCATCCAATTAAAACAAGCAAAACTTTGAACAGAATATTCACTAAAGATGGTATGTGGATGCAAATAAGCACATGAAAGATATTCATCAGTATTAGCCACTAGGAAAATGCAAATAAATTCCTAATGAACTGTCATGTATCTTAGCAGTAAAATGTTTCTAAACAAGCAGAGGGCCATGGATTTGACCCCAGTACCACAAAAAAATACCATAATGTGATGTAATTGGTTATGTGTGGTTTAATAACCTCCTCCAAGTAATTCTCATGTTCACTAATGCTGAATACCACTAAGTCTCTAGATCATCTTAAAATCTACCTCCTCTTGTATTAGTCCAGTGGGTGCTAAATGCAGCTGGTGAAAAGTGCTTGATCCTGTGCACCACAGCTTCTTAAATTTAATTGCATTCTCAACTACATCCTGAGTGTTATTTAGTTTTTAGCTTCCTATCCTATTCCAAACTTTTACCACATTCTTCGGGCCCCACCTACATTTTACTTCACTCTCGGCTCATTTCAACTCAAAATCTGCATAGTGATACCGATATTGTCAAACAGTTATATAGCACTTGTAATAAATTGTCTCACTAAATCTTCAAGGAAAATCCTTGTAGTAATGAAGAGAAGCTCATAGACAGGTATTAAATCACTTTCCAAAAGTTACATATTAAACCTGAAATTTGAACTTACAAAGCCCAAGTCCAGAATACCTGTTCATTTGGATTAGTTACTTTTCTTGTCCGTGTAACAAAATGCCTAACATAAATAATGTGAAGGAGGAAAGCTTTTTCATGGATTCAGCCCATCATCACAGGCAAGTTATAGCACAAGCAGCTCATGACATGATGCTAAGGAAGCAGAGCAACACAACACCTGTACTTTCTTTCCTCTATTCTTATATTCCATCCAGGATCACAACATAGAGGATGTTGTTTTCCACACATAGATTTGGTCTTCCTGCATCAATTTTCTCTGGAAACATCCTTATAGACAAACTCAGAGGAGTATTTTACTAATCTAGGCAAGGTAATAATCAAAATTAACTTTTACACACCCTTCTATAAATGTTTCATCCCATATACTCCCAATACCAATCCTACTAATAGATTTGTATTTATAACCATCAGTCCCTCCAGTCTCATATAGTGAAGTGCTCTGGTTACAATTTAAGGCTACTATTTTCAGGAGAATTCTTAATCCCTCTTCCTCTTGCATATTGCCATTTTCAGATTCATCCTCTCACTTGCGTATTTGTTTTTTCCTTTACTCATCCCTCTCCCTGCATAAAGTATGCTCAATTCACTCCTTGCTTCTGTGGTGCCCAAACTGATTCTTCTCTCAATACCTCTGCCTTCCTTCAAAATTAAGTTTATTTAGTCATTAATTTTTATTAATTTTTGTGAATTTCATAAATCTTGATCATATTTATATCCCCTCTCATATCTGCATCCCCTTAATAGTATCCCCTCAAATTTCTATACACATGTGCACATACGTATGTATTGAGGCTTATAGAGTATACACACACACACACACACACACACACACACACACAAACACACACACACACACATTAAGGCTTATAGAGTCATGTTTGTGTCTCCAAATTCCCTTCAGCGCAGGTTCATCCACTGGAGTCTGGTCAACCTACTAAGAGTTTCATCTTTAAAGAAGAGTGAATCTTCCCTTCCCTGCACCCATTGGTTGCCAATAGTTCCTCGGGTAGGGTTAGAGTTTCTTATCCACTTCCCCATGTCTATGCTGAGATTTTGTCTGAACTGAGCTTACATGGGGCTTGTCCATGCTGTCACTATTGTTGTGAATTCATATGAGTAACTGACCAGCTGTCTGAAAAATTCTTTTTTCCTTGTGCTTATCCACCTCCTCTCGCTCTTACAATCAAGCGTTTTAAAGTTCTATCAACACTTACTATTTCCATTTCCCCACTTCCCTACTCACTAATTAATCCTGTACAATCTGTTGTAGATTCAAATATTTACCAAAAAAATTATATATTGAAGTATTAACCATTATTATCTCAGATTCTGATGTCATTTAGAAATATGTAATTTGGAAATGGGAGGTTTCAAATGAGGTTAGTAGGGCAGACCTCCACTATTAGCCAGCGTCCTTATAAAAAGAACTTTGAACATACAGCTACACATAGAAAGAAAATGAAGGGAGAACAGGGAAAAGATTACTTGCAAATCTACTAATCTTGAAACACTTTACCAATTTCCCTCCTGAAAACAGGATTTAAAACCCTAAGACAGAAACACATAACATTGTATCCCCAGTAATACTGAGCATTATAATATTTAAGAAATCTTTGCTAATTTAAAAATTATAAAATAACAGAGCATTGGAGACATACCTGAGTTGGTATCGTGTTTGCCTAACATGAACATGTACATGTTCAGTATCTAGCACTGCATACAACCAAATATTGTGGTGCATGCCTATAATCCTAGCACTTGGCAGGTGAAGGCAGGATGATCAGAATTTCCAGGTTACCTTCTGCAACCCACTGTGTTTGAAGTGCGACTAGGTCATGTCATATCTTGTCTCAAAAAAATTTACATTTTATGTCTCAAATGGTTCTCAATCTAGTGCTGACCCTCCACCTATTTGGGCCCTTATTTAATTGAGCTATTTAAGACTGATTGCTGCTGGGTGAGGGAGAGTATGACATACATACGACCACTGGATGGGATGACTAGACTCCAGTGGATGCATTTACACTGAAGGACATTTGGGCACAAACACCTGAATGAATAGGACTCAGCCTGTATGGCAGAGTGCATAGGATTAAGTGGGGGGATAGGGGAAGACATGGGTGGGAGAGGGGGTCTGGATTTGAGTGGGAAATGTTGCATGAAATTCTAAATCTCAATAAATTTACATTATATGAAACTTCAAATGAGTCCTGAAAACAGTTCAGCAACATTATTCTGTTTTTCAAAAAAGCTATTTTAATTTTTACCATGCCACTTTGTAATAAAACATGTTTCCATTATCTAATTGCAATGTTGGAAGATTATGTAAATATCTTTAAAAATATTTAGAAGAAAGCATTTTGAATGATTTCACTACAAAAAATTAAGAGCATTTGAAGTGATAGATTAAACATACATAAATACTTTGTTTTTCCACATTATGAATAAGAAAATTCAAATCACCAGAAGACAACATTCATCATACTATTACAAATTTTATAAACCTCTCCTAGTGTCCTACAGCATGGTTATGCACCAATGGCAATTATCCAGCAGATTGGAGGAAACCAAGTATTAAGAAAACAAGAGAAGCGAGGCATGGTGGCACATGCCTTTAATCCAAACACTCTGAGAGGTAGAAACAGGTAGATCTCTTTAAGATGGAGGCCAGCCTGGTCGACATAACAAGTTCAAGTTCCAGGCCAGTTGAGGCTACAGGGAGACTCTATTTCAAAAAAGACCATGTAAATAAATAAATAGAAAAGATAGCAAGAGAGAGAATAATCCAAAGATTACAGTAGTTGAAGATTATGGAAAGAATGGGCTCTAGAGTATGACTGAGGGAAACAGACATTTCATGAAAGCAGAGATGCCTCATCATTTGTAACTAGAGAAGATAAATAAAAGATTAGTGCAGATTAGAGTTTTGCATTTTTATATAATATATTCGTCATGTATGACTATTATAAGAAATGTAATTTTAATTAAATTTAAAATGCCAAATGTGACTAATAGCAATGACTGTAGCCAGTTCAGCACTAGATTATCCCATTTAAAAATCTTCCCTTTATCCCACATCCATTTGCACTACAAAGCCCAATTTTTTCCTCTTGTCACAGATAAAAAAACTAGTTGACACTCAATATCTACCTATTCACTTCCTTTTCACACTTTGGCTCATCTATTCTTGCTCTTGTTCTCACAACACCTTTGAAACAAATGCTTTATAACAGCTTTAAATATTCTCAAAGAGATGAATGAAAACATGGACAAAAACTAAAAAAATTAAAAATCTATGTATGAATCATACTAAAATATTCATATGCATATGAAAATAAGAAACCAAAACTTTTGAAATTTAAAAATACAACTAAAATTAAAATTTTATTGGAGAATTTCAATAGAAAACTTGAGTAGAGATGAAACAGAATCAGTAATCTTGATTAGAAGGTACCCATTCGGACGAGCAGGAAGCAAAAAATAATGAAAAAAGTGAGCACAGAATGAGGGATCTGTGGTACATCATCAATCTAATTAACTCATATGTTGCAAGAGTTAAAGAAAAAAGGCTGGAAGCTGGGCATGGTGGCGCACACCTTTAATCCCAGCACTTGGGAGGCAGAGGCAGGCAGATCTCTGTGAGTTCAAGGCCAGCCTGGTCTACATAGTGAGCTCCAGGATAGCTGGGGTTACAGGGAGACCCTGTCTCAAAAAGACCAAAAGAAAGAAAGCAGGAAGGAAGGAAGGAAGGAAGGAAGGAAGGAAGGAAGGAAGGGGAGGAAGAAGGAAAGAAAGAAAGAAAGAAAGAAAGAAAGAAAGAAAGAAAGAAAGAAAGAAAGAAAGAAAGAAAAGAAAAGAAAAGAAAAGAAAAAGGACTGGAGAGAGGGCTCAGTGGTTAAGAGCACTAGCTGTTCTTGAAGCGGTCCCAGGCTTGATTCCTAGCACCCACATGGCAGCTAACAACTGTAACTCCAGTTCTAGGGGATCTGATGCCTCCTTCTGACCTCTGCAGGGGTTGCATGATGTGGGTGCACTTACACAAATGCATGCAATATGCTCATACACAAAAATAATAAAATAAAAAAACAAATATTTTTCTTAAAAGAGTTAAAGAAAAAGAAAAAAAAGTAGTAGAACAATATTTGAAGAATTAGATACAAGCTCCCAAATACTTTTGATATTTTTTGGCCTTTGGAACAGAGTATGTTCTAACAGGCCCAAGGACATTTTGATTTTTAGCCAAGAAACTGGGATTTTAGGGTTGCCTCTTCAGAGGAGGGAATGTTGGAGCGGAGGGAGTGGGCATGGATTTCATCAAGACACCTTATACATGTATGAAATTTTCCATAAAGTTTTTGTAAAAATTAAAAAAATATATTTGAAGAAAGAAATAATGGCTGAACATTTCTCAAATTTCATGAAGCACATAAAAGTATACATCCATGATAGTTCATCTTTATTGTCAGCCTGACTGGATTTAGAATCACTAAATCCTGACTGGATTTAGACACACCTCTGGGTAAGTTGATGAGAGTGTCTCCACAGAGTTTAAAAGGAGGGAAAGACCCACCCTGAATATGGGTGGCACCACTGCATTAGTTGGGATCACAAACTGAATAAAAAAGAGAAAGTGAGCAAAGCCTGCACATTCTCTTCTACTTCATGACTATGGAATTAATGAAACCAGCCACATCACGTAACAACCCCTCCATGAACGACTGTACCGTCAAACCATAAGCCAAAATAAACTTTTTCCTCATTAAATTTATTTTCTTGGGTATTTTGTCACAGCAACAGGAAGAGTAATTAGTATAACTTCTTAGCATTGAATACACATTGTATAAAAGTGTGATTCATGAAAACAAGTCAAAGGTAGGAAGCTACATACATAGCAGGGTTTGTGTATGCTGTTTAATTAGGTACAAATTTACAAAGTTAAGATCTTAATATTACGGAGTTAAGATCTTAATTGCAATCCCAATAGTAATCATAAAGAAAATACTAAAAATATAAAAACTGGTGGTATTTAAGTGAGAAAACTCTATAACAGTTGGAGAGTTCCAATAATAAATAGAATATATAAACAGAAGATGTCTAAGGGAACAGAGGACTTGAACTACAGTATAAATCACCTGGACCTAATAGATATATGTAGAACATTCAAACTAACAATCACAAAATGAACATAAAACATTGGCCACGAGATACCATATACAGGTAAAAAAAATAGACCTTGATGTACTTACAAAAAGTAGAATCATGCAAAATATTTCCCTGAACCTAGCAGAATATAGTTGGGAATAAATGGGAAAAGTGAAAAATGGACAAGGATTTATAATTTAAACAATAAACACATAATTAAAAGTGAATTAAAGAAACAATACAGCATTCCAGAACATGGTGGATGTCATATAGACATACTGTGATGGAATGTCTAGGGTTTAAACAGAATCAAGTTGGATGATAGCCAAAAATCTCTAGACTAATAGAAAAGTAGAAAAAATTTAACAGGAAAAATCCAATTTGTCCCAGAGGGACTGGGTTGATTTAGGGTACTTTCTCTTCCGGTGAGAAAGATTGACCAGATTCACACTTAAGACAGAAAGCCTAAAAAAACTGGTACTGTAATCTCACTGATGTGCATGTAAAAGGAAAAAAAAAAAAAAGAGAGACGAGAAAGGGGAGAAAATTTGAAAACACCAGTGTCAGAGGAGAATGTCCTGGAAAACCCTCCCTCCTTGGCACTCCACTAGACTGACCTAGAAATGAGATCTTATTTTTTATAAGACCCCTTCTGGGTGAGGAGGTTGGTAATCCCAGACCCTCTATGAATCATGCTTTGGGGAAACCCCTAGCAAGTGTCATGAACTCTACACTGAATCCTGGCTAGCAGAATTCCTTCAGAGTGTGAGGAAGAAACTGCATCAGCAATGCACAGTACTCAGGGCAGCGAAAATCTGGTAGGATTCTGAAGGGAAAGACAGAGACAGACTCCAAGCTGCATGCCTGACACAGGAAGGAACTACCCAGAGCATGTATGGTCAGCATTCACAACCAGAGTCCTGTAGGACGACACAAAGGTGTGACCAGCATCGGTGATCCTGTACTGAAGACTGTCAACTAATGAGACAAGTATCTTTGGCCTGACCTCACAAAGGAAAGTCCAGAGGTATGACAGACATTAGGGAGCCCAAAAAGGGATTCTAAGAGTCAGTGCTGCCAACAGTAAGCAGAAAAAACTGCATTTAGCCTATCACTTCTCTCTTTTTCTCATTTATTCCTCCTTTTTTTCAATGCCCAAAGCCAATTTAGCAGGCCAGCTCGATCATCATTTCTCTTCTTCCTTCCTTTCTCTTCTCTATTCTTCTCTTCTTTCCCCATCTATTTTTTTCTTTTGATAGGATTTACCAAAAAACAAACACTAGCAGTGTTTACAGGGTTTCCATCTCTCAAATGCCTTGAAAACTGTGACATTTTGGGGTTTACCTGTTTCCTTTCCTCCCTCCTTTCATTCTTCTACCTTTAGCAATACCTGCCCCTTATCCATTGTCCCTATTGTTCCTTCATTGGTTTGCTTTTCCTTTGTACTTTTTTCTGTTAACACAATATTAATCACTAATCATATTTTCTTTTTTTCCCTTTTGAATCATACACACAATCTTACTGGATGCTATACTATAAATCTTCCTTTGCTTCCTGAAATGACTATAGAATAAAAGGAATTGTTTTTATCTGACTACTACCGTATTTTTATTGTGTGCCTATACTTTGATAGTGATGATTTGTGAAGAGAGTATTTTATTCTGAGAGTAGCACTGGAGATTGTCCCTAAAGCCCAGAAAAGCAGTCTAGCAGAGAAAAGTGACACCAAAACCTTAACATTCCCTAGTCCCTTTTGAACCTTGCAAACATTTCTACTGAGAGAATAAGGGAGTTTTTTCATAAGCCAAACAAAAAACAAGCTTCAGATACACAACCCCAAGGCAAAAATATGAGAATCATGAAAAACCAAGGCAACGTGGTTTCTCCAAAAACTAATATTTCTGAGGCTGGAGAGATGGCTTAGAAGTTAAGAGCCCTGGATGCTCTTAAGAGGATGTGGGTTTGGTTCCAAGCATCAACATGGTGGCTAGCAAGCACTTGTAACTCCAGTTCCAGGGGATTCAATTTCCATTTCTGGCCTCCATGGGTATTGTACACATGGGTGCGCTTACATGCAGGCAAAACATTCACATACATAAAACATTTTTTTTTGATTTACTAATCTTTCAGTAATGGCCTCCAGTGAGAGTGAATTAGATGAAATCCCAAACAACTCAAAAAATTGATTATAAGTATATTCAAACAAATCACAGTGGATACAAATCCATGAAAGAATTCTACTACAAACAGTCAATAGAATGGTGAAGTCAATAAACCATATGAAAGTGGAGTTCGATAGAGGGGTAGAAGTTCTGAAGACTGAAGTACTGGAAATCAAAATTAAGTCAAATAAGAAGGAGCATACTGATAGTAAATAAGCCTCACAAATACAATGGATCAAGAGGACAGAAAATTAAAATTTGACAAAGTTGAGGAAATAGAACATTCAGACAGTGACAAAGATAGATTAGTAAGAAATTATAAACAGAACATTTGACATCTACAGGACACTGTGAAAAGAAATCTACTTTATCGTGAACCTAGAAGAAAAATAAAAACATGCTAAAACTATAGAATCATTATTAATAAAGCCACAGTATCAAATTACCAGACCCAGGTAACAAGATACTCATCCAAGTGCAGGAGTCAGTCAGAGCACAAAAGTATTAAGATCAAATATTTAAAATACTAAATATACAGGGGAAATAAAGCATAGTGGAATCTTCAAGAGAAAAAATCACCAAGTCATGTATAAGGCAACCCCGTCAGAACTTTCTCCATAGAAATTTTAAAAGCTAGGATAGCTTAGAACAATGTTTTTCAAGTTATGAAAGACAACTGTCAAACCAGACTAGTATACCCAGCAATATTGTCTGTCATGATTGTGGGACAAAGCAAACCTTTCCATGATAAACAAAAATAAGCTGAAGGAATTCATGGTCACCAAGCCAGCTACGCAGAAGGAATCCTTTAGTCAAAAGAGAAAAATAAACCCGTTCAGGAGGCTACGAGAAAGAACTAGCCTTGCCAGAACAACTGAAAAGTAAAGGAAGAAATCAACGAAGTAACAGACATCAGTACATACTCTCAATAACAATTATTTAGTGGTCTCAGTTCTAAAGTCAAAAGACACAGACTTCAGTGAAATATATGAAGATCTTCATCTTATTACCAAAGTGATTCTCTGATTATGATTCTGAGGGCAAACAGTTCAATGCCAAAATACATGGGAAGCACATCATGGGTCAGAAAATTGCAGATTATGTGATATCTAATAGAAGAGGAAGATACATAGCTCAAGAGGAAATGTATAAGAAACCTTATGCTACCATACAAAAGAATACAGCCTATGAGAAAAAGACAAAGAGAAGTTAAAAAGGAGAGGTAGAATCCATCAAAAATGCCATTTGCCTAGATAAAATAAAAGCTAGCTCAAAAGGAGGCAAGCTTCCTCAGATTTCAGAAACAGGCTTCTAAGATCCAAAGCCATTTTCTATGAAATATTTTTTTCATAAAGACAAGAAAATTGTTACCTCCTGAGACTCTAAGGAACAAACAAGAAAGATATAGATTAGCAGACAAGATTTTTTTTAAGTATCCATTTACTTGCTGCCTCCAAGAAATACACATCCCCATCAAAGAAAGGTGCTACCTTAGGATGAAAGAATGGGAAAAAAAGATTTCAAAATTGAGCTAGGAAACAAGAAAATGTCACTGTTCTAATACATGAAAAACCAGACTTCGTATTGGGGCTGGAGAGATGGCTCTGTGGTTAAGAGCACTGACTGTACTTGCAGAAGACCCAGGTTTGGTTCTTAGCACCCACACAGTGGCTAGCAAACATCTGTAACTCCAGTTCCAGGGGATCCTACTCTCTCTTTTGGCCTCCATGAGCACTGCACTCCTGGGTGAAGTTACGTACATGCAGGTAAAACATTCATACACATAGAACTTTTAAAAGGCTCTTTGATCACTGCAGAATAGGAGGCAGAAACATTTTAAGAGTCGGAGGGAGTGGATGACGACAAGGAAACAGTCTTGCAGACAGCTGGCCAGTTACATGTGTCATATGAACTCTTGGCAATGTTGACAGCATGCACAAGGCCTATGCAAGCTCAAAACAGACAAACTCCCAGCCTAAACATGGGGAAGTGGGTAAGAAATCCCAACCTAACCTAAGGAAAGACGGTGTCTTACAAGAATGGGACTCTTGGTGGCCCCAGTGGATGGACGATACTGAAGAATATTTAGGAACACAAATCAGTCTCTATAGGCTGTAATATATATATATATATATATATATATATGGTGTGTATGTGTGTGTACATTTTAAGTTTAGTAGGGGAATGTATTAAAATAAAATGAAAAGAAAATTAAAAAATCAAATCAAATAAAAATACATCATACAAAAACCAGTGGGACACAATGAAAGCAATCCTGAAAGAGAAATTTACAGCTTAGGTGCCTACATTAGAAAGTCAGAGATCTCAGATAAATAACAAATATGCAATGTAGAGCCTACACTTATAAAAGAGAATTATAAGCCAAACTTAAAAGGAGTACATGGGAAAAAATAAGATCAGTGTAGAATTAAATTAAGTGATAAAAACAATAAAGAGAATCCACGATTCAAAGAAGTATTTTAAAAAAATAAACTTAATGAGTAAAACCTTAAACAAATGAACAAAAATAGAGACAAGACACTAAATAATAAAATCAGATTTGAAAATGGAGACATTACAAGAGATAACAATAAAATTCAGATCATATAGCATACCTTAAAGGCTTATAATTCAATAAACTGGAAATTTTTAAAGGGATAAACTCCTAAGTGCATATGACCTTTCAAAAATTAAACATAGATTTTATATATAGATATATAACAAAAAATAAGATAAAAGTAGTAATTCAAGGGGCTGGAGAGATGGCTGAGCAGTTAAGAACACTGGTTGTTCTTGCAGAGGACTCGGGTTCAAATCACAGAACCCACATGGCAGCTAACAAATGTCTGTAACTCCAGTCCCAGGGGATCTGACAGCCTGTTCTGACCTCCGCGGGTATTGCATGACACGGGTGCACTTACCTACATGCAGGCAATACACACATACACATAAAATAAAAATAATAATTTTTTAAAGAAGTAATTCAAATCTCAAAATTAACAACAGTACAGGTGCAGAAGAATTTACTGCAGAATTCTATCACATCTTTAAAGAACATCAACTCTTCTCAAACTTTTCATAAAATAGGGGAAAAAATCACTACCAAACTCTTCTTATGAAACCAGCATTACACTGATACAGAAATCAAATAGTCATACACACACATACACAATAACAACAACAACAACAACAAAAACAAATAGGCCAAACTCCCTGATCAACGTAGACATAAAAATTCTCAATAAGGGTCTGGGGTCTGGAGAGATGGCTTCAGTGGTTAAGAGCACTTATTGTTCTTCCAGAGGACCCAAATTTGGTTCCTAATGGCCTCTAACAAATTCAGCTCAGGGAATCCTACACCTTCTTGTGACCTCCACAGACAGCTGAACACATAAGGTGCTTACACGCACAAAATATGTATATATTTTTTAAATATTCTCAATAACATTTGTGAATTGAAATCAAGAATTCAGCTAAAAGAACATTCACCATGTTCAAGCTAGCTTAATTCCAGAGATAAAGGGATGGTTCAACGTGCACAAATCAGTAAGTATGATACATTGCATAGATGGAGTCAAAGATAGAAATTACATGATCATTTGACTAAATTCAGGAAAGGTTTTTTGACAAAATCTAACATCCTTTCATGATAAAAGCTCTGAGGAGACTAGGAATAGAAGAAATATATCTCAACACAATGAAGGCTATTGATATTCAGAAACCCAGCAGCTTACCAATATAACAATAATAAGCATGCTGTGAAAGAAATCAAAGATGCAACTTTACCCAAATTGCCTCAAAAAGAATATCTTGGAATAAGCCTAACGAAAGAAGTGAAAGAATGCTGCATTGAAAACTTTGCAACTTGAAAGAAGTAATTTGAAGAAAACATTACAAAATGGATTGGAAAAATCAGCACTGTGCAAATGCATATCCTATGCAACAAAATTTACAAATTCAATGTAATCTCTGTGAAATAAAAAAGGAAACTTAAATTTCATTTGGAAGCACAGAAGTCCCCAGATAGACAAAGCAGTCATCAATGAATGAATAATGTTGGAGGTATCATCATATTGGATTTCAAGTTAAATTTCATAGGTAAAGTAAGAAAAACAGCATGGTATGGTCCTAAAACAAACACAGAAACACAGGCCAGTAGTCTAGAACAAAACAGTAGAACAGGCCCAAAACAGCTCTCTCCCACCCGCAGGTTTCTCTCTCTGGGGTAAGCCGATTGGGCACTCCACATTTTCACTCCCACAGCCTCACTCACCCTCCCATCTCCCCAGCCAGTCTCTGCTCCTAGGTTGGGTCCTGTAGCATTCCTTGTATTGGCGCCCCAGACACCTGGGGAACCACCACTGTTTCTTGCTGATCCTGTGCATCCAGAGAAACTCAGTTCCTTCACAGGTCCCCAGGAGCACTGCTTCTGGGCCTGGGCCTGCCCTCACCTCCCTCTGCTTCCCCTGGGTCTGCACAACCGACCAGCCTCTATCTTGGATGTCGGGTCTGACCTTTCTTCTTCCTGGTCCTTTGCATCCAGACGAACCCAGCTCCTCAGTGCAGTCCCCAGGGGGGCTTAGATCCACCTCCCGCCCTCATCTTCCTTTGCATCTCTGGGTGGAATGGCAGCGAGCTGCCCTAGACCAGCATCTTTCCTAGGCCCAGCTCCCAGGCCAGTCCAACCCCAAATTTCTGGGGCCAAAGTATATCCTGGAGGGATCCAGACCTTAGGAGAAAGCCTGAGAGCATCTGATCCTCATCTGATTTGGGAATCTGTGGGAACTCCTGAAGACAAAAGCAATCTGGCCATTCCAACATAAATTCAAAAGAGAGAACTGGAAGCTTACAGGAACCAGCCTTGCATGCCCAAAAAATAAACCACAAAGACACATAAAGTTCACAAAAAGAAGCAGATATAAATTTGAAGGCTTGGGTCTCACACAAAAATCAGAAACTACAAAAGAAATTCACATGTCAAAATCACAGAGAAAAAAATAATATGAAAAACCAAAATACGATATATCTCCACCAAATATGAACAGCCCTGTAGAGAGCACAGTGAGAACCCCCTAGAGATAATGCAGGACAGGGAACTCAGAAGAATAATTATAAACATAATAAAAGAATTCAGTGAATTTAAAGAAAACACAAAGAAATCAAAGAACTGAAAGAAGGTAAGGATAACCTTCTGAATGAATTCAGAAAAGAATTCGAAATACTGAAGATTACTCAGGCAGAAATGAAGAAGGAAGTGAAACACTCAGTATGCCTATTAGAAACAACAGGAGAAAGCCTCACCAATAAATAGGATGAATGAAATGGAAAACAGAATATCAAGACTCGAAGATAAAGTGAGCAAATTAGACCACTCAAGCAAAGATTATGAAAAATTTAAGAAAACACAAGAATGGAATATGCAGGAATTGTGCGACACCATAAAAAGACCAAACTTATGAATCATAGGCATACAGGAAGGAGAAGAATCCCAAGATAATGGCATGGACCAGACCTTAAACAGAATCATGGAAAAAAATTTTCCAAAATTAAGGAAAGACATGCCCATACAAATACAAGAAACATATAGAACACCAAATAGGCAAGACCAGAAAAAGAAACTCTCCACATCACATTATAGTAAAAACACTAAACTTACAGAACAGAGACAATACTGAAAGCTGCAAAAGAGAAACAACAAGTCACATCAAAAGGAAAACCCATTAGGATTACAGCTGACTTTTCAGTGCAAACTATGTAAGCCGGAAGAGCCTGGACCAAAGTATTCCCAGTTTTAAATGACCACAGATGGCAACCCTGACTTCTATACCCAGCCAAAATATCTATTATAGTTGAAGAGGAAGGAAAAATCTTCCATGACATAAATAGGCTGAAAGAATTCAAGTCCACAAAACCAGGCCTTCAGAGAGTTCTGGAAGCAATACAAAGAGGTGAAGAAAGGAATGACTATACCCAAGGGATTGCAGAAAGAAATTCAATGAACATAAAACTGTGAAAAAGTATAGATACATTTCAAATGTAAATAGAAATAAAAAGGAAAGGATTCGACACTCATCTTTCATTAATAACTTTAAATATTGATGGACTGAACTCCCCAGTCAAAAAACACAGATTAGGTGAATGCGTTAAGAAAAAATCCCATCTTTTTGTTGTCTGCAAGAAACCCATCTCCCTTTCAAGGACAGACACTACCTTAAAGTGAAAGGATAGAAAAAAATATACCTAGCAAATGGTGTAGAAATTCTAATATCTGAAAAAATAGACTTTAAACTAAAACTAACCAGAAGAGATAAAGAGGGCCACTTCATTCTGATCAAAGGAACAATAAATCAAGAAGATATTACAATTATGAACATGTAGTCACCAAACTCTGGTGCACCCAACTTCATAAAAAGAGTACTACAGGACTTTAAGACCCAGATTAATCCCAACTCATTAATACTAGGGGACTTCAATAACCCACTGTCTCCATTAGATAGGTCAACAGGGCAGAGAGTTAACAGAGACATCCGAATTAAACAATACCATATAACAAATGGACTTAACAGACATCTCCCAAGTATTCCACCCAAGCAACAAAGGACATAATTTCTACGCAGCACCCCACAGAACCTTCTCCAAAATCGACCATATACTGGGGCACAAAACAAACCTCACCAAATACAAAAAGGTTGAAATAATTCCATGCTGTATCAGACCACCGTGCAACAAAGTTTACAATCAACACCAGAAGAAGCCCTGATCACCACATGAACACCTCGAGATTTAACAACACACTCCTGAATGATGAATGGGCAAAAGAGAAATTAAGAAAGAAATAAATATATTCCTGGAACTAAATAAAAAGGACAATACAACACAACAAAACCTCTGGGACATGGTGAAAGCGGTCCTTAGAGGGAAGTTTATAGCTCTAAATGCCTACATCAAAAAATCGTAAAGAACACAAATAAATGGCCTAACATTGCAACTTAACACACTTTAGAAGCAAT
>NW_008347808.1:1465552-1466066 GCF_000622305.1 Nannospalax galili | reverse complement strand
AAATCAGAGATGAAAGGGGAAACATCACAACAGACACCCAAAAGATCCAGAACATTTTAAGGGAATATATATATACATATTTGTCTTTTTTAGACAGGGTCTCCTTGTAGCCCCAGCTTTCCTGAACTCACTATGTAGACCAGGCTGGCCTCCAACTTACAAAGATCTGCCTGCCTTTGCCTCCCCAGTGCTGGGATTAAAGGCGTGCGCCACCACGCCCGGCATTATAAAGGACTATTCTAAAAACCTATGCTCTACTAAATTTGAAAAATCTAAAAGCAATGGATGGATATCTAAAATCATGGGAACCACCAAAGTTAAACCAAGAAGATATCAACAGTTTAAACAAACCAGGAAGATATCAACATCTTAAACAGACCCATAACACAAAAAGAAATTGAAACAGTAATACAAAACTACCCGACTGAAAAAAGTCCAGGACCAGATGTACTTACTGCAGAATTCTATCAGACATTTAAAGAAGATCTGCATCCAATACTACTTAATTTATTAA
>NW_008347808.1:1465219-1465411 GCF_000622305.1 Nannospalax galili | reverse complement strand
CAGACACACATCAAAAAGATCATCCACCATGATCAAGTTGGCTTTATCCCTAAGATGCAGGGATGGTTCATTATATGTTAGTCAATAAACATCATAAATCATATAAATGGTCTCAAAGATAAGAACGACATGGTCATCTCAATACATGCAGAGAAGGCCTTTGACAAAATTCAACATGCATTTATGTTCAAA
>NW_008347808.1:1435738-1465105 GCF_000622305.1 Nannospalax galili | reverse complement strand
AAGAGCAATAAGACAAGAGAAGGAAATTAAAGGAGTAATAATTGGAAAAGAAGAGCTCAAATTATCCCTTTTGCAGATGATATGATATCATATCTAAGGGACGTGAAAAATTCCACCCGAAAACTCCTAGAAATTATTAACACGTTCAGTAAAGTGGCAGATTACAAAATTAACCTACAAAAGTCTGTAGCCTTTCTATATACCAATAACAAACAATCAGAGAAAGAGCACATGGAAACACTCCCCTTCACAAGAGCTGCAAAAAATATATATATCTCAGAATAAACCTGAACAAAGACATTAAAGACCTCTACAATGAAATATTTAAATCTTTTAAGAAAGAGATTGAGGAAGACATCAGAAGATGGAGGGAACTTCCATGCTCATGTATTGGAAAAATTAATATTGTGAAAATGACCATCCTACCAGAAGTCATTTGTAGATTCAATGCAATGCCAATCAAAATCCCCATGAAATTTTTCACAGAATTGGAAAAAAACATCCTAAGATTCACATGGAAGCACAAAAGGCCTCGGATAGCCAAAGCAACACTGAGCACTAAAAGCAATGCCATGGGGATTACTATACCATATTTTAAGCTGTATTACGGAGCTATAGCCATAAAAACAACATGGTACTGACACAAAAATAGACCCATAGATCAATGGAACAAAATTGAAGACCCAAATATGAGTAAATAAGATTTTAGCCACCTGATATTTGACAAAGGGGCCAAGAATATTCACTGGAGGAAAGACAGCATGTTCAGCAAATGGTGCTGGCAAAACTGGATATCCACCTGTAGAAGAATGAAATTAAACCCCTATCTTTCACCCTGCACAAAAGTAAATTCCAAAAGTATCAACGATCTCAATGTAAAGCCTGAAACTCTGAAACTGTTAGAAGAAACATTGGAAAAAACCTACAAGATATAGGTTTAGGAAAGGATTTTCTACACCGGACATCAATTGCTCAGGAAACAAGGATAAGAATTAACAAATGGGACCTCATTAAACTAAAAAGCTTCTGTACATCAAAGGAGGCAACCAGGGAAGCGATCAGAAAACCCCCAGAATGGGAGAAAATCTTTACCAGCGACATATCCAACAGAGGTTTAATATCCAGAATATATAACGAACTCGAAAAACAGAAAATCCAGACAAGAAGCAACCCAATTAAAAGATGGGCTAAGGAGTTGAACAGAGAGTTCTCAAAAGAAGAAGTAAAAATGGCTATGAAACATCTTAAAAGATGTTCAACATCACTAATAATTACGGAAATGCAAGTTAAAACCACTTTAAGATTTCATCTTACCCCAGTCAGACTGGCTAACATCAAGAGAACAAATGATACAATTGTTGGCGAGGACGTGGGGAAAGGGGAACACTCATCCACTGCTGGTGGGGCTGCAACCTTGTTCAACCCCTATGGAAAACAGTGTAGAGAACTCTTAAAATACTACAAATGAACCCACCATTTGACCCAGTTATACCACTCCTTGGAATATACCCAAAGAACTCATCCTATTGCAGAGACACTTGTACATCCATGCTTGTTGTTGCCCTTTTCGCAATAGCTAAGAGACGGAAGCAACCTAAGTGTCCCTCAATTGATGAGTGGACAATGAAAATATGGTTCATTTATACTAAGGTGTTTTACTCAGCAATGGAGTTCTACCTAGTGGTAAAGAAATATGAAATAATGAAATTTGCAGGTAAATGGATGGAACTAGAAACTGTTATACTAAGTGAAGTAACACAGACTCAGAAAAAAAATCGACATATGTCCTCCCTCATATGTGGATCCTAGAACCAGACTCTGATAAATAAGTATGCAACCAGACATAACTACAGGAACCAGGATAATGGAATGTCCTGGGAGTAAAGGAAAAGAAATAACCTAAAGGAGAAGAATAGTAGGTAACAGTCCTTAATAAGGGAGATATGGATAAAAACTGGGTTAGTTTAAAGGAGGGGGGATGAAAGGGTATCCAAAGAACCTAGGGGACAAGGGGAAAGAAGGAGCTCAAGAGAGGTAGGACCGTAGGAGAAGGGTATTATTAAGGGAGAAAGGGAGGAAATGGGGGCACCTTAAGTGGGAAAACCATGATGGAGGTGTGAGTCAATGTGCAAAATAAATAATGCCTAGCTAGTTTTGAAAACCAGAGGGAACCATATTACTCCTACAACCTACTGACAAATTATACATAGCAGATCAAGAAATACATGTCTAAGTAAGCTTTATCTGAGAACAATTGGTCTTTCCCCAAGACTTATCTACATGGCACACAATAATTAAAAGTACCAGACTGGTGGAACTAACCTTGGATGTTTAACAGACTTATTTTAAGACCTATTCTAAGAGGGACATAAAGTACAGTTTTTGCTCCTTGTCCTCCTAGGTTGACTAGTTCCAGGGGACTATGAGCATCTCTCAAAATGTTCTGTAATGGTGTTGGGTCACCTGTCCTCTTCATCAAGGAGGCCAAGGAGACCCCACCGGATGGACTTGAACCTGTGTCTAGTCAACAAAGAGGAGGGTCAACACAGAGGAATCACTTCCTTCATGCTTCCAAGTGAAGCCAACCATGGTCGAGCAGGACCTTTGACTTATCTTCACACAGGCGGAACTAGTAAAAGAAAGGAGCCAGGAGCTCCTCCTAAGCCCATGTGACCCCTGAGGAACAGTTCCTCAAAGGACCTTAAGGGTAAAAATAAATTGGTTTATCAGGGCCAACTGTACAGCCTTAAACATCCAAAAGGAAAGTATAACCAAAGATTAAAGAGGTCAATATAATTTCTTAAGAGTCCATATGCATAGCTAAAGGCTACATAACAAGCAACATTGCTGGATAGGAGAAACCTTCTTTTGAATTGTTGACCAGGGTGAACAAAGGGACTCCCAAATAGTAACCCTGCATAGAACTGGGAAAATGAACAGCATACCCTAATCTTATCTAAATGAGTATTGACAACTGATTGCTGCTACAAGAACAGCTGACCCTCCTAAAACAAAGACCTCTAGATATGCCGACTAGATTCACCAGAAGGGCAAGTAGTGGGGATTGGCTGGGGTGCTGACAATACAGCAGACAGTAGCAGGGATATCAGAGTATAAGGGCTCTAGTTGGGGGAGGGAGGCTATGGGAGGGTGCTACCTGGGAAGTGGGTGTATAGTCAAATAAGATGGTTTGGGGTGTTCTGTGTGATATACACACACAAAAAAAAAATCAACCAATTTTTAAGAAATGTATTATATTTGAGGAGAAAGCATGGGAATTTACATCATGCTAATTAGTAGAGGTGATAAACATTACTGCTGAAATCCACCCCGGTCTTATACTTTCTGTCAGGGTCTCCCTGTAGCCCCAGCTGTCCTAGAACTCACTATGTAGACCAGGCTGGCCTTGAACTCGCAGAGATCTGCCTGCCTCTGCCTCCCAAATGCTGGGATTAAAGGCGTGCACCACCACGCCTGCCTGGCAATGGAGATCTTTTTTAAAGGTAAAAACTCATTCAATTTTACGTCTTACAGGGCTTATACTGAGTTCAATATTGTATAACTGTGTTAACTCAAGTGTGAACCCAGAAGCTTGCACCCACTTGTGAAAGAGATGTACTCTTGCTCTGGAGTATGTTACTGAATATGTTAAATCTGTAGTAAAATGCTTCCTCTAATCATGTAGTTATTTTAAAAAAATTTAAAAATAATGATTAAAAAATAATAATTGGTAGATGTGAAAAACATCACCGTTGAAATCTACTTGATGACTTTATATCCATGCTCAGATGCCAAGGAGATCAGAAAGTAACTGACTGTGACTAGTAATAATCAGATATATAGAGATTAGAAACACATGTGCAAACATCTTAAAGTCAATTGCATTGAAAATGAATTTTTCTGTATGAAGCTGTGTATTTTAATAATGAAATGGAGATCTTCTTTAAAAGTTAAAACCTTATTTAATTTTATGTCTTATAGGGTTTATAATGAGTACAATATTGTTTAACTGTAACAATTCAACTGTAAACCAATTTTGAAAAAGACGCATCTTAGCTCAGAAAATTGTTATTGAATATGTCAATGCTGTTGCAATGAAATGCTTCTTCTAAGTTTGTGGTTATTAAATAAAGAATTAACTGGAAAAAAATAATAAATAAAATATTTTTAAAAAGAAAACCTCCCAAAACAGTGCCATGAACTGGGGACAAAATATCCAAATACTTGGAGCCTATGGGGGACTTTCTCATTCAAACCACCACAAGCACATGGTTTTGTTGGAGATAAAGTCAATAGTCCAGAAAAAAAAACATAGAACAGAAGATACTGATATACTCATATACTAGAACCTGCCTGAATTTTGACAGTAATTTCAAAAATATACGTTGGAGAAAAGATTCTTCAACAAACTGTGCTGAGAAGACTGGATATCTACATGTAAAAGAATAAAATGATATCCCTACTATCTCTCACCTTCTACAAAAATTAACTTCAAATTAATCTAAGACCTTAATAAAACATCTGAAAATGTAAAAACCACCCCAAGATATAGTTATAGGAAAAGCTTTTCTTTTATAGAAAATTTTATTTATTATTTTTATTTTATGTGTATTCGTGTATTGCCTCCATGTAGGTAAGTGCACCCGTGTCGTGGAATGCCCATGGAGGACAGAAGAGGCTGTCAGATCTCCTGGAAGCGGAGCCACGGACAGTTGCTAGCTGCCATATGGGTGCTGGGATTCAAACCCAGGTCTTCTGCAAGAACAACCAGTGTTATTAACCACTGAGCCATCTCTCCAGGCCCAAGAAAATACTTTTCTTAATCACACTGTAGTTGCTCAGAAAATAGTAAGAACAATTGACAAATGAGACTTCGTAGAAGTATAAGACTCTGAACAAAAAGAAATTAAATGAGCAAAGAGACAGGTTACAGAAGGGATGAAAATATCTGTTACCTATATATCTGACAAGATTAATATCTAAGATCTACAAAAAACTAACAAATTAAGCAATAGGAAATCAAGCAACTCAATCAAAATCAATGAACTACTGAAATGAACAGACAATTCTCAAAAAATTGAAATAATGGCTAATATATATGAAAAATATTCAGCTTTTGTAGCCATCACAGAAATACAAATGAGAACTACTTTGGAGATTCCATATCATCCCAGTCAGAATAGGATTGATTAAGAAAACAAAAAAAGAACTTTCTGCATTATTGTTGGGAATATAAAGTAGTTCAGCTACTATGGAAGTCAGTATAGAGTTTCTGTAAAAACTAATCCTGAATATAAATCCAAAGGATTCCAAGTCAACATATCAGAGATGTAATTGCACATCAATACTTAATCCAGCACTATTCATAATAGATAAATTAGGGGACTAGCCTAAGTATCTAACAAAAAGAGGAATGGAAAAGAAAAAATACAGTGTGTGTAAGTGGAATTCTTTTCCGCCATCGAGGAGAACATGATTGTGTCATTTACAGAAAAACGAACATAACTGGAGATAATCATATTAAGCAAATTAAGCTAGTCTTAGAAAAATCAATATCACGTTTTCTTTCATTTGTGATTCTTAGATTTTTATATGGATAAGTGAAATCATTTATTAGTCTATGACGTGAAAGTGTGAGTAAAACTGTCCTGGTGAACAAATGGGACTAAGAGGAGAGGCAAAAGGATGAGGAAGGGAAGGCAAGAGTATGGTGGGGAGGTCAGTGTGCTCAATGTAGAATATATACTTAAACAAAACTGTTCTTACAAATCAGAGTATCATATATAATGAATATATGCAATGAAATTTTGGAAAAAAAATAGTGACTTTTGTGTGTTTTTGAGACAGGGTCTCCCTGTAGCCCCAGCTGGCCTGGAACTCACCATGTAGACCAGGCTGGCTCTGAGCTCACAGAGATCGGCCTGCCTCTGCCTTCTGAATGCTGAAATTAAAGGCATGCACCATCATGGCCAGCAAAATTAATAAATTTTTTAAAGAATTACAAAACGAATCATGAAACACCCTGAAACGGATGAAAATCAACACACAACACACACAAATTGGTGGAATGCTGTAGGTTTAGTGCTCAGAGAGACATTTACAGCTATAAACACAAACATTAAGATGAAAGAAAGATATCACACAGTGTGGTTCAGGTGTAGTTTGAGTGTCCCCTAAGGTGTCATTTGTTGAAATTTAGCACCTATCATGAAGTAATAAAAGGATGGAAATGTAATTCGGTCATAGAATTTAGAGGTGAGGCTTTAAGGAAGTCATTAGGGTAAGGAAAGAATCCTCATGGTTTTATAAGAATACTAGACAGGCATATGTATATACACACATACACTCCCTGTCTTGCCATGTGATGCTATGTGGTGTCTCAAAACTCAAGCTCATTACTTGGATGAGGTTCATAGATCTTGTACTTAGAGAAGTGTAAGGCAAGTAAACTCTTCTTTATAAAGTGGGATGTCTGGTATTTCTTTACAGTAACCAAACATTGCATGTCAGCCCATAAAAACAACCTAATTTTACACTTTAAGGAACTAGATGGGAAAAAACGAAGTAAACCATGTTCTATTAAAAAATACATGAGATTATTAATCAAAATACAAGCACCACAAAAACACAAAACAAAAAATATATCTAGAACCCCAGTGCAGCTTTTTGCCTCGACTTTTCACTGAGCTACACCCACAGCCCAAGGACCTGTTTAAAGGAAGAAATCAGAAGATTAAAGCTGGGGGGCTGCAAAGTCTTTGTCCATTCAATAAGTGTCCCAACTCACCAGGCTCAGCAGTCTGAGACTCACTACTAGATCCTAAAACTCCATGGGCATGCACAGAATATGGTCGACTGGCATTATTCTTGAACACCACAGTCAAGATGTCGCCAACCTCTCCTCTGATAAGTGGACCTAAGATATATAAGAGAAATACAAGTTTCATTAGTAGGGGAGTGAATAGGAAGCAGTAAGTAATAAGATACCTGGAAACTCCCTAGAATTGGGAATTAATCCTTCCAGGACTAAAAGTCACGGCTAGTACCAATTTTAGACTGAGAGGCCCTAAAATTAATATTGCTATGCACAGCATGGGAGTATGTCAACAACATCAATATGCTTCCAGTTACCCCACTTTCCCCATCCTATTTCTCTCTATATAATAGCCAAAGACTGGAGATTCTGAATTTTGTGGAATCATTGATAGGAGGGAGAGCTCATCACAGAATGCAGAATAGCTACAATCTCTTCAGAGACCAATGGGTCTCTCATGATATAGGAAGATAATTTTTAAATACCATTGGACAAAAGTAACATACAGCCAGGATTAATTTGGGGTGTAGCAGTAGTGCATACTCCCCGTATCACTTTTGTTTTTCTCTTTTTGGAATTCCGAAGTTCTCTTGCCTCTGGGGTCTTTTAAAAATGTGCTACCCTCAGATGCCCCATATCTACAAAGTACAGAATATCTGGAAAAAACTACAAGTTACAACAGAATTCTTATTTTTTCCTTTCTTCTAGTTCCTATATTCAAAAGCGTCTTGTGAAATAACATCATGCTTCTAATATATCACATGGAAAAGTTGAGAATGAGGAATGGGAACGCCTTCCTGATGTAATATAGCTGTGCTAGAAGGAACTCAGTTTTTGAGGTGCTAGGATGTAAGTAAAAATTCCTTACCTAGGATTCCCAAGTGCTCCTCTGGTCCAGACCTTGGTCGAGGGTTCTTGAAAGTACCATCAGTGTATTCCCTGAATACAGCTTTCTTGTATCTGGAACCCAAGAGCCCATCTTTGTTGCTCAGGAACACATGACCATAACTAGAAGAATCCAAAGAGTGTTATTAACACCTGACCTTCAATCTTTATTTGGAGATAAGGAGAAGTTGGGTAAAAATTATTCTACTATCAAATATGAAAGAAAATGTAGTCCTTTTCCTTATAATGCCAAATTATATTACCCTAATTAAAATTGTAGGTTCCAGAATCTATGTTTATTGTTTTCCATCATCCATATAGAATTTTGAAGTACAATTAACTGGCCAAGAGCATTAGGCTAAGAATTCAAAGCTTTAGTTCCAGCCATAATGGACTTTCACATTTGGAATTATCTAACAAAAGGACGAGGTACAAGGTGGCAGATAAGTATCAACAGCTGCTGTTAGGAATCAAGCATGGAAAGAGAGACCATCAGATTTCTCATTACAGAATGTTTAATAGTTAACAGAGTTTATTACTCATTTAAACAGTGAGCATTCTAAGCAGGTGAGTCTCAGAAAGATAATCATTAGCCAGAGTTGCTGGGACTTATCTCTAGAGACAGTCAGCCAGGAAAGTAGGCAGGACTTAGAATCAAGCATGCGGTTTCTACCCTTCTTTCTTCTCTAGTAATGTTCTTCCAACTGTGCACTACAGATGAGTAAACCAAGGCTAACCCATATAGAAACTTGGCATAAAGACTTCATTCAACATAAAGGTCACAAATTAACATACAACATTGAAAGCAACATACACGTATTTGGGGACACTATTAATCTGTACCTCAGTCTGTAGTCACCTCCCTCTTTTTAGTAATAGAATCACCTAGGTTTCAGTGGCATGCATGACACTTTATCCAGATATAACATTTCCTGTTTAGCTATATCTATACATAGTCATAAGAATAAGTTCAGGGCTATGGGTCATGAGAGAAAGTGATATGCACAATTTCCTTGCAAGCAGTGTTGCTTACCCTGACTTGAAAGCTAAGGATGACTACAACTGAAATAGAATCTTGGTTCTAGAGATGAAAGTAATTGTTGAGGGTGGCATAGTTCACCTGCCAGCCACGAACTATTCCTAACTATACAATTATGCAAATAAAAGATAAAGTATTTTATTTAAACTGTTTTATTTTGGACGTTTTCTGTTATTCTGGTAAGTCCATACTATAATAATGGCCTTGAGGTATTTCATTGCATGGGTAAATTTTCTATGAAATTTAAGTCGCAGTGTAAGTACTTTTATCTAACTAGAAGGGAAGCAAGGCTAAAGGGTGAAAATGTAGCAAGGTCTTTTTCTTCAGCTCCATGATGAATAAATAAAGAAGAACAAAAGACTGGAACTGAGAATACCTACATTCTAGTCCATGATCCCAGTTGGGTTTGTATCACATGGGTGACATATAAATGTCTTCTACTTTTAGTTTCAGTATCTTCACCTGGGAAATGATTTTCTAAAACTGTGGTCTCACTTTTTCTGAAGCCTCACCTGTCATTCTCAGACTGGTTGTGCCATTCCAGTTCCCAGCTCCTATCAGGGCAATAGTCCCACTCCACCTCTTCTGCCATGATGTAGTAGACTCTTGATGCTTGGTACCGTTGGCGTGTGCTGTCTTTTCGGCCAGAACACTGGGAAACATTATAGACTGCCCTCATGCCTGCTTCTCGGTGGTTGCCTGCTTGGCAATAGATTTCAAATGTCCCTAAAGGAAGATCAGACA
Source organism: Nannospalax galili (assembly GCF_000622305.1). Taxonomy (NCBI): domain Eukaryota; kingdom Metazoa; phylum Chordata; class Mammalia; order Rodentia; family Spalacidae; genus Nannospalax; species Nannospalax galili. Next base: position 1,455,623 of record NW_008347808.1, on the reverse strand, counting down.
GGAAGTCCTGACTTAAAATACTCATGGGAAGCTCCTGAGAATTTCCTTCTTTTTCCCAGGAACACTACAGAGAAAAGGTACTCTATGATAAGGGTCTCCTATATATTAGATAAAAGTGCATTGCAAATTTATTGAGAGCAATAACCACAGAAAGGGTCTAGTTCCACTCTACTTTCTGGGTTAAAATTAAAGTTAACTAGAAGAATGAGGAATTCCTCCAAGCTTGTCATGTTTCTGGAAGCCCCTGTTCTGAGCACAATGATAAGTGGGTAGCCCCATTTTTAACTTATTTGCTATATAATCTTGCAACAGTTTCTAATTCTTTGTATGTTTCAGTTCCCCCTTCAGTAAAGTGAGGATTGTTTTTCTTACTTTCTTTGGCTATTTGAGAAATAAATACAAGAACACTGGCAGGATTGTTTAACAAATAAACGTGCTTTTCTCACAAGCCTAGTGACCTGCATTCAGTCCTTGGAACTGACAATGGAAGGAGAGAACCAACTCCCTAAAAGTTGTTCTCTGACATCCACATGTGTACCAGGGCATGCATGCAACCACCCTCAACCATACACATCACACAGATACACAATAGTAATAGTATTTTAAAAGAAATACAATATTTATTTTAAATAGACATCCTAGCACTGAATACGTGCCAGATAAGTGAAACTACAAGTGAACAACACAGCTTAATAATTATTAGTCCAAGGTAAGCACTGACCTCTTTTTACTATAAAATATCTCCCCAAATAAAGACAGGTTAATTCAGATGTTTAAGAAGAAATTTTCTGATCACATGGATGGATCGATGGATGGATGGATGGATGGATGGATGGATGGATGGATGGATAGATGTGACAGAGCATTGAAAGCTGTCATCTTAGGTTTTGTACCTTGAACTTTTCAGATATCCATCATGTATAGCTGTATTCTGGAGGTACATGCATCTGATATGCAGCCCCAGGTTGCTATGTCACACTCTCCGTCTCAGAGAATGTTAATCAAATGGAAAACTTTTTTTTGTCTTTTTGAGCCAGGGTCTCCCTGTAGCCCCAGCTGTCCAGGAACTCACTATGTAGACCAGGCTGGCCTTGAACTCACAGAGATCCACCTGCCTCTGCCTCCCAAGTGCTGGGATTAAAGGCATGCGCCACCACGTCTGGCTGGAAAACTTTTTTTAGATTATTATTCTCTCTGGGCCCTTACCTCCTGCCTACTACCACTACAATTACTTCATCAATTCCAAAGCCTTTTAAGAGCTATTCCCAAACTATTGACCCAGTCCCATTTCCCACACTCAACTACTTTTTCAACTAAATGTATGTTGGAATCTCCCCTCATATATCTCATTTCTACCTTGGACTTTTCACTCATGCTGATGCTCTCTTTCTAAACTGTACATGTCCTTCCAACCCTCAAAATCTGTGAAAGCCCACTCATTTTCCAAGATCCAATTCTTATTTATTTCAGAAGACCCTCCCTGATGATTTGGGCCCCAAATGACTCTATACTATTGGCCTTTCCATTCTTGGGTATTTCATATCTAAATGATGGGGATAAAGTGCTCTTTCTCTTTAAAATTAGTTCCTTACACCTTAAAAGAAAGGTCTTTTATCTTCATATCTACTCCCTAAGCCTTCTATTTTCATCACCATTTCTATACCTATTCCACCAATAAATCCTAGCATGTCTTCCTTCAAAATTTCCCCTTTATAGCTTGGTATAGCTTTGCATGCCTGTAGACCCAGCTTCTAAGAAGGCTTAGACAGGAGGATTAATTGAGCCCAGGAAAACCAGGCTAGGCAAAACCAGCCTAGGAAACAAAGCAGAATTTCTATCTCAAAATAAGCATCCTTTCATCTCCACTGCCCCTCCCCTAAGTCCAAGCCCTCATCATCTCTTACTTGAAACTGTCAGCTCTGCTTCTTCTTATGCCCTCTTCATCCCTTATCAACACTAGATCTGTAGTGCTCTTTAATAAATATAGCCTAAAGTACATTAAAACTTGTTTTAAATGTTCCACTCATACTTAGAATCAAATCCGTGCTCCTAGCTAGGGTCTATAGGCTTTACATAATATAAATTTTCTCTAAAACCTCATATCATGTCAGGCACCACCTATCTCATTATACTCCAAAAATTTTTGCATTCTCTCTGCACTCTCTTTTTTAGATAGAGTACACCTTAAAACTAACGCTGATTTGGAGCTCACTATGTAGCCCAGACTGGGCTAAAATTTGTGAGCTTCGTTTCTGAGTGGGATTACAGGCATTCCTGGCCATAATGACATTTTCCTGACTCTTGACAAACTGTACTTGCTCTCACCTTAGGATATTTGCAATTGCTTCACCTCCTCTGCTCAGGGATCTTCACACACTTCCTCTTCCTCGTTATTTAGGTCTGAGCTTAAATGTCTCATTTTTCAGAGAACATTTATCCTGAAGAGCCTTCTCTAAAACCATACCTTCAACATTTTATCACATCATTGCACTTTATTTTATGACAGGTATTGTTATATGAAATCGTTTATTTTTGTGTTGATTATTAAGGCTATCCTAAGGTAAAGATCATATCAAGAACAGGTGGAATGACACATGTCTATAATTCCAGGACTTCTTTTTCCTTTCTGGTTTTTTTTTGGGGGGGGGCGGGGATAAGGTCTCCCTGTAGTTCCAGCTGGCTTGAAACTTCCTCTGTAGACTAGACTGATCTTGATTTCACATAAATCTGCCTGCCTCTGCCTCTCAAGTGTTGGACTTAAAGGAGTGCACCACCCCACTCAGTTGACCCCAGCTCTTGGGAAGCAGAAGCAGGAGGATCATGAGCTCAAGGTCAGTCTGGAATACATAGTAAGTTTCAGCAGAGCTGTGCAACAAGGCCTTGTTTCAAAACACAAAAGCACACACATGCACAAGAAGACTGCATATGTCTTAAGTACCTCATTATCACAATACTAACACCAGACAGAATTCAATAAATATAGGTTTAGTGAATCAATGTGTCAGCAAATGGAATGATTATACACACTGTCCAAAAGCCAGGCAAGGAAGATGCCTCAGCAGGTAAAGGCATGTGCTTCCCAGCCTGACAACCTGAGTTTAATGGTGGAACCCATATGGTGGAAGGAAAGAACCACATGTATATAGTACACACGCTAAATAATAAATAAATAAATAAATAAATGTAATAAAAGTTTTAAAAACAAAAGTTATGGGCCAGAATCTAGGATTTAAAAGAAAGTATGATGATCACTTGAGGATATAGAACAAGAAATTTTCTTATGTGGAGCCTGTTGTCTAAGCCGTTTCTTTCTCAAAACTCTTCTGTACTTGGCTTCTGAAATGCCTTTTAGCATACCATATCGAGATGAGAACCAGCTCATTGGAGTCGGCCTTCCTTAGTAAAGATTTCCTTCCAAACACGTGTACTTCCTGATGCTAAAATGCTCTTGTCACCATTGCCTCATTTGGGGGCAGTAATTACTCCTCCTTCAAAGATCAGCCTGAGGCTACATGTAGAAAAGCTCAGGCAGAATATCTGTTTTCCTAGCAAAACTTTGCAACTCAGAACGAATCTGTCACAGCTTCCTGTGGCACAAGGTCTCATCATAGGCTTGGAAGTAATATCTACATACCTATTATCTCCCTTTCCCACTATTTGCAAGCTGCCTCATTCATCCTTATCTCTATGGCACATAAACCAAACAGTGAAAGAGAATAGATACTTATTGGAACAAAATACTAGAAGAGACACCATGAAAGACTTAGGAACAAAAAAGAAGAAAAAAAGAGGAAAGAAGAGGTGTAAGACAGAAGAAATTGAAGGAAACGGACACGGGAGGAAAGCAAATGGGAAAGAAATAAATATAAAAAGAAAAAAGATGGGCCAGTAAGATGGCTCAGTGGCTAGAGGTGCTTGTTACCGAGCCCAGGACCTGGGTTGGATCCCAACTGGTGGAAGGAGAGAACCAAAACCTGAAAATTGTTCGTTGACCCCACATGCACAGTGTGGTGTGAGTGCAGACAGACAGACAGGCAGACACACACACATATAAAGTAAATAAATGTAATCAAAAGCTCAAAACTCATTAAAGAAAAAGGAAGCAAAGAAAAGAAGATAAACAGGAAGAAGCAAGAAAAATGACAAGTGAAAATGTAAAGAAAAACAAAAGAAAAATCTAGAATAAAAGGAAGTACACAAGGGTAGAAAGAATTTGATAAGGAAGGTAAAATGTAAATAAGGACGGACTGATAAAGAAAAACAAAGGGCAAAATGTTAAAGGAATAGAAGAAAAAGAAGGAAAGAAGGGGGAGAAAGACAAAGGATGAAAAGGAAGGAATTAGAGATGAAGAGAAAACAAAAGAGGAAAGGGGGATGAGGGAAGACAGGAAATGGAAAAGAGAAGAAAGGATGGGAATGATGAACAAAGAGAGAGTTCCCATGGGAAAAGATGGGCAAGAAACTATAATGTGGGGCCAGACAGTAAAAAATTTTCTTTGCTACTGAATAATCTAGCATGAGTTTAATGGAGCATAATACATTCAGGCTTTAACCTTTTCCCTGACATTGTGTCTGGTATTAAAGCTCCAGTATCAGTATTTCAATTTGAATAGCTGAATCATACTACATAGGGAGATATTTTTAAATATAAGATGGTATTTTCTATTAAAGGTAATGTAAGCTTATTAAAATTTAAAGCCAAGAAAAAAGAATGATGAAAAAAGTCACCAATAGTCACAGATAAAAACTCTTTTAACATTTTCTTGACTTCTTAATATCTGATTTTGCTTATTTTTAAACATAATCGTAAATATCCAAGACATAGTATGCTGATTTTCCAAAATGATGTTTTAATGCAAGGTCTTGCTATGTTGCCCAGGCTGTTGTCACCCTCTCTGGCTCAATTCATTTTCCCAGCTTAGCCTCCTAAGTTGCTAGGACTACAGACATGCATTACTGTGCCTGTCCAGAGTGATATTTGTAAAGCATCTGCAAATCTGCACAAGCACATCTATATGCTTACCCATCAATTCCTGTCTCTCCAGAATCCCAAAGCCAGATTCTAATCCTTGCTGATCCATTATATTGCTCTGTTTTTTTTTTTTTTGAGAGCTAGTCACAATCATCTTTCTCCATCTTAATCACAGAGCAAGTACCCAGAGGCAAAATAGAGAGTTCAGATTCAAAAGATCATAGAGGCATGAGATTAATAGGATTTGATGGAGGATGAATCAGAGATAAACAAAAAGAAAAACAGAGAGCTAGTACTTCTGTCTTTCCCCTTCAGGTCTATATTCTTCACATCCATTAATAAAATCAATGAATTTAAATTATATAAAAGGGTCCCTACTAATCCCAGTGTTCTATAACTTGGGATTTCTCTTTAAAAGTTTTAAAGATATGAAAAGACAAAGAAAGGATGAAAAAGATTTGTGCTATTGCTAGTAACAAAATTCAAGATTCTTAACCAAGAATGACATTTTAAGGCCTTACTTGTACATATTTGCCCTACCCTTTTCCCTACAGACTACCCATAAATTTTTTTTTTAATTATTTGAATTGCGATCTCATTTTATTGCCCAGGCTGGTTCCCAAATACTGAGCTTAACCATTCCCTCCACCCCCGTCTCAGCCACTGAAATGACTCAGCCTATAAACACACACCACGGTGAGAGGCCAGAATGTTTTAACAGCTACTCTATTTGGCCCATAGCATGGCACAGAAATAATTTCATTCATTTCCAGTTCGAGTGAACACTAGAAAAATACAGATATGGCTGGAGATCCTGGCTGACTTTTCAGGAAGAGATAAAATATGGAACTTGGCTTTGGGATTAAAAGGACAGAATATGATCTATCTTATTCAGATTTTCACCACTTTACTCACTTTCTCAGTGAGTACATGTGTTTCTTATACTTCTTTCGGCTCCATTTAGTGATGTTTCTAATATACTAACAACTATCCCTGGCCAAGAAGATATTCTAGGTAGACTGGAAACAATGGGTAACCAAGATATCTGAAGAGACTAGCTTTATGTTGTGTCTCTAAAGTCTAGGTCCACACAGAAATTATTAAATTGTTAAAAGAAATTATTTTCCTTAAGAAATGTTCCAAATACAAATGGAATTTATGCAATCAAAAAAATAAAAGGTTTAGTAGGAACTGCAGATGCATACATTTTCTTACAAACACTGTTGCCACCTACTGGCTAGAAAAAGAGTACACCCTAGGGACTGAAAAAAAAAACTGCTTCATTATAAAAGTATAAAATCTTCAAAACCATAAAACAAAACAATGTAGTAAAATTTTAAAAAGCTTGAAATTAATCAAATTTACAAAAAAATTGAGTCAAATTTCTTCTCAAAAGAGAAGGGAGAAATTAATGGTAAGAAGAAGGGAGGGGAAATTAGAGGAAGAGAGAAGACAGGAAGGGAGGAAAAGAAAGGAAGGACTGATTCTAGCTACAGAGAAGGGAAGTGATTAGAGCAGTTATTAGTGAGCCAGTGAAAGGTCCTGACCTATAGTTCCTAGGTAAATACACACACATGCACACACACACACACACACACACACACACACACACTGAGATCCAAACACACACACTGAGATCCAGACAAATGAAGCAATGTGTTCTTGCCATACTTGAAGGAAGCAGCAAAGCAGGGACTGGAAACCAGATCTTCAGATTTCTAGTGATTTCTTTTTATACCAACACACTGACTTCTTTTCAAGATATGTTCTTTCACCCTTCCTCTGTTCCTTGCTACAGCCCCAAGGTAGGTCATACATGGTGTTTAAATATTAGTCATTACTAAAGCAGGTCAGTGAACAGAGCAAAGCTTTCTCTGGATTTTTGTTCTCTTTACAAATCCATTTAACTAAGCAGTATTTTTCACACACACACACACACACACACACACACACATCTCCACACCAAGAATGGAAGGGCTTGGCAAAATTATCAAAAATAGCAAAGTTAAACACCCATACAGGTACATGGCATTGCCCTTCTTTCCAAAATGAGTTGCAGGTATAAATTCTCTATGTGGCCAAGAAGCTGTGTGGATAAGTGCACCTTTATCAAGTAAGAACAGCAGATCCCAATCTTATCCAAAGGAATATAGACAACTGATTTCCACTAGATGAAGATGGTTCAGCTGACCCTCCTAAAACAAAGACCTCTGGATAGGCTGACTAGATTCGCCAGAAGGGCCAGTAGTGGAGAATGGCTGGGGGTGCCGACAACACAGCAGAGAGTAGCAGGGATATCAGAGTATAAGGGCTCTAGTGGGAGAAGGGAAGCTATGGGAGGGTGCTACCTAGGAAGTGGGTGTATAAATAAAAAAAGAAAAAAAATTCTTCAAAGCATAAAAATTTGCTCCTTAGTAATTAGTAGATGTGAAAAACATTACCATTGAAATCTACCTGATGACTTAACCGACTCTGACTAGTAATACTCAGGTACATAGAGATTAGAGATGCATATGCAAACATCTAAGTGTTGGTAGCATTAAAAATGATATTGTTTTCTGTATGAAACAATATATTTTAAAATGAAATGCAGATGTTTCTTAAAGGTTAAAACCTCATTCAATTTTATGTCTTATGGGCTTTATACAGAGTTCAATATTGTATAACTGTATTAATTCAACTGTGAACCTAAAAATTTACAGTCAATTTTGAAAGAGATATATCTTAGCTCTGGAAATTGTTGTTGAATATGTCAATGCTGTTGTAATGAAATGCTTCTTCTAATTACATGGTTATTAAATAAATAATTTTAAAAAAAAGAACTGCCCTAAAGCTGAGCTGTGCTCGAACTTCTCACCTCATGCTTGAGAAAACAGCTTTCTCAACCTTTTATTCACTCTGTTATGCTTTTTGCAACTGAAGAAAGCATCTGTCATAGTTAGCTTCAGTAGTCAACTTGACACACCTGGCAAGAAGGACCCTCAACAGTTATTTTTTTCTATCAGAGTAGCCTGTGGGCATGTCTGTGGGGCATTTTCTTGATTGTCGACTGATGTACAAGAGCCTAGCATACTGTGGTGCCATTCTTTGGCAGGTGGGCCTGGCCTGTATAAGAAAGATGGCTGAATGTGAGCCTGGAAGAAGCCAGTTAAGCATCATTCCTCCAGGTTAGAGAACAGAAACCCACTTCAGCTCCTGCCTCCAGGTTTCTGCTTTGAGTTCCCGGCCCTGACTTTCCTGAATTGTCACCTGGGATTTATGGACTGAAATAAATCCTTTCCTCCCCAAGTTGTTTTTGGTCAGAGTTTTGTCACAGCAAAAGAGGAATCAAAATAGGACATCATCCAAATAATAAGAACGTGGAGGATGTACCAAAGAAAGAGAAGATAAAAAGTTTTGGAAAATCTCCCCAGTCCCCTCAACATGCCTCTCCTTTTCTTTTCACATTCTGTTGGCCCCTGTCACTCCTGGCCCCCATACTCAACAAAGCCTGTGAGCCTAGGGCCAAGTACTAAGGCACTTACCAGGACTGTCAGGTTGCATGATGGCCATCACAAATGTGTGAGGAAAGAGCATGGCTGCACCTTTCCTCATGCCCTGAAGCTGTATGGTGTTGCCCTCGAACATGACCCCATGCACGTCAGTCTCTGTGCCCAGGCCAAGCAGGTGCCAGGCCACTGTATCACCCTTGCACATGTCCAGCCTGGGCAGGTTAGAGAACAGAAACCCATTAATAGCTGGAAAACAAAAACACAAGACAAGATAGGGAGATGAGATCAGACTACTCAAACCCTGATCAGCAGCATGGTATCAGCTCTGTAATATGGTTTCTCACACGTGAAAACTTCAGATCATCCTAAACTCTTTAATGCTAGTCACATTCAACTCATGAGTGTGTCTTTGGGAAGAGAGCCTAATTACCTTTTCTGGTCTCACTTGTTTCCCCTCCTACACCACACACTACAAATAATGCACTATTCTCTACTACTGCAACTCCTCACACACATACACCATACACACACACACACACACACACACACACACACACACACACAGATGCCACCTGTTCCCACTGTTTTCCAACTCTTCTTCCATGCACTACACTTCCAATTCTCTTGCAAGCTCGGATTGTTCCTTGTCCTCAGTTCTCATTTGCCACCCCTCCATAGACTGTATTCCCCAACCCCAGCCTTCCATGTTCAGCTCTCAAACAATTTCCTCATCTTCATCCTGACTGCTAGTGTCAAGGTTATTTCCTCCCCCAGAACTCCCCTGAAAGCCTCCTTCCAGGTACCCCTACTTGAAGTAGTTTTTACCCACATAAACAGACACACAGACACACACACAGACACATACGCAGACACACACACACATCATTATCCTATTACATCTATTTGTCTCTATGTCTCAAGGTGTTAAACATAATATACTCATAGGTTTTATATCTTTTTTTCCCTAAACCTGGAATACACTTCAGTTCTGGGCTCTATGGTATTATACTAATCTACTACTCAATCATCTCCTCTAAGGAGCTCTCTCTCTCTCTCTCTCTCTCTCTCTCTCTCTCTCTCTCTCTCCCCTCTCTCTCTCTCCTCTCTCTCTCTCCTCTCTCTCTCTTCCACCCTCCTTGTATCATCAGACTTTCAATATGCAAAATTCTGTTATACAATTTATTTCAGAGTGTCCAAAATCTCCTGCAATATGCATCTCATTTTCATCTGTATCTGTACGACTGCCTGTGTTGTGTAGCTGTGATGCTGTTTGCTACCAATTAGGAATTCAGTAAATTCAAAACGGGAATGAATGTAGTTCATGAGACCATTTTACTTTTCCCATATAATAGAAATACCTTGGAAGGGGAACCAAAAAATGGAGGCAGAAGACAATGCATTCATTCTTATGCACCTCACCCTGTCTACCCGCCATCCAAATATAGGGAGGCCTGCTTGAAGCTTATCATTTTCCATGCTCTTAAGAATCAGATTCCAGAACTCATCCTATTTAATAATCTCCTGGGATTCTGACTGAAACATTGCTAATCTCCTGTGCTGCTTCCCCAGTCCTAATTGCAAACCTTATCAGTCTTCAGCCCTAGTTCAAGCACTCTGTTCTTCAAGGAATCCTTTAACTGTTTCTCATTAATGTTCTCCTCCTCTGAATTTAAAAAAGCTTTTACACAATTTCGTGCTTAATTATTGCTATCTTAGATTACTTTATAATTGTTTTCATGGTTGTAATTCACATCATATTGCAAATTACTGGGAGATCACTGAAATCTGTGATCATTCATTCATTCATTCATTCTCCTACCTATCCCTTCATTAGGTAGTTCAGCAACTCAACATTTAAAATGTACTAGAATCTAATAATTAAATAATGTAGACAATACAAAGATAACCAACATACTCTAGAAGTCAAGAGCCATGCAACAAACAATTACAATGGAACATGCTTTAAAAATGACCTCACTAAAGTGCAGCGGTAGTTAGGTAAAAGAATCATCACCTTGGACTTGAGTGGTAAGATGTGGAAGTGTGTGTGAAGTAGCTTTTGAGTAGAATCTTAGAAATGGGCATGATTTACAAAGGTAAATGTGTAAAAACGGAGATTTCAGGTGCAGGGCACAACATTGAAAAACATAGAATAAGAAAAGTATAAGCTATGATTATGGGAAGAAAAATGGCCTTACTTTGCTGAAGTACAGGATATGGGAAAAGGGTAGAGTAATGCAAGACTGGATGAGGGCTATAGCTGTCCCTCAGTGCTAGAGCACTTGCCTAGCAGATAGAAGGGCCCTGGACTCTATCACTGGCACTAGAAAGAGAAACAGTACAGTAATATCACCTCAGCTTAATTTGTCATATTCTGTAGAAGATAACTTATACACAATTTTCCTCTCACAGTATTATCTCACAGAGCCTGCCATATTGTGGAAAATACAAGATGTAAGTGTAAAACAGCTGTTGTTCAGGGCTGAATAGATGGCTTAGTGATTAACAGTGCTGACTGCTTTCCAGAGGACTCGAGTTCAGTTTCCAGCACCTATGTCCTGCAGCTCACAACCACTTCTAGCTTCAAGTGATCTGATGACCTCTTCTAGCCTCTGTGGTACCCACAGCATTCACTTACACAAGCACACACATGCAATTTAAATAATAATTATAAAACAGAAGAGCTGTTGTTTTGAATTCCTCAATCTAGCTTGTCTCTTGAATAAAACTGATAAATCAGATGAACATTTTTCAGGGACTGGTTAAGACTATGGGTTGGGTTATCATTTACTGGGACCATTTTTCCGTTACAATCCAAGGCAAAATTATTCCCCATACCATGCATCCGATTAGAGTCCTGGAAGCCTTCAGCATCCTCTGAGAGCAGTCGGGAATCCAACATACCAGCTGCTTGATTGTCATCGTTGTACCAGCTCTCGTTCTCATCAAACACAGTGAAAAGGAGGAAGAATTCTTTATCTATCCCTTTCTGCAGGCCCAGTGGAAAAAATCAGAGGGAAGAATGAAAATGGTTTCAACAGTTGTATACCATGTATTTGTAAACCCGAGGATTCCTGATTCTTTCTCATGTCTTTTAAGACTCAGAGCCAAGCCTGTATCTCCTGCTCAGAACTGCAGCTGTTGTAAGGCGGATTTTCCTCAGGAAACTACCACTTGGACAGGGGCGAAGGAAATCAGAGTAAAGGAACAATACTACAGTAGAGAAATATGTACACTCGTGGGGGAGGGGGGGCAGGAAAGAAGCCTGAAATGTGGATTAAGGAGATATAGTACAATCTGTGAAAAAAGATAGCTGGAAATCACCTGGAGAGAGGACTTGGGGAAGGTAGTTAGGAAACCAGGGAAGAATTCTGGAGGAAAATTAGAAAATAAGAGAATTAGAAAATCATCACTATTATCATTACATCTACTATCTGTTTACTATATGGCAGAAAGTGTCTTGAGCACTTTATATATAATTTCATGAATTTTCACAAAAACCAAAGGAAACTTCTTTTGTTAACCCCTTCTTCACAAATGAGGAGACTGAATTTAAGAGATGTTAAGTAACTTGCCCAAGGTTACACAGTTAGAAATGATGGGTTAGATTTAATATATGACAAGCAAATATGTGGATTAGGAACAATTTTAGGGGTTAATGAAGTTGGAGGTGGAATAATGGCTAGAGGATCAAAAGCTGAGGAAGTTGTGTGTTGGTATATAAAATAATAACATCCATAATAGTAAGCAGTCACCAACTATTAAGTTCTGATATGATGCTTTGTTTTATTCTTTTTTTCAGTCCCATACCACTAAGATCCAGTCCCATTCTTAGCTCATATCCAGCAACCCAGTTTTATTTCTCTCTAGTCAGTCTTTCTATCCAGACAACTCCTGCAATACCTGTTTGCCATCTGCACCCAAGGCACCAGCCTTGCACACAAGCAGGGGGCCCACCAAGCCAGAATTTGTATCTCTTATGGAATCTGCAGCAGAGAAGTACATCCAGGTGAGACATGCAGGATCCTGAGCAGTGGGACCAGCTTGAGGAGGGACTGTCCAGCGGTATGTTACTTTCTCAAAGGTTCCAGCTACCAAGCCAGGATGGGATGAACCTGCAGGGCAACCTGGAGTCATTATTTACATTAACTACAGTGAGGATCATCAGCTCCAAAGAGTCAAATAAAAAGCATAAAGCACTAAGACATTTTAGAACAACAATGACAGCAATAAAATGGAATAATGAATATTGAGAAGAACCCAGGTCTATAAATCAAGAGAGCAGAGTTTGGTTTCTGGCTCTGCCACTACTTATATGAACTGAGTCAACTGAAATATGCTGAGGTTTCAGGTTTCTTAAATCATATGATCTCAGTATTTGAAATATGCCTTATTTGAAAACATACATTAATTTGATCTTATATCCATACTCCACTTAAATTTGTCCAGTGAAAGGAAGAACTATTAACAGTCATCATAGTCCATTTCATATTTGAACACTTCTGATTACTGATTGTTTTCTCTTTCTATGTATACATATATGTGTATATGTACACACACACATATAAATATAATGTGTGAGAGTTTACATAATGTTATATATGTATGTGTGCATGTATGAAAAGCACTAAGGCTTTTTCTTTTCTACTCATTTTTTGCCGTGCTGAAGATCAGACTCAGAGCCTTATGCATGCTAGACAAGATTTCTATGACTGAGATACAGTCCCAGTCTTAAGGCTGTAATTTTTTAAATTTGTGCATGGTCAAGCAATGCACAAAACTGTTTTGTTCTTTTAATTTTCAGCATATTATTAATCAAAAAAGTATAAATGAAAATACCTACATAATTTTAGAGCTCTGAAATTGGCAAATATTTTATAAATTTTAATCAGTGCTGGTAAAAATGGTTTGGATGGCTTCTACATCTTTCATTCACATTTAAAGAGAGTTAAAGGGGCTGGAGAGATGGCTCAGCGATTAAGACCACTGACTGCTCTTGCAGAGGACCTGGGTTCGATTCCCAGCACCCACATGGCGGCTATGAACTGTCCTTAACTCCAGTTCCAGGAGAATCTGAAGCCCTTCTTCTGACCTCCGTGGCATTGCACAACACGGGTGCACTCACATACATGCCGGCAATACACTCAATACATATAAAACTGGAGAGATGGCTCAGCAGTTAACAACAATGGCTGTTCTTGCAGAAGACCTGGGCTCGAATCCCAGGACCCGCATGGCAGCTAACAACTGTCTGTAACTCCAGTTTCAGGGGATCTGACAGCCTCTTCTGACATTCGTGGGCATTGCACAACACGGGTGCACTTACTTACATGCAGGCAATACACATAAAATAAAAATAATAAATAAAAAATTTTAAAAGATTTATTAAAAATAGTAAATAAAATATTTTAAAGAGAGTTTAAGTACAAACAGGAATAACATTTTTGGGAAAAATAATGGCAAAATGCATCAAAAATTTATAAAGTTTCATATTCAGAAATAAATATATATAGTAAGTAGTGAAAATGTTAACATAAAGTATTAAATGAATGTGAATAAGACAATAGTGAGTTTCTTTAAATGTAATTGCTTGTAGGACTGTGTCATTTTGATAAAAATTATAAAGATTGCCCCAGTAATTGTGAAGGTGTGAGGAAAGACACTTTCTCACGTTCTGTTGCTGCAACTACAAATTAATGAGACTAGAAATCTTTCAGAAAACAATTTTGAGGTAGGTTTTAAAAAACCTTGGATTTTATATCCTCTGATAAATCAATTCTCTATCTTAAAATATATACTTAAAAATAACCATAAAAATATATAAAGAGCATACACAAGCACATGATTGCTATAGCAGAAGGGTTTAGCTTGAGGCGTTTCTAACGTAACTGTTTGTATTCACTCACTGTTCCTAGCTCTGCCAGTTTTCATATGTAGAAAACTTTAAATGGTACATTGGACATAAAAAAGAATTTGGTATTTAAGAAGAGAAAGGGAGGAACAGAAGGCCAAATGAGGGCATAAAGGGTGAACATGACTGAAATAAAATATGTACATGTATAATAATATCACGAACTCATTATTTTGTACAACTTAAAAACACTAATAAAAAAGAAATTTAAATTTAAAAATCATACAATGTTGATCTCACCATCTAGACTCAAAGTCTGTTGATAGCATTTTGCTATCTTTAACTTATCTACATATATTGAGGGGACTCAATAGCTCAGTTGTAGAACATTTGCCTACCGCATATGAAGCTCTGGGTTCACACCTCAGCGACCACAAGGGAAACATATCTCCATCTATGTTTATCTATATACATACACACAGTTTTATTTGTGTCTTTTCATTTCTGGAATCATTTAAAAATAAAATTTAAATCACCATGACTAGATACTTGAAAATATATCAAGAATCTTCTATACTACCATACTAACATTTTCAGAACTAAGAAAATCCCTTAATATCATCCAATATCTAATTTATGTCAAAACTTAAGTTGTCTCCCAAGTGTCTATGTTGTTTTGGATTTGGGGTTTTTGAGACAGTGTTTCAGTGAGTAGCACAGGCTAGCCTACTCATTAGTAGCCAAGAGGAGCCTCACACTCATAGTGATCCTCCTGCCTTAGCCTCCCAACTTCTGTGCTTAAAGGCATGAGCTGCCATAGCCAGCTTGTTATGGTTGTGTATTTGACAGTGTCTTGCTGTATAGTCCCAGGCTGGACTCAAATTTGCAATCCTCCCAACTGAGCCTCCTAAGTGCGTGTGTGCCTCCCTATCTGCTTTAGAAATATCTCTTTAAAAAGCTATGTCATATCAAGGATCACTAAAAGTTTGCAGTCTGTATTTGGTTAATGCCTACTTCTGCCCCTTCCTCTATAATATCAACTTCATAAAAGGAGAATATCTGAATGTCTTATGATATTCTCTTTTATTTCAAATTTGTCTGCAAGTTTGACATTTATGAATTTTGTGCTTCTTATAAGTTTAGTTTAGAATGAGCATAAGACAATATACTGAGAGAAAATAAGAAAGTAATTACACAATAATCTCACTTTTAGGGTTCTGTCCTGAAATGACAACCCAAAACTAAAACTAGGATGTATATATTCATATGCTGTAACCTGTTTTAGAGTATTCAAAACCACTGAAAACTTCTATGCCAATAAAATGGAAGCAAGAAAGTAAACTATGGGAAATCCATTCAACAGAGTATTACAAAGTCATAAAAATGTTGTGTCATCAGAAGATATATTCTAATGTTGGCAATAGAATGAAAAATTGTACAAGTGACATCATTTCATTTTTTCAATAAATACATATAGTAAGTACAGAAAAACATTAAAAGAAACATGAAAAGTACTTTGCAATGTGCCTATGAATGATTATTATAATTTTGTTTTTTCAAGGTCCATAATATCTACTTTATATAAGTATATTGAAATAAATTTTTATTTTAGTGCAAAGAATAGAACTCAGAACTTTGCCCACACTAGATATAAACTCTACCTCTAAGATATAGCTGTGGCCTCTAAAAATACTGTTAAAAAGTTCTTTGCTATTAATGAGCTTGGCTCTGATTCACTGTTCCATCTTGTATTCATTCGACAACACGTATACATGATCACATTCTCCCCGTTCTCCACTTATCTGTCCTCTAGAGCCACCTGCTACCACCCGTAGCCCACATTTTTGGAAACTGCTAGCTCACCACCATTGTATGCAGTGCCTTCAAAGTCTTTCTCATAGAAGACACCATGGGGCTGTATGCTGAATGGCTTGGAGGCACGATTGTAGAAGACCACCTCAATAGTATCACCCACCTCAGCCCGGATAACTGGTCCTGAAAAATGGGAAAGAGAGACCATGAGAATAAAAACAATGATGAAGCTGACTGGAAACAGATGGCTAGGAGGAGAAAATGTAACTGAATATGGACAAGATAGATAACTTCTCTCCTTAAAATAGTAATGACCTATTGCAACTGTAGGGCTATTTATAATTAACAAAAGCACTTTTAAATCCATTATCTTTTGTGGTCCTCAAATAGCACAATAAGGTATTCATAGGGGATGTTATTAACTCCATTTTACAGATGAGGAAACTTCAGCTCAAAGAAGAAAGATTGACCTACACAAATTCAAATGGCCCTTTATCTATAGAGCCATAACCTCAGGCCATGACCTTCCTCTACACCACTGTCAGACCCAATCAAATTAGTACTAAGTTTCATAGTTGCATCTCCCAGTAGGTTCCAGCTAAGATATGAGCTCACCAAATCTTAACCCAATTCTAAGCAAAAAAAAAAAAAAAAAATACAGGTCCTGGATAAGGTGGCCAAGGCAAAACGTCTGGGCTTCCTGAAAGTAATCCAACCACATCTAAGCTTGCCATACTCTTTCAATAGTATGCTTTAGACCTTCTGGATATCTCCTCCAAGATCAGACTGTAAGCCTGGTTCTGTATCCCTAATAATAATAAGAAAAATATCTGTGTATTAAGGCAGTGTGCTTCTGGCTCCAGATTGCCGAAATTCTGGCCAATCTTAATGCCCTTATATAGCATCTCAAAAATACTCCTACAGAAGCAATTCTCAAAATGAAATTTGTTTCATAATTTCATTAGAGAATGCTACCAAAATATTTCAGCAGTGAAAGTTTGAAAAATGATATATAATCTTCATTCCCATCTTGAATATTTATCATGCACAAAAAATATAAACCCAAGGTTATCAGAAGTCTTACAGCAAAGAATTTTATTTAACTAAACTTAACCTACTAATATTCAAGCACACTCTGATCCATTACAGTTTTTACAAATATTCAATCTTGGGAATCAACTTGGAAAACACTAGTATACAGTCTACCCTTGAGTTATCCCCAGGCTCAAGCTTTTAAGTACTCATCCATTCTCTGGCTCTAAAGAATTGCAATAAAGATTCCTCACCCAGGATTCCAAGATGTGTTTCTTCCTCCAGATGTACCTTTTCCTGGAATGTCTCATCTTTGAAAGCTTCATATTTTACTTTAAAGTACGTACCCCCAATTCGGGTAGAACTCTTCTGGAAGAACTTCTCTGGATCACTGGCATATAAGGAGGCAAATGTTTTATGATTTCACTTATATCAAGTAGACTCCCACCTCACCCTTAATCACATATTTAGTCTTTATGGACCACCTACATTAACTCACAATAGTGAAGACCCCTCTTGTGGTACCAATGATCTTAAGTAATATACAGCTTCTCTTTGAGCCTTTCCAAAGAAAGAGACCTTTTTAAAGAACAGGTACTATTGGATAGTCTAATAATTGAAGTTAATTTTATGCTAGGTTGAAATATTCTTCCTTATAAATTTCATGTACTGAGACTGGTCCAGTCTTCCAGTTACACAGGGCTACACAGGGCATATGACATTGGACTACTATTAGATATGAACAGGGTGGAGTGGTGATTTCATGAGGCATGGTTGCTCACTTTAGAAGTGAGGTGAGTAGAAGAAAGATTATGCTAACTGCTGCATGAGGACAGCATTGAAGAGGTTGGCTTCCTTTCAGGGTCTTTGCTTCAGAAAATAGTCATAAGGACAAAGCCGGTGGCCACCATAGCTGGCCAGGCATCCAAAACAAAGACTTGGGTATTGCTGATCCTGTGGCTGTTGTTAACTTTCTACACCAGCCTTCTACTCTCAGCTAGCCAGATCTGGATGTTCATTGTACACTCTGACTCTTTGGTTAATATGTAAGATCTGATGTGGCCTCATTTTCTGTCTGCTTTGTTGGAGAGATGGTGTTTAATACTGGAGTGGGTGGGGCATGATAAGCTGTCAAGTTTCTTGCTCACACCAGTGAAAGCTCTGTAGGTTATCTTAGTCCTCACAACAGCCTGTACTAATGATCCTCCATCCAAGTTCATTTGCTCACTATGAGGAATCCTCTACATTTCTCTTTGGCACCTCCCCTCTAGAGAGACTCCAGAAACTCAGCATTGGATAGATCTTGGTAGCTGTTTTCTTTTCCTTTAGTAGCTTCTGAGATCACCATTTTTACAGAATAAACACATTTTTTTCAGAGCTTCAGTAGAACATGAACATCTTAAATGGAATAATGCCTCATTTCTCCTACCATATAGGCAGACTCTATCTCTGGTGCTGCCCCAGGGTAGTAGCCACTCCTTGCAAACAACATCCATTTACTGGTCTCTCTAGGGCAACTGGTCACTTGCTCAGTGACTCCAGCTTTGTACATTTAAAGTGATCATCCACTTGCTCATTGGAACTTTTCTTCCTACAAGGTCCAATAATCTGTTATCTACTTCTCCCTGAGCACCAAATATAAAACCTCTGGCCCTTTTTTTCTGTACTCATCTTGTCAGGAATGAGGACTCTGGAGAATGTCACCTTATTATCACTGAAAATTGTGCCTTTGGACAATGAACTCAGATTTGACTAAAAAAATGTTTAAAATATTTTTATCTCCTAGATCCTAAAAAAAGCTCACTGACATGTTCTATAGGTCCTAGGAAGCTAAATTGAGGAAGAAACAAGATCTATAATCGTCAGCACCAAACACCCCTTTATAATGCCCCAGTATATCCTTCCATTCCAAGACCATTTATCCCACGTAAATCTCAATCTTCTCTAACCACTCATACAGTGAGATAGATGAAAGGGGGTATATCTTTGTAATATACATTATATTAATAAATTGTCATGTGCTGTTTAAGCTCACTTAGAGGTTGGATCTGGAGGTGAGGTTTCCCCCACGCCCCCCAACTTCAGACCCAAGCCTGTATGTCTTTGAATGTTCTCTAACACACCCCATCCATGATGAGCTGTTTCCCAAGCTGGGTTTGAAAGGGAAAGGAGACTAGCAAAACAGCTCAAAAAACAGAAAGTGAAAATATCATGCCCTTGAAAATAGAAGAGTACATTGTTAGAGTAAAAACATTATGTCCTTGAACACAGCTGGGAAATAAATCACTCCCAGGCACCTACCCAAAACAAAAGACTTAGCTGTTGATTATTCCATGGTATAAAAATACCTGTGATGGGGACAGATAATTAGAAGTCTCACCCAGGCGAAGTTATTCTGCCTGGGATATTCTTTATCATCAGACTCTCCCATACACTGTTTGGGTTCTCAGGGCTTCTTCAGTAGTTTCTGCTGGATGATATGCCTGATGTGATGCTCTCCTATCTTTCTGCAGTGTGCTGTTTTGTTCTTTTATTCTGTATACTGTATACTTAATAAATTCACCCCTTTGAAACAGAAAACATGGCTACTGTGGATCATTCTCCATATGGAATGCTCTCCCTAGGCATTGAGCAGGTGTGAAACAATAGTAAAATCTATTTAAAAACTACTGCTATAGAAAAGAAAGAACACTAAAGAAGAACTCTTTGCACAAAGTTTGTATTACT
>NW_008347808.1:1370126-1435709 GCF_000622305.1 Nannospalax galili | reverse complement strand
ATATATATATAATTATCCTTGATCTCTTATTACACAGATGTAATATTTCTTAATAAATCCAAAATAAATTCAAGAACACGTCAATAAGATCAACTTCACTCTATTCCAGAGATATAGTGATGGTTTAACATATGCAAATTAACATTCAAAAGTCACCTCACTGAAGGCTAGCTCTCATAGTTTTGGAGAACACTATGGAAGCTGCTGAGAGCAACTGTCAGTCAACTCAACAGTCCAACCCTAGCTTTAAGGCCTAACAACCACAAAAATGACCAGCACGGAAAACTATATTGGAGCAGTAGTGGCACTTTTATCTTGGGGGTAATCAAGAGCTACCTAATTGGACTTAAAGCCCACTCAATGGGACAGAACTGGTGTGTGGTAGACAGATGGCTGGAGAGGTCATAGATCTTAGAGAAAACCCCAAGACTGTCACATCCTAGACAAATGTAATTTCTTACTATGTGCTAATATGGATCCTTATATTTACAGACAAGTATGCCAGTCACCACTATTCAAAGAAGTTTCTTGTGCAACGGATGGAGACTATCACAGAGCTCCACAACTGGTCACACACAGTGATCAAGTATTGACATGCCCAAGGCTAAGTAACATATCTACAATGGAACCTGTACATCTAAGGATCAAGGAACACAGTGGAACAAGGGGTAGAGAGAATACTAATGCATCTCTCAACTCTCATCAGTGAAGCTCCCTCATGCAACAGAAGGGCAATGATCACAACTGGCCACAAATGATGAAAGGGTAGAAAATAAGAGTCTGCAGAGTGTGGGTCCTTGGACAGGACTTCTATATTATAAACTTCACCCACCCAAGGCTCAAGGACCATTGCAAAAGAAGGGGCAGAAAGAATGTAAGAGCCAGAGGAGAAGGTGCATGACCATACGGAAACAGAGTCTTACAGGCTCCTGGGACCTTGCTCATACGGACTTACGGTGTTCAGCTTATGGTGTCAGCATGCACAAGACCCGTGCAAACTAAAGCAGACAAAAACCAGCATAGAACTGAAAAATGGGCAGCATGCTCCAATCTTAGATGAAGAACTATTGGGCAGTTGATTACTGGTGGGCGAGGAAGAGCTGATCTTCTTTAAGGGACTGACTCTAGATATGTTTACTAGACCCCAGTGGTTGAGCTTGCACTGAGGGATATCTGGGGACACTAACTTGATTCTCTAGACCTTAACATAATTGACAGAATGCATGAAATCCAGTGGGGGTCTATGGGAAGGTGTCAATGGGGAAGGGAGTATAAAGATGTTTAAGATGTTGTGTATGAAATACAAAAAATTCAATAAAAACTTACAAAAAATGACAGTGCATGAAATCTGGTGGGGGATAGGTATGGGCATGCAGATTAAGGAGAGGGTCTATGACTAAGATATATTTAATGAGATGCACAAAATTCAATAAAAATGTACATTAAACAAAAGAATGCATTTAAACATTAAAAAGAAAAAAAACAAAAAATATAGAATAAAATAAATTCACTCCCATTAATAAGTTCTATAAATTTATATCATAACACTTCTGATACTCATTTTCCTGTAAATAAGAAAAATGCCTGGGAATGGACCAATTTGGCTACCTAATTAGCAGCTAGTGAATACCTGCTGTCTGAGTTTCCTTGAGAAAAGGGAGTATCAGTCTAACAACCAGCCAGACCACCCCTGAACCAGCATCAACCATGGGTGCTTTGAGACAACTACACAAAGATTATATCTGATTGTCGTGGCTCCTAGAGGCACAGTCCGAGCCAGGACTGTCTGAAATAATTTGTACCAGACCTTTTGGCAATCACAAGTCTTGAAAAACAGTTTCAACCTTAATTAAAAGGGGAGCACATTCCCTTGAGGAGGGACTACTATGAATAATCATGAGGCTCTGACTGATCCAAACCACAGCTTTAGTGACTGTGATTGTTCTAAAGTAAATAGTTGTGATTGACAAATAAAATGGTTGTGATTGGTCCAAACATCCCTTCTCAGACTATATATGAAGGCAGCTTAGAGTCACTCAAGGAGCCAGCTGGAAGACACTGTCCTGTGTTGCCTCCCTTGTCTTACAGCATTGGGCCCAATAAACGTTTCTCTCAAGTTGTCTTTTTGCTTATCTGTCATCGTTGGATGAGGTGGTAACATGCAGAAAGAATTGGCAGTAGAAGCAGTCTGGCAGCTAAACAAGTTTCTCTGCATGAAGAGACAAGTTTATACCACAAGTTCCACAATGGGCCATGTACTACCTGGCTGCTTGACAGCTGACCAAGTGCCTGCCTTGATCTTGGACTGGTGCTTGACAGCTGAAAATCCTGCCCATGTGTAGCCTGAATCCGATACCACTGAGTACCACATATGGACAATGAACAAACTGGACACTTCCTGGCACCACCTTTAGATGTAATGCTGCCTCCAGTCCCTGATACTGGATTCCTCCTGAATAGCTCAGCATGCATTCCCCAGCCTCAAGCTTCCCAATGCAAACCATCCATCAGTGTTGCGCCACAGCTGAAGAGAAACTGTCAGTCTTGGGGACAATCCCGGAAGCTTGTGCCCAGTTTTCAGGCTGATCTCCAAATAGCACTTCTTAGAACTAGTGCCTAGTTTAGGAATCTGGGACTGGACTTCCCACCATAAAGCACTGGCAACTGCCCTACTGCTGAAGAAGTAGCATGCATGGAGGCCACAGAACCACACATTGGCAGTGCCCAAACGCCTGAATCCACCTAGCAGTGCCAACATCACTACTGCAGACCATCTGCTGATCTCACTGGGGATCCCATCCATCATTCGGGATCCTCCCCTGAGTGGCTGGAAGTGCCTATGCCTGAGTGATCCCTGTCATGCCCCAACATTCAGCTCCTGAATAGCCCTGGCTCCCAAGTAGCAGCAAGTGTCCCAGACAAACCCTGGCTTCAGCTTGGTGTCCCAACAGAGGTAGAGGACCCAAGTTTTGGCAGAGGTCACTGACAAGTGAAGAAGTAGCTGAATGGTTTGAAAGTGGGCAGGGAAGGACGAAGACAGAAAGTGGAAGTAGAGAGACTGAGAGCATCAGAAGCCAGGGAGAACCTTCAGGCTCTGGTGAACAGAAGAGTTCAAGAAAGCTCCTAAATCTTCAGGGCCAAGAGTCTTAGGTGCTAGCCTAGGAGCTTTAAGACTAGGTGCTGCCCCAGCTTCAAGAACAAATAACCACATCAATGGCTGGGCGCAGCATACGAAATTGGTGCAGTAGTCACACTTATATCTTTGAGGCAATCAATAGCTACCTAATTGGAATAAAATCCCACTCAACGGGAGGACACTCAATTGTGGTACTGAAACATAACCAAATACACATGGCTCTAGAAGTCACAGATCTTTGAGAAACCCCTAAGACTGTCACATCCCTAGACAACGATTCCTTACTATGGGCAAAACACGTATCCTTATATTTACAGACAAATATCCCAGTGACCACTCATCAAAGAAACTTCTTTTGTACCAGATGGAGACAATTATCAAGTACCACAGCTGGACACACACAGACATTGTCTATGAATTGCCTAGGCCTACATGACATATCTACAATGCAACCTCTACACCTAAGGCTCATGGAATATAGAACAGGGGTAAAGAGCTCACTAATGAATCTCTCAGTTCTCATTAATGAAACTTCCTCATACAACAGAGGACCAGGAACACAAAAGGTCACAAATGGCCAAAGCATAGAGTTTAAGAGTCCTCAGAATGCTGGTTCTTGGACTGGACTCTTATATTAAACTTCGTCTACCCATGGATCAGGGAGCATTGAGAAAGTGGGGAAAGGAAGATTGAAAGAGCCAGGGAGGAGGTGCACAACCATGTGGAAATAGAGTCCCACAAGCCCCTGGGACCATGCTCATATGTATCTACAGCAATGGTGTCAGTGTATACAAGTCTCATACAAACTCAAAGAGACAAAGGCCCAGAATAGACCTGGGGAAATGGACAGCAGACCCCAATCTTAGCTGAAGAAATATTGGCAACTGATTACTGCTGGGTGAGGAAGAGCTGATCTTCCTAAAGCGAGGGAGTCTAGATAAGCTGACTAGACTTCAGTACATGAACTTGCACTGAGCAATTTCTGGGGACACTATCAACACAACAGGCCTTAACACAAATGATAAAATGTATGAATTCCACTGGAGGGGGGCTATGGGAGGGTGCCAGTAGGGATGGGGATATAAACATGATTAAGATCGATTGAGATGTTCTGTATGAAATACGCGAAACTTCAATAAAAACAACAACAACAACAAAAAGACTAGGTACTGCCAAATGCCAATGACTCCTACTTTAACTTCTCTGAATATGGTTCCTGTATAATGGAAAAGAATCTCGAGAAGTTCCTACTAAAGGATGTGCATGTACTCACCACTAACAGGGCTAAGAAACTCAGTACCTGAGGCCAGAGGGTGATACTTGCTGCTGCTTTTGTCTGCCGGTTGTCATTATCTGCCGCTGTCAAACACTGGCAGAAACAAAAGCTGCTAGAGACCAGCATTTGAAAAGCTTCTTCTCTGTCTGCAATATCTATGCAGGTAGACTGAATGAACCCTCAGCCAGCAACTATATTCTAGTCATAAGTCAGCCTGGCCCAACTGTTCCATAACCCCCTTACTTCTATTCTTAGTTATCCTCAAGTACTACCCATCTTTTCCCTCCTTGATCAAGAACGCCCTTGGGTGACCATAGTGACATGTGCCTGTAGTTCCCACATGCATATATTCTCAGCTACTTCAGAGGCTGAGGCAAGATGATCGCTTGAACCCAGGAGTTCAATGTCAGCCAGGGAAACATAATAAGACTCACTGTCATGAAAAGAAAAGAGAAGAGAAGAGAAGAGAAGAGAAGAGAATACCAAAAGTCATACTGCTAAAATAAGTAAATAAACAAACGAATAAATAAATAATAAATGAAGGAAGAAAAGAAAAGAAAAGAAAAGAAAAGAAAAGAAAAGAAAAGAAAAAAAGCCTTTACTGTAACACAAAACCCCAGTATATAGGCAAGCATAGATAGATCTTTTAGTTGTCATTTTGGAACTCTGGCACCAACTTTTATAATTTTCTGCATATTCGTTCCATTTCTTACAGAAAGAATAAATATCACTATCTAAGGATCTTCCCTATGCCTTCTCCCAGTCATCTACCAAGTGTGTCTTCTGTGATGTAATTAGCATCAATGATTGCCCAAAGAGTTAGCATAACTTAAAGTCCAGCAATTGAGTAAAGTACTGGCTCCTACTTTAACTTCTCTGAATATGGTTCCTGTATAATGGAAAAGAATCTCGAGAAGTTCCTACTAAAGGATGTGCATGTACTCACCACAAGAAGTTTCACTTTTTCCTATATTTCTCAGAGTGCTTTTAATACTCATGCTCAAATTCATTCTTCACATCATGGAGAAGAAAAGAAAGAGCAAGGAGACAAATAATGGATGAAATTAAAAAAAAAATTTCAGTTGATGTAGGAACTGGTACAACCTGGGCTTTCCTTTGTAAACAAGGCCAGGGATTTCAGCAGGAACAGCTTCCAACTCTGGAACATTAGTTGAGGATATGATATAATCTTGCAAAAAAGCTTTGTTACTTATTGGTAACAAGAGAGTAACAAGAAGTTGACTATCAGTAATCCCATTCAGGCAATGATCTTGACTATCCAAGTAACACGAGAGATTTCAGAGAGGATAACAGGTTCTTGGGTTAGGCACAGGGACAAGAGCCTTCTGTCTCTTACCTTCCTGGCTCTGTCAAACTCTTCCCAGTTCTTCCATCATGCCCTGTTGGGCCATAGTCCCATTTAATCTCATGGGCCTCAATGAAGTACTGCCGAACTTTGCCTGTGAGGTGCTCTACAGGTGGGGGCATGGAGCAGGACTTGACTGTATAGAGAGCCTGCATGCCACCTGGAAGAAAAACATCATGGCTGGTAGACAGAGTGAGTCCAGGTAAGTACCTTAACCTGCTCATACCATCACTGACACATTTATCTGATCTTCATCCTTGCCTCCACAAAAGGTCTATATTTTAACGACATTATAGAGACTAAAGTCAGGAGACCTGAGCCTACTCTGTATAAGACCTTAAGTAAGTTGTGTCCTCAATCTGAGCTGCCCCATTTTTGTAAATAAAGAGAATAGGGAAGTCTACCTCAGGAGGCATGCAGGAGTATCAAATTAAAAAAGAGGAGTAAGTTATTTATAAACTGGAGAGCACATAAAATAATGGGCTATCTTCTATACATGGAGATGAAGCTTCAAATCTGTCAGTAAAATGTAGATTCTAAGTAGTATATCCAAATATGGATAATACTACACTGAATCATAGTGGTAACAGATGGCACGTGTCTATATTTCTCAGGTAACATATATATGCCATTCAGCTGCATTATATTATTTTTGTCTAAAGCATCCCAGGGATATTTTTTTTCATATCAGAATCCTGAGGTATAAAGGAAGAATAAGGGATTTTATTTTTTTCTTTATTTTATGTTTGTGGGACATTTTTGCTGGACATATATGTCAAGTCCTAAGTCAAGTGCTCTACATTTTATCCTCACCAATATTCCAACCACACTTCGAAATGCACTTTTAATATTCCTTTTTGAAGATGAAGAAAAATAAAAGTCAGAGAAGTAACTTGCACAAAATTATACAGTTAGTTGCACTTACGCTCCAATCTTTTAATTATAGATGCTGAGTTCGCATTTTCTTACCTAATATCTACTGCCTTGATAACATAAATCAGTGTCCAAGGTTTAAATTCATATTATATTTCTGAAATCTCATTAAAACTTTGAGAAAAACATCATTATTTTCATCCTCAAGACTTACCAAAGGTGGCAAGTGGTACAAACAGAATTTGAATCTATGCTTTCTTGGTTCTAAGGTCCATGCTTATTTTACTACTGTGCTGCATGCCTAATCCTAGTAAATATGTTCTAATTTTTATTATTTTTTATTTTTTATGTGTATGCTTGCATTGCCTGCATGTGGATAAGTGCACCCGTGTCATGTAATGCCTGCGAAGGTCAGAAGAAGCTGTAAGATCCCCTGGAACTGGAGTTACGGACAGCTGTCAGCTGCCATGTGGGTGCTGGGATTCGAACCCAGGTTTTCTGCAAGAACAACCAGTGTTCTTAACTGCTGAGGCATCTCTCTAACTCCATATATTCTATTTTTTACCCAAGCATCTTTGAAGCCAAAAGCAGACTCCAGTTGATGGAGCACATGCATTTGGCCTTTACTGACTCAAACCTACCATCCAAGATTCATTATCCCACAAGTATGTATCTCCTGACTAGTCACGCCCATTTTCACATGGTCATACAACACTCTCCCAGTGCCCTTTTAATTCCTAATATATCAAATAATTCTAGAAAATAAGAACTCAGGGATTTAGAAACTATTAAAAATGTTTTCCTGTTATACATATGTGTCAAATGAGGCACAGAATTAGGAAGAGACTTGCCTATATGTTTTCCTACTCTAAGATGTTCTTCAAAACTCTATGATATTACTTTAACTTTAACACTTTCCCTCTCCAAACAAAGTCCTCTACACATACTGCTGCTATATCCTAACTAGAGTGTCACTACTGACACACACTGCACTATGATTTCCTTACTCTCCTTCAATCCCTGTTAAATCACCTGAAAATGTCTCTAGTTCTTAGTTCCTTAGCATTTTGATTAAAAATGCAGTAAAATAGTCTACCTGTTCATTGCTAAGCAATCTTGTGTTAAAAATTATTGAGAATATTAACCCAGAGGAATGTGTCTAAATTTACTCAGCAAGTTAATGGCAGAGTCAAGAAAGAATCTAAGTACTTGACTTCAGTCTAGTTATTTATACCATTTATACAAGAAGACTTACCTAGAACATCTATTTGATGGCTCCAAGCTAGAAGCTTAGCTTCCTACTGACTGTTATTTGACATCTCCCTCCTATATCCCAAGGGTCAAAAATGTTAGCTCTTACTTTTCAAGTGGCTGTTAACTTCACAGCTAATTAACCAGGTTCCAAGTTTCTGGGGCACCATCTCAGCAGTCACAAAAGTGGCTGGAAAGATATGAGCAACATCAGTGCGGTGTCCACGGGTAGTCAACATCTGTCCATGGAAATAAGCTGTGTGAACATCCACTTCATTGCCCATGCCAAACAAGTGCCAGGCCACAGGCTTCTGTGTACACATGCTCAGTTCTGGTAAGTTCCCAAAGACAAAACCATTGATTGCTGCAAAAGAAAATCCAAAGAAAATATCAGTATTTGGAAAGGACAGATCAAGGAAGAGATGCCTTACTCTCTGATGATAAGAGTAGCTATCATTTAGGGGCTGGAGAGACAGCTCAATGGATAGGAGCACTGGCTGCTCTTGCAGAGAACCCAAGTTCAAGTCTCAGCACCCATATGAGAGCTAACAACTGTCCATAACTCTAGTTCCGGGGAATCTAACGCCCTATTCTGACCTCCATGGGGTTTGCACAACACAGGTGCACTACATGCAGACAATATACTCATACACTTAAAATTAAAATAATATTAAAAGAGTAGATATCATCTAAATAAACTTTAAAGAATATATGCACTGTTGTGAGAATATGCATTATTTCATTGAATTGTTACAAATATTCAATTGAGTAGGCAAATATAATTTGTCTCATTCAAAAATTTGAGAAAACTAAGACATGGAGAAGTTACTTCTAAGAACGACGCAGATCTATTATGTGATAAAAATCAATATTCAAGCCCAGTATTCTAAGCAAGTTCTGTGAGGCTTTTTGCAAGGCACTCTTTCCTTTCTAGGTAGGTTTTTTTTCCCTGAAATATCAGCAGTACAAGTATCATAGCATGTGACTATTATGGCTATTATAATCTATTGTTATAAAACTTAAGATAAATGCAAAGTTCCTGAGTCACCATTTACACCTTCCTGCTGTGATTTTCGCTTCCTTTTGCTTTGAGTGGACACCTATAACCAAAAGTAGGCAAAAAACTTGGTCCTTAACTGACGAAATCAAAGTCAGGTGCTGTGTATTCCTTAAACCAGTTCTCTGCTAATGCCTTGTGCCTCTGTCCTTTCATGTTGTTTTTTGATTTAATCAATATAATCTATTTCTTTAAGACATAAGACAATGGGGCTGGAGAGATGGCTCAGCAGTTAAGAGCACAAGCTGTTCTTACGGAGAACCTGGGTTCAAATACTAGCACCCACATAGCAGCAAACAACCATCCATATTTCCTGTTCTAGGGGATCTGATGTCCACTTCTGTCCTCTGCAGGCATTGCAAAACACAGTGCACTTACACACATGCAGCCATAATACTCATATGCATAAAAATAAAGCAACAAATTAAAAATAATAAAATAATATATTTTTTAAAAAGACATAAGCCTTGGAGCTGGAGAGATGGCTCAGCAGTTAAGAACACTGGTTGTTCTTGTAGAAGACTTGGGTTTGAATCCCATCACTGGCATGGAAGCTAACAACTGTCTGTACTGCGTTCCAGGGTATCCAACAGTCACTTCTGTCCTCCGTGGGCATTGCCCAACACCGGCGCACTTACCTACATACAGGCAATACACTCATACACATAAAATAAAAATAATGAATAAAACGTTTTTTTTTTTTAAAAAAAAAGACATAAGCCAAAAGTAGAGTATAGGGAAGGGAGCTTGAAAGGAGCCATTTTTCTCCACGAAGTGGGTAATTCTGCCAGTTTGCATCTTTTTTTTAAAGCAAAGAAATAGTAGTCAATTATATCAGGAGACAATTCTCATTAAGGTGACTACATACATCATATATGACTGGAATCAATAGTCTTGGCTACACTACAGTATGAGGCAAGATATTACTAATGGCAAGGACACAGCCTACATAATCCAAGGTTTGGGATTTGAGCTGTTTCGTTTATCTGATCCATTATCTTATCATCCTGAGTGTCTTCACAAACAAAACAGAAAATCCACCAACCCTTTGTCATTATGACAATAAAAGTGAACAGATACATGAAAATATCCAACAAATACTGGGCCCAGTGGAAAGTATTCATCAATGTCTCTACTCTGATGATGGAACCACTTCCTCCTAGCTCACCATGCATCCTGTTGCTCTCCTGAAAGGCCTCATCTTCTTTGTCCACTGAGGAAGGGTCTAAGCAGTAAGTGGCAATGTTCTCATCAAGGTGCCAGCTGAGGTTTTCATCTACCACACTGAAGAGCAGGAAGAAATTATGGTCTACATCCTTCCTCTGAGGTGGGGAGTTCCCATCCAGGGTACCTGGGTCAAGTATAAAAGATGTTCGTGAGAATAAGCTAGAAGGGCATCTCAAGAAAGACATGGGAAGAGAGGGAGAGAGTCTTAAAATCTATCAGCAACAGAAAAGCAGATATAGCTTTCTGATGTTACTTTTCATCTACAAGATCAACAGATAAACCTATGACATAAAGGAGAAAAACATAGGTCCTAGATTAATTCCCTTCCACCTCCCTTGTCTGTGTCTTTAACCCAGAGATTAAACCTAACCTAATTCC
Source organism: Nannospalax galili (assembly GCF_000622305.1). NCBI lineage: Eukaryota > Metazoa > Chordata > Mammalia > Rodentia > Spalacidae > Nannospalax > Nannospalax galili. The sequence goes on along the minus strand of NW_008347808.1, from coordinate 1,425,145 downwards.
TGCAATCTCTTGGTCTTCAGGCATGACTCTTTCTTGGAGATATCCCATTCTAAATCAAGCAGCTGAATCGTAATGGGCATTTTTTCAGTCTGATCCATACTGAAGCAGTTATCACATACCTTACTCAAATGTGAATTGACTACCATCATTACTAATTTAGGTTTTAGAAGTACAATAAGAAACAACAGAAAACGTTTTTCGTTCTTTTTTTGGTGAATATTTTTTTCTCAATGTATATTTTCATTGATTTTTTGTGCATTTCATACAAAATACCTTAATCATCTTTTTTGTCTGTTCATAAGGTGTACACTTTTATTAAACTGGTATCAAGTTAGTGTACAGGCAAGCCCTTGCTACCTCACACTTCAACCCACTCTCAGGGAGACCAAAATCTTTCATATATCAGGGGGCCAAGATGGCTGACCATTCAAAAATGAAAACAAAAGTAAAAAAGTATTAAGGCAGAAGATTTAAAAATTTTTCTGCAATACATAATTTACATAAAAGTAATGTTGTTGCCTCCCTTGCATGGATTCATACGGACTAAGGCCATCCTCCTTTGGGGAGTGGGAGTGGCTTCTGGGAGGGGCTTCCTGTAAAGAGGGATACTTGGAATGACTATTTTAAGAAAACTTACAATCCAAGTCCTAACCACATTGTAAACTTTGGGGATGCTTGCTCCAACTGACTGCTGTCACCTTCACCATTCCAGTTTTTAAATCCTGAGTCAAAAACGCAAAACAAAAGAACACTTTTTTTAATTAAAAAAATAACCATGCTCATCTGCCATTCAACGTTGTCTCATTTTTTGTTTATGTTTGTCTTTTTCTCTGCAAGTTAGGTTTTGTTGAGTAAGGGTGTAACAGCTTACTCAGTTAACTAATAGTCTGCCTAGAAGCATTTGTGGTGGACAATGGAGGGGCCAAACTCATTGTACTCCTCCTTGCTGATCCACATCTGCTAGAAGGTGGACAGCAAGGCCAGGATGGAGCCACCGATCCATACAGAGTACTTGTGCTCAGGAGGAGCAATGATCTTGATCTTCATCGTGCTAGGAGCCAGAACAGTGATCTTCTTCTACATCATGTCTGCATTGCCCGGGTACATGGTAGTGCCAACCACACAACACTGTGTTGGCATGTTGATGTTACACTTCATGATGGAACTGAAGGTGGTTTCATGGATACTGCAGGATTTTGTGCCCAGGAAGGAAGGCTGGAAGAGTGTTTCGGGGCAGCAGAAGTGCTTGTTGCCAATGGTGATGACCTGGCCATCAGGCAGCTAATAGCTCTTCTCCAGGGAGAAGAAAGATGCAGCGGTGACCATCTCTTGCTCAAAGTCCAGGGCGACATAGCACAGCTATGTCTCACACAATTTCCTGTTCAGCAGTGGTGGTGATGCTCAGTCAAGTCAGGATCTTCCTGAGGTAGTCTGTCAGGTCCTGGCCAGCCAGGTCCAGACTCAAGATGGCATGGGGGAGATCGTAGCTCTCACAGATGAGCACAGTGTGGGTGACCTTGTCACCGAAGTTCATCATGATGCCAGTGGTACAGCCAGAGGCATACAGGGACACCACGGCCTGGATGGCTATGTACACAGCTAGGGTGTTGAAGGTCTCAAACATGATCTGGGTCATCTTTTCATGGTTGGCCTTGGGGTTCAGAGGGGCTTTAGTGAGCAGCATGGGGTGCTCCTTGCAGGCCACACTCAGCTCGTTGTAGGTGGTGTGGTGCCAGATCTTCTCTATGTTGTTCCAGTTGGTGACGATGCCATGCTCAATGGGGTATTTCAGGTCAGGATGCCTCTCTTGCTCTGGGCCTTGTAGCCCATGTAAGAATCCTTCTGGCCCATGCCCACCATCACTCCCTGGTGCCATGGGCTGCCCACAATGGACCAGAAGACGACCAAGGGACCATTATTGCCCACAAAGCCAGCTTTGCACATGCCTGAGCTGTTGATGAACACAGGCACAGAGGTATTGTCATCCATGGCAAACTGGGTGGTGGGTATGGTCTGGCCGAGAAGCAGATGAGAAAGATCTAAACTCACGAGGTGGATTAAGATGCCTTAATCATCTTTAACCACTCTCCCATCTTCTTCCTATTGGTCCCCTCTTCCCCCACTGGATTTCATACATTCTGTCATATGTTATGGCCTATCAAGTCAAGTTAGTGTGCCCAGATGTGGCTCAGTGCAAGTTCATCCATGGGGGTCTAGTCAGCTTATCTAGAGTCTCTCTGTTAAAGAAGATCAAATGTTTTTTAAAGGCAAGGAAATATATACAAAAGTGGAAAGAGTATCTGGCAGGCTAATAAATGGGTACCCCTCAGGTAGCTACTCAATATGATGTCGGTTCAACTATCTCACTGCTTCCAAAAGATGTCACAAACTACATCTTATGGCTTATTTGGGTCAGTACCTCTTTTGCAGGTGATAAGGGGTCCAATGAGGCCAGATGCAATGTCTCTTGGAGCATCTACATGAGAATGGTAGATCCAGGTGAGGCACGATGGGTCAGCACCAGTGGGTGCATGGCCTTCTGGAACAGTCCAGTTGTAGATATGGCTGCCCCCCGGGGGGACAGAGTCATCGGCTTTCAGGTACCCAGAAGAACCATCTGGGTATAGGGAGCCTACAAAATAAAAGTGGACATGTCTAGCACCAGGGTGAATCAAAGCATAACAGATACAGAAGTCTCTAAGAGAGTGTATTGGTCAATGAGACTGTTCATTATAGGAACTTGCTGTGCAAGCCTAATTACTAAGTTCAATCCCCAGGACCTATGTAATGGTGGAGGGAGAAAACTTGCCTGCAAAGTTGCCCTCTGTCTTCCGTATAACACACTGCGGCATTGGCATGGCCCCCCACACATCATACATGTGTGCAGTGGCACACACACACACACACACACACACACACACACATACACACACATTAAATAAATTTGAAGAATACAAAATAATAAAAAAATAAAATAAGAGAGGGAAGATACATAGGATACTAAGGTCAAGTATTGAGGAATGCTGTATTCTCAGCTTCAGTGCAGTGCTCCTCACCCTACTCCTCATATCAACAATGGGGAAAGACAGAAGCCAGTGCAGTCATCCACTACCTCTGGCTCTTACAGTCTTTCTGCATCCTCTTCTTAAATTATCTCTGAGTCTTGGGGAAAAGGGGAGTGATATATATATAAATAAATATGTGTGTGTGTGTGTGTGTGTGTGTGTGTGTGTCCCCCATTTAGGGCTGAATACTCCTCAGTCTCTTTTTTCTGCCTGCCATTGACTGGTTTCTGCATTAATCGCCATCTACAGCATAAAGAAGCTTCTCTTGAAAGTTCAAAGATGTTTTCTGGACATGCGAGGACTGTTGAACACACGAACTTACAGCGGTGGTGACTGCACACACAAGACCTACACAATATCAAATAAGGCAAAACACAAGCATGGATGGGGTTGAGCATCACAAAGTCCCACCCCTATCTGAGGAGTTATAGGCAACTGATGGCTGCTGAAGAGAGAGAGAGTCAGTTTTCTTCAAAGATAAGGCCCTGAGAAGGTACCCATCTTCCAATAGATGGCCTTACATCCATGTACAGATTGGCAGCACTAAGTGGACACAGTTGTATTTAATAATAAAAGTGCAGGAAGTTGGGAGGGATGAAGTTGGGAGGGGATAACAGTAAGAGGATAGGGGACATGTTTGAAGGGAGGAAATTGGGGATGGAGTTCAGGGGATAGATCTGCACCCAAGAGCATTTGGAGAACACAATTAAGTCTTGATAGGCCTTTAAAAAATGGAGAACAGGAAGTGAGGAGGGCAGAGATGTATGGGTGAATCTGAAAGGAATGGGGAGGGGTTGTGAATATGATCAAAATGCATTTTATAAAATTGTCAAAGACGCAATAATAATATTATTCAAAAAGTGTGATCAATAGAGAACTGTGGTAGCACATACTTTTAATCCCAGTGCTTGGGAAGCAGAGGCAAGTGAATTTCTGTGGCATCTAGGCCAGTCTGGTCTGCCTAGAGAGTTCCAGGCCAGATTGTGCTATAAGGAGGCTCCATCTCAAGAAAAGTGTGATTAATAAAAGGATTTAGTGGCAAAAGTCTAAATCTCAACTACTTAGGAGGCTAAGGCAGAAGGGTCACAGTTAAAGGCTACAAAGTGAGTTCAGAGCCAGCTTGAGAAACTCAGCCAAATCCTGTCTCAAAATTAAAAATTAAAAGTCCTTGGAACATAGCTCAGTGGCACAACATTTATCTAGTATGTGTGAGGGACTGTGTTCATTCCCCAATACCAAGAATTTTATAATACAATTCTCAAGTAGCAAAAATCAATACACTTTGTATGAATGTATGGAAATATCACAGTGGATTCCATTAACTTGTACAACTAATAGGTCTAAATGACTATGAAAATATAAATGTTTAAAAAATGTTAAAATTATTGTTTTAAAAATAGAAACAGAAAAGTTCTGTTAAAAAAAAGCAAACAAAACAAAACAAAACAAAAATGATCGAAGTCACTTGAGAAGAACTATGCCCAGAAAAAGCCATGTTCAGCTTACATGGTATAAAAACAGGGGCAAAAGAAAAACTTCTCTCCAGCCTGCCAGAGCAATGTAGCCCTATCATCACTCGGGAGGTGAAGGATCTCCAGTTAAGATAGTACCCTGGGTTATATAAGCAGACCCAGTCTCAACAAAAAGTTTCATCCTTTCAAGTACTCACTTTGGAATGCAAAAATCAGATAATCAGAAAATTTTAGCTTAAAGTCAGTGAGTTTACTTACCCATTGCAAAGAGAAGAAAACCACAAGTCATTTATTATTTCATTATAATGAGTGAATTGAAAATTCCCTCTTGTAATAATTTTTGGAGGGAGGGATTATTTGTTTCAGATGGGGTTTAAATTCAATATCCCAAGCTGGTTGGAACTCATCCTCCTGGTTCTGCCTCCTGAGTGCTGAAGTCACAAGTGTGAACCCCACAGCACTGCTTACTATTTTAAGATTTACAATATGTTATTGTTAAGTATGCTCTACCTACTGTGCTATAGGACATCAAAACTTTATTCCTATCTATGACATTGGACCCTTTGAGTAATCTGAAATTTTAGGTAGTATACCTAAAAATTTAGGTAATGTACAAAAGTTTCTTTCTCTGCATCCTTATCTGATCTAGGATCTTCTGACTTCCCACTTTCGTTCTCTTACTCAGTGTTGTATCTATTATAGGACAGTCAACCTCAAATAGGGAGATACAAGACCAAACTGAACACCATCTTATGAAAAAATGGAAGATCTAGAAAGATAGCACAGAGGCTAAGAGCACTGGATGCTCTTATAGAGGATCTACATTGGTTCCCAGAACCCACAAGGCAGCTAACAACCATCTGTAACTCCAGTTCCAGGGGATTTGATGCCTTCTTTTGGCCTCTGTCAGCATTACACACATGGGTGCACTTACATACACGCATGCAAAACACTCATACACATAAAATTTAAATAATAATAAATTTTTAATTAAATAAAGAAAAAACGTGACATTAGGAAGACTGTGACATTAGAATAGGTCACCCTTACTTTTGCAGCACACTTATTTCAAGAACATACTCAAATATTCTATGGAAATGCAATTCAAATACTTCCTTGTGATCAAAAAGGACTGTGTCTTCATATTCCTGATAGACAATCTGAAGTTCATAAAGGTTCTGTGACTTGCCCAAGCCATACAATGTATGACAACAGCACTGACACTAGTACCTAACCACATTTACTCTGAGTAAAGTTTTCCTACAGCAAATAAATAAGCAAGCAAAAGCTATTTTAGATTGGGCATGATGGTATCCAAACCCACAGGAGGCCTAAGCAGGGGAATCACTAGTTGTTCTAAAGCAGCCTGAACCACAGTAAGACCCAAAAATGGGGAAAGAGTAATTATTGCTCCAAGTTCTTCTTTTTCAGACAGCAGTAAAAGAAAAGTAATATTTTGGCAGAATAGAAGAAATAAAAGGTAGGCTGATTTACCTTCTGAGTCCTTCTCATAGAAAACACCATGGGGATGAATGGTGTAAGGTCGACTGGCAAAATTCTTCAGGTGGATAAGGATAACATCTCCCACCTCAGCCTGCAGCAGTGGGCCTAAGAAGCCCAACCAGGCAGGCTTGACCACTTCATCAGTATATGAGCCATCCCTGTATTCTTTATAGATGGTCTTCTTGTAACTGCTGCCTATTCTGTTCTTGTCAGACTTTAGGAAACTGGACGCCACTCTGAGAAAAAACAAAAGGTCGAATTACAGCCTTTCTACCATCTTCAAATCAGTGCAAAGATTTCTCCCTAGAGGACTCTGATAAAACAAGAGGGAACTAGATTGTACTTATGAAAATATGAAGGGATGTATTATGTTGAAGCATATGAAATTACTGATATTTGACTACCTTTGAAGCTCTCAAAAGACACTGTGTCATGGTGCAACCAAATATATAAAACAAAGAAATAACCATCTGTATAATGATACTTTTTACATGATCATCTACTCATTGATGTGACCTTGGCATCATGCTGCTATATATATGGAGAGCTGAAGAAGTTATTGATGACTACAAGCTATGGAACCAAGCCACTTGAATTAAATAACAGCTGCTCCATTTCCAAAACTGTGGACTATTCCAGAAGCTCCTGTAACTTCTATGAACACAACTTCATCATCTGTCAAACGATAATTACAGTATCTGACTTAGAAAGTTGTCATGAGGACTAAAAGAATTTAAGTCTGGGGGTGAAGCATAGTGACAAAGTGCATGATTCACATGCATAAGACTGTGGATTTGATTCTTAGAACCATGAGAAACAAAACAACAAGCTAAAACTTCAGGGAACTTTATGACAGTACCTGGGAAATTGCTAAAGCTCAGTGCAGTTACTACACACTTCAAAGTATTAAGGGCAGTGGCTAATTAAGTTATTCACTCAAGGGCAATTTTAATACAAGGGCTCTGACTCCAAAGCTAGAATGACTAGTTCATATCAAAAGTCAGTTTATGGTGGGCATGCGGTTACATGGTAGAGCACTTGACTACCATGTGAGGTCCTAGGTTTGAGAGTCAGCACTGTGAAAAATGAAAGAAAAATAAGAGAGTTGTTTATACTGAGAGATGGAAAACTGAGCTCTGGAGAATCATCATCACAAAATTCCTTCAATGCATTCATTTATTTTCTTCAACTGACTTTGGTGACGCACCAACCAGCTTTTAAAATCAAGAAAGGTTAATCCATCCCATCACTTGGGAGACTGAGGCAAGACTGTCATGAATTTAAATCTGAAGCGGCTACATAGTGAGTTGCAGGATAGCCTGGGATACAGTGTGAGACCCTGTGTGAGAAAAAAGAAAGAAGAGAGAAAGGGGAGGAAAAGAGAGAAGGGCAGAAGAGGGAAAGGAAGGGAATGGGAACAGAGGGGAGGACAGGAGGAAGAAGGAGAAAAGAGAAAAAAGAGCAGAAAGATTAATCATGTAAAGAGCACAATGATGAAAACAGAACTAACTACGCACCCAAATTACATAAATTGAAATCCTAGCTCCTCCATTTACTAGCTGTAGGATTTGGACTAGTCATGTGACCTCCATGATCCTGTTTTCACAACTATAAAATCAGAATGCTGTTGTGCAGGTTTTTTCTCAGTGGTAGAGCTCATATTTAGCATGTATAAGACCCTAGGTTCCATCCTCAACACCAAACTAGTGATGATATTCATATTTCCTAAACATTATGTAAGAATTGAGGGGGCTGTCTATAAATGCTTAATATGATCTCTATCAAAGTGTTAGACAAAGTTGTTACTGTGATTTCTTTGCTTCTAAGATTTAGCTTACTTTTTTCACATTTTCACAAATCTATAATTAAGATAATTCTATCAGATTAGAGGAAAATAGTTCCACTACACACATCTTACCAACACTATATGCATTCATTTAAAAAAAAAAATACTAAATAGTTGTTATTAAATGAGCATTATGGATATCATCCTAGAAGCAAAGGAAGGACTTCTCCTTACAAATCTAAAACAGCTAGGAGGCCTCAGTGTAGAAAAGCAAACTCTTGATGACATGGATCCTGAGCCAAACAGTCCTCTTTCCAGAAAACCTAGTTTTCGTTGTGTGGGCCTAGGAGATTGAGAGCTGCCTGTTGTCATACCCTGAGAAAGGACTCTCAAAAGGCTGCCTCCTGACCTTAATGGTGTCCTTGCTTAACTCTATCCATACTACCACATGAGATTAAACCTACATGTCACTGTCCAGAGACTGGTTTGTGATGACATTTCTTCCTTTGGGAGCATAGTTCCACTGCACGTCCTGGATGCCTAGGTAGTAGACTCGAATGGCCCCATCAGTCAATAGAGGCCACAAGGATTGCATGAACAGTAAAGCCCAGAAGAGATGGCCTGGCTCCATGACCCACATTACTTTGAGAAACAGGCAAATGGAAGCTGCTGATATGAAAAAAGATAAAAGAGAAGAAAGGGGCTTTGCATGTATCTGGAAAACTGGAGAGGCAAAAGTCAGTTGGAGTGGCTAAAACAGCAAAACTCGTTAACTCAGTTTCTTGACTTCGCTAGATTCCTTTCAATTCAACAAATATTTATTGACACATAATACATTAGAGGACAAAGGTACAAATTCACTTGTACTGTTAATCATGTATCACTTCCTTCAGACGAGAAGCCTGGATTCTGCTCTTTCAGCAGTATCAAAGGAAGTATGTGTTCTTACCCCAAACCAGGAAACAGGCATCAGAATCCTGATGAGGCTATACTGATTGACTTTGTACCTTAATCAACTCACCAATTTGTCCACTGCCTATTTTCTAATATGCAAAAAGAATTCATATTTGCATCAATAAATTATGTTTAGAAATCTTGAGAAAACCATCAAAATACATTTACTAGAATATTCATAGATGAAAAATTAGAACAGCCAAAATGCTATTCAACACTAAAATGGTTGAGTAAATTTCACTGTACTCAAAAAAATGGAGTTCTTTATGGCAGCAATTATGAACAAGCTACAACTATAAACAACACTATGGACAGATGTCACAAATGCAATGATAAAGAAATCAGAAAACAAAATCATACATACTGTATGACTTCATTCATCTAAAGTACAAAATTACAGAAAAGGAATCTATGGTTTTAAAAGGACAGAGGCAGAGAAGAGCTCAATGGTAGAGTACTTGCACAGTGTGCATTAGGTCCTGGATTCCAACTGTACACCATAAAAATACAGGTACTGTTTAACCTTGAGGCAAAGATCAGTGACTAGAAAAGGAATAAGTTGCGTTCTGTTTCTTGATCTACACATAACTTATATGAATGTGTTCAGTTTCTGAAAATATGCTGAGCTATATAGATTTGTATATTTATTACATACGTGTTTCAATTTTGCTTCAGAAAAGTTAAAAAGTAAAACGAAAACAAAAGAAAATATGGAAGGGAAGTAGTTTTACCCCTAAGACTGTCTGCGGGTTCCCAGGGCTACGTGCAAACTCATCTGACAGGTTCAATCCTGATTCTCTATCATACACAAACTTCTAACCTATCATTTCAATGGTCACGTGAGAAGGTTAGAATTCTTGGCCCTGGGAAGAGACATTCAGTCATATCATGTATAGCAGATCAAACAGAAACTCAAACATCACATAAACACACATATACACATTTGTACACATTATCTTTTAAAAGCATAGACATACATATCTGCATCCATTTACAGCTACAGCAACCCACAAAGATATAGTCACCTTCAGAATAACAATAACAACAATAAATCACTTTAGTCTGTGTCCATGATGGACTCATTCTAAGCATCTTGCATAGACTAAATTCTTTAATCCTTAAAACCACCCTATGAAGTAGATGTGAGTATTCCATGTTATACTGGAGGAAGTGGAGAACAGAGGTCTAAAGTAATTTTCCCAAGACCAATTGAGTTAACAATTGTTAGAGTTAGGATTTGATTCCAGGAAGTGTGCCTCCACTACCTACGATAATTATTTCCAGGCACACTCAAATGTATACACACAGAAAACACGCATATGCTTATAGCTACAGCTAAATCTAAGAGAAAATACATGTGCTCTAAGACATGTAATCACACGTGGTTATGGTTACTTTAGAAACAGATGTACATGCACAGAGAGCATCATAATACTGATAATAACTACCACTGATGAGAGATGACTAAATACAAAATGCCATGTTCAGTGCCTTAAATAAACTGTTTCATTAAATCTTCAACTCAAAGCACATGTAATAGGAACTATTATCCAAAACTAGAAATTCAATTCCTGTTGGGTGTGGTGATGCAATACTAATCCCAGTACTCAGGGTGTTGAGGATAGAGGATTGAGGCAGGAAGATTATGTGTTCAAGTCCAGCCTTGGCTGCATAGTGAGGAGAAACTGTCAATCAATAAAAGATATGCACAGATTCACATATAAATAGAAAAGACTAAGATATTTACTCCAGCTAGGAGCAGATATCTAGTATGATTCAAATCAAACCAACAGATAGTTTTAAATAAACTCTTGGGCCTCTCCACACACAGTAGTCATATAAGTATTAGTCACCAATCTCCATACTATGGTTGACAGAAAGTCCTTGATGTAAGGCTAAGCCTGTTGGGGGTCAGATCTTTGTAAACCCTGGCTATTCCACGGCTCCGTTATATAGTCTTGGTTTTTCCTTAACAACTATGAGCCTGTTTTCTCATGTGTACAATGAGTCTAATATCAGCCATGAAGGACTAAATAAATTTACCTGCAAAGGCCCCAGCAATATCAATCTTTAGAACATAGAAGAGGGTTACTATGGGCTTGCTTGCTTTTCCTTCTGACTCCTGGCTTCAGTTTGATAATTTACTTTCTCCTGATAAAGTGCCTTCATTTCCCATACTGAACTATAAAATCCTTAAGAACGCATGCAAAGTCATATAGGTATCTGTGTATCAATTATGAGGCACAGTGTTGAGAGACTAGTAGGTAAGCCATGTTCTGCTAAATGAGAGCTATAGCATGCATTTTTCCACCTGTTGCCTCTAGTCTAGGTTCTAGCACTAGTCTGAAGTGTGACTTCAGGTAACTTTCTTTCCCTTAATGAGCCTCAGTTTCTCATCTGCAAAAGAATGCAACATACAGAGCTGGACCACCTGGTTCTTATCTTACAGAAGTTATGGAAATTTTATAATCTAATGGAAAACCTACAGGCAAAACTATGAAAATGTGGTATTTAAAAAGCTCTCAAAGATTCATTTCTTTCACATGATGCCAATACTCACATTCACCGATGAAACACAGGTACAGTCAAATGTACCTACATACAATACCATGTATGGGAACACAATTATCCATTTTCCTTGGGGCACTGAACCTGGAAGAAGTATTCTCTGTTCAATACACATCCAATTGCAAACTTGACCTTCTTCAAGCCTCCTTCTCAAGGATGTACCAGCAAGGCAACTGTACCTTCAAGTTATTTACCTAAGGAGGAAACAGTCCAAGGTAAGAGCTCCACAAGTGCAGAATTACATGGTAAGCCTGGAAGTGTTCCCAGGATTTAGTACAGACCTTTAGCATAGAATGAACAAGCATTCAAAGTTTCACAGTGGTGACTAATGTTCCAAAGAGTCTGGAGCATGTAGAACCTAGGGAGAAGTGTTACCTACATTCGCCGTGAAGTTTTCACTTTACAATGTACTTTTCATATCTCCCTTTTTATTTCTCATAATAAGTGAGATAAACAGCGATCTCCATATTTTGCACTTGGGGCAGAGGCTTTGGAATTCCACCTCTGAAGTGAAGCCTAGCTCCACTAGAGTATATATATATATATATATATATATATATATATATATGTGTGTGTGTGTGTCTGTGTGTCTGTGTGTGATGAATAAGTGCTCAAGTTAGTTATCAAAAAGTACTAGTGGCTATTATTAAAATTTCATTTAGACACTGACCACTATCACAACTTTACTTGTTTTTTTTCTTTGGGTTTATGTTTTTTCTGGTGCAGGACATCAAACCTAAGGCCTTGTGCATGCAAGATAAGCACTTTAACACCACTCCTAGCCCAAAGCTTGTAATTTCATTGATGATGACAAACATGTACACAACTCTAATTTTCTAATATACAGTAACATATTCTAAGAATAAAGATACTTCTAAACTGGCATAAACTTCATGCATTTCAGGCCGACATTATCTTCTCCTTGGAAGCAACATGATGCAATGCGAAGACCTAGAACTTGGCCGAGTTACAGCTGCACATGCTATACTATCAGAAAGGTGAGAGGTGAGGCAGGAAGATCAAGAGCTCAGAACCAATCTGGGCTACATGGTAAATTACAGGCTAACCTGTTGACTCAAAAAAAAAAAAAAAAAAAAAAAAGGAACCAGGACATAGAGCCAGATAAACTTAGCTGTGAATAGTATTTATTTTATGTTTAAATAAGATAAACTTATTATAGCATGTGGGACTTAGCAAGCACCTGCAGTACTACTTTTCTTTCTGTTACTAAATTCCTATCTTTTCTCCTCAAAGCTGAATTTGTCACTGGTAATGTTATTACTGTTCTTTAATTTGGTTTTTATCATACACTTTAAGAGCAGAAGAGATTAAGAACGCATATACTTCCTTTAGAACCACTTAGACAATTTATGCTCATGTGGAAAGCATTTAGACACCAGGAAAGAAAAAAAAAAAAAGAAGGATTTCTTTATGAATTCATTACATGACACTGAGCTTACCTAACTTCCTGATCCTAAGCGCCTCATTTCTTAAACTAGTATGTCTGCCTTAGCCCCTTATCATTTTGTTAAGAAGACCAAATAAGATGAACCATATGAAATTTATGTGTAAAATTTTCATTTAGGCCAAATGATATTTTTCTTGCTGCTAGGCCAGCAAAGAAAGACCAAACTGAGGCGCGAAAAGGGTAGCAAGAAGTGAAATAGGGAAGGTGAGCAAGAGTCTTAGGGAATGTAAAAAGGAAATATTTTTAAGAAGTAAAATGTAAAGCCGTTGAACGTAAAGGAAAGCTAAGGGGAATTTCTGGCTACTCAGAATTAAGTATAATTTAGTTAATGCACAATGAAATCTCGTTTCAAGCTGAGTAGTCAAACCTCTCTTACATTTAAGTTACTTTTCAGGCATTGCATGGTCCCTTGAGCCCAACCTCATTAACCATGGCAATTTCCACAAAAGTTTTCCTTAGAATTTGCAAGTTGCTCCTTTAAAGTGACAATGTTTTTTTTGTCTAACCTCCCAGGACCCTTCCTAATAGTAAAGATACATCTTTTAACCCTCTGCTTTCTAAAAATTTGTTGCGCTTTCTTCACCCTGTTGATAGAAAACATACTGAAGTTAAAGACCTTGATTCATTCCCATTTCTTGCCTACAATAGTTATCTTTTGGTTGATTATTTTCACTTGAGTGAGCCTCAGCTTTCTCATCTCCAAAACGGGGATGCTATTTATCTCAGAGGATTGTTTTGAGACTCAGACAAATAATGGATATCTGAAGCAATATATAAAGAACTTGTTTGGTATTTTTTTTAAAAAAAATTAAACTCTCTCTCTCTCTCTCTCTCTCTCTCTCTCTCTCTCAAATTAAGACCACAATGCTGAAATAATTTATTCATAATCATGCAGTTAGTTACTATAAGGCCAAAATTTTAATCCATGCTTAATAAATGAATTTTGCTCAATAGACTCTAAAAGCATAAAAAGAATTCATTCTGTACCAATCCTGTCTGGAAAAAAAAAAGAAAAATTAGCATGGTTGTTTTTGACGATTTGTGCCTCTTATTTTTGGAATCTTCAGTTCCATGATCTCAGCAAGCTTTCCTAACCTGAGAGACAGAAGATGAACAGGCTGTTTAGACAGAAAAATGAGCTATTCTCTATGACTCCAAGGTTATCCCAGAAACAGTGGAACCAGTGTGATTCTGGCCATTTTGGCCTAGGGAACAAAAGGAGTCAGCCCATTGAGGCTGTTACTTCCCTGTGCACCTAACCAAACTTCCTCTAACTCCCAGGCCATCAACTTTCTTTCTCTGTGGCCCTGGGGTTTTTCTAAACCCAGCTAAATAAAGATTTTGCATAGGAAGGCAAGTGAGGTTGTTTCAAAAGAGAAAACTTACCTTTGTTAGAGAAAACCTTTCCTTCCTTCTATTCATGTCCGCGTCCCATCAGTGCTGAACTGCAGACCCCAGCCTGAGCCTGCCAGCCCTGTTTACTCAGTAAAAAGGGTTACAAAGCTGTTCTCATAAATTAAATCCAGAGCTTCTGTCTGGCGGGATTACCGGGGTGAATGAAAGGGGAAGGGGGAACACAGGGTGCCCTCTTTTCCACAAACTAAACTATTGGAATGTCTTGTTCCGGGGCGGTTTGGCACAAAACCCGGGGTGGTTCTTTGACCATATCCTGGTGTTTTCCAAATCCTGGTTAGGATCTCAGGAGGAATTACAAGGAGGTGGGCTGCACCTCTGCTATTGTAGCTTGCTAGTTGGACTTTGCTGAGCTGGGATGAGAATGCATCTTCAGTGCAGCCAGCCAAAGCCTGCAGGCAGATTCCAATTGCCTCATTTAAGAAATAAGGAGGACTAGGGGTGTAATTCAGTGGTAGAAATTATGATGATTGATGATGATGATGATGATAATGATGATGATGATGATGATGATGATGATGACCGTAGTATTAAAATGGGCCCTTAAATGATCTAAACTGTATGCTGGGTTTGTTTAAAGCCAAACACCAATTCTCTTCCTGTTGCAAAGAGAGAGCAGTGAAAAGTCGCTGGAATAAATGAAGCAGCCTAGGTCCTAGCTCTTGTGCCACTGGCAATAATTAGCTCGGTTGCTTTGGCCCAATCCTTTCTCTTCCTTGGCTTCTTTACATGTATATAATGAGGGGCTTAAAGTAGATATGAACCCACTCATGTCTGTAATATTATGTATCTAGGATTCAATGAAGACACATCCTAAGTAATAAGAGCAGTAGAGAAAGAAGTATCAGTGAAGAATGAGTGAAGAAAGTTTCATGAAGGAACGGTGAGTACACTATGCCTCTTTGGGAAGGGCTGTATCTATCCACAATAGCCAACAGACCCAAGGAGTGGACAGTGAGATGGCAGTTCTACCTGTAGTCCTTACTTTGTGATGAGATCTCCACTGAAAGCAGATGGTCTTCTTCAATCAAGCTGTACAGATTTCTGTCCACTGTACCTGAAGCACCTAGAGTAGGGGCTAAGAAAGAGGACTTTCATAAGACTGAAAGTTCCACTGAGCTGGTGGGGCAAAGTCTGGGTCATAAACCAGTACAAGTTTTAAGGCTACTCAGCCATTTAGGAGCTGCCCTGCAGACTGCAGCCTAGGCCAAGCGAAATGGAACGACCAGTAAAGAGAAGGGAGGAGCCACCAGTCTCATTTAACCCAGAAACACTCAGCAGTCAAGTGGAACTGGATTGGTGCATGGCAGCACCTGAGTATACCTGACTGGCAGAGATGTGGACCTTTAAACTAGAGGGGGAAGGTGGAGACCAAACCCATTAACCTAGGATCCAAGTCCAGGCTCTAAGGCATTTATGACTGGGAGGGGAGAGGATACAGCCTGTGCTCTGACTCATGAAACACAACAAGAAGCAGGTCATTATAGATACTCTTGAATCAACACAGTAACGACTACAGAAGGCAAGCTAGCAAGACCTTCATGCTTGTATTTTTATGTATATATTTTTATTTATTTATTATTTATTTATTTCGGGCTTGTGTTCATTCACAGATTTCATTGAGAGTACAAGCTATAACCACCACTGCCACAAATCTGGCACATTTCTAGTGCCTTTTCTTAAGAGTCACTTAAAAAATATGTTTAATCAGCTGCCTATAGACTGCATGTTAGCAAGCTTTAGTGTGAAAAGTTACTTAGCATACATTTTATTTACAGAATATATAGTTTCTCTATGCTATTACTTTTCAGAACTACAGTTGTAGTTAATAATATCTATCTCCATTTCAATAAACATTTATTTACAAAAGAAAAGGAAAGGCTACATTTAATCCATAAACTCTGGTTCAACAACTCCTAATATAGAATTTACTTTTCTTTTTTAAACAAAATGAATACTAATATTTGAACTATAGCATCATTATGAAGATTCCCAAAACTGGATGTGGCATCTTTGATTGAAATAAATTTTGCCATTTTCTGATACTGCAAGCTTGGAAAACTAATTTCATATTTCTAAGCCTAAATATTTACTTTCATAAAACAGTATAACACTATTATGAGGAATGAAATCAATTATGAACACAGCGACTGGCTCATAGTAAAAGTACAGAAGTTACAGTAGTTTTAATTTTTATTAAAGATTAAAAAAAACTAAGGCTGATTATGTAGCACAGTTGGTAGGATGATTACAAAGTGTGCAAAAACCCTGTGTTCAATCTCTAGCATTGTATAAAACTGAGAATGGTGGAATGTTCTTGTAAACTCAGGTCTTAGGATATGGAGGAAGGAAAATCAGAAGTTCAAGGTCATCCTCAGCTTCACTGAGTTAGATGCCACTCTGGGCTACATGAGACTAAATAATTACTTTCCCATTAGTACAAGTGGTATGAATTCATGTCAAATAAGAGAAGCATGCATCAAGAATTCTGGCTTTACATTCTGGTTATGCTTCTAAAGAGCGCACATTGATGATGAATGTGCGGTTTTACCTCTTAGGGACCCAGTAACATGCAGAAGATGGTGTAAGTTTCCATACTTTAAAATTAATTTTGGCAGTAGAATACTTTCTTTTTAAAAAATATTTTATTTACTATTTTTATTTTATGTGTATGAGTGCTATGCCTGCATGTAGGTAAGCGCACCCATCTCGTGCAATGCCCGTGGATCACAGAAGAGGCTGTCAGATCCCCTAGAACTGGAGTTATGGACAGTTGTTAGCTGTCATGTGGGTGCTGGGATTCAAACCCAGGTCTTCTGCAAGAACAGTCAGTGTTCTTAACCACTGAGCCATCTCTTCAGCCCTGTCAATAGAATACTTTCTACAAACTGAACCATTGTAAACACTCCCTGTCTATTGAAGATGAAAGTGAAGCTGTTCTAGGCAATTTGGGAGACGGAAAGAATAAATATGCATGGATAAGGGTGTGGCAGACAATACAAACTGTAGAAGGTTTACTTGAAGATTAACTTATAAGGAGCTGGAGACATAGCTCAGTGGTTAAGAGCACTGGTTAATCTTGCAGAGAACCTGGGCTCATTTTCCAGAACTCACACGGCTGCTAACAACCCTTGGTAACTCCAGGTCCAGGGAATACAATGCCTTCTCCTGACCTCTGCAGGCATTGCCCACATGAGTGCACTTAAATACATATAGGCAAGATATTCATTCAAGTAAAAATAAATAAATCTTTTTTTAAAAAATTAAAAGGACACTCAGATGCTGCTGACCAAAACAGGTGCCGCAGCTGCTGGGGAAGCCGTCCACTCTGTCCCCAGTAGAACGCCCACATGGCCCCACATGCCAGTCCCAGTACACACCTGTCATGGTGAGTCTTCTCTGTCAATCGAACTGGATTCACAATCACCTAGGAGACACCTGAGGGCGCATCTGTGAGAGTGTTTCCGTAGAGATTTAACTGAGGTGGGAAGACCCACACTGAAGGTGGACACCACCACCCCACAGGCTGGGGTCCTGGACTAAATAAAAAGCAAAACTGAGCTGAACACCAGCATTTATCTCTCTCTGCTTCCTGGCTGCAGATGCCATGTGACCAGCTAGCTGCACCACCTCCTGCCGCCACGGCTTCCCCACCGTGGACTGTATCTTTGAACTGTGAGCCAAAACAAACCCTTAAGTTGCTTTTGTCCAACAGTGGGAAAGTAATATAATACCTGAAAGAAATACAACCATATGTGCACATAAAAAAAATTAAAATATAAAAGAATCCAGTTAGCAAAAGTTACTAGAAGCTCTTCCTCATCTGGGCTTCATACAATATTTGAAGCATGCTCAAGGACAAAGCCTATGAGATATAAGCTTAGGAGAGGCAGGCACTAGGTAAAGGTCCTTAAAGGGTAGTGTTGCTCACGACTCATGGATTTTTGGACCTTTCCCTCAGCTCAGTATCCCATTCACATTCTTAGGAATGCTTTCTTCCCTTTCTTAATAAATAGTCTCTATTTCTTTTTCTAAGTATATATCCCTAGTCCAGTTCTTTGTTACAGGAAACAAACACAGATACTTCAACAAATACCCCTAAATTCAGATCTGCACCTATAGCAATGGGATCCAATAACCTGGCCAAGTCATACACCTGCCCTCCCAGGCAATATAGGTAACTTTGGTTCACCAACAAGAAACCTCTAGAATATTGAAAGTAGGTGTGAAATGTACAAGTCCAAAATGTCTTCAATGGGGCTCCAAGACTTAAGTTATGTCTGCCCTTGTGTTTATTCATCTACTTAATATTTCCAGGTTTCCTATTTACAGACTTCACAAGTGTATGGCCCTAGAGGTAGGTGGAAAGATGAGAAGGCTATAAAGACCTTAAAAATAGGAGCACTATTGTCTAGTGGGAGAAGTGTATGGATGACACAGAAAGATCACAGAAGAACAGAGTTTCATAGTGGTCACTGAAGACTGGGACATGCAAGCAGGGAAAAGAAGAGAAATAAGGTACATTAGGTGCACCGCAGCATAGGAATTAATTACATTTTTTATTTTTTAAAAATTTTATTTATCATTTTTATTTTATGTGTGTGCATGTATTGCCTGCATATAGGTAAGAGTACCTGTGTCGTGCAATGCTCATGGAGGTCAGAAGAGGTTGTTGGAACCCCTGGGACTGGAGTTATGGACAGTTGTTAGCTGCCATGTGGGTGCTAGAATTCGAACCTGGGTCTTCTGCAAGAAAAACCAGTGTTCTTAACTGCTGAGCTGTCCCTCCAGTCCCCAGTTTTCTTTTTTATTACATTTTAATCTCAATCTCTCAATCTCTCTCTCTCTCTCTCTCTCTCTCTCTCTCTCTCTCATTAGCACATGTATCCACATGTATCCCATGATATGGGTGTGTGGAGGTCAGTGGACAACTTGTGAAAATCAGTTCTCTCTTTCCAACATGTGAGTCTCAGGAATCCAACTCAGGTCATCAGGGCTTAGAGGTAGGTGACCTTACGTGCTGTGCCATCTCACTGAACCTAGATGTGATTTTCTATAACAAAGCTCAGTAACTTGATTATAGAAATCTATGACAAATTTAGAGGTAATTAAACCAGTAAAAACAACAACACATAAAAATTATTAGCTTTTGAAGAGATGGAAATGTGTATCGCCTTACTTTTATTGTTTCATGTACACATGTATTGAATTGCCAGCATGTATCCCATAAAGATGTACAAATATTATGTCTAATAAAAGAAACATAAAAATACTTGAGTATGCCGCAGAATCCCTCAAAGAATTGTTAAGACACTAAGCTTCTCTTTCAGGAAATCTTCAGTGGGACAAAACAAATCATATCCAAAAACTTCCCAGGTGTTGCTAGTGCTTCTGGGATGAGGACCACTGATATAAGGACTGTTGCCTGATGTTTGAGCTCCTCATCCAGCTCCCCTTATTTGTGAGTATGCACTCTTTGGCCCTAGGCCTAAATATATTTCCTTCAGATATCTCATTCACATGGAGCTTCTTTGAGAGTCATCGAAACATCTATTTGCCACAGACCTTCCTGCCTGCTGTATGAAAATCTCCCCCTCCCCATCCTCTCCAGATGCCTACTTCACTCCAGTGCTCTCTAAATCACATCAACTGACTAGTTCCTTGCCCCAACCTTCCCCTTTGTTTGTTGTTTGTTGTTTTTGGTTCTTATGGTGGTCTCTAGGCACAGACCACCATAGTGTGAATTTTAGCTCTGCTTGTCCCTGAACTGTGTGAGTTTAGAGAATTCTGTTTTGTCATTTGTAACATCAGGCTGTGAAAATATAATCAAAGAATGTCTGTAAATGGGCTTGCACAGCATTTGCCACATAATAAGGCACCAGAAAATGTTAGTCCTTTTTTTTCCTTTTCATCCTCTACTGTCTTCACATCTGCCTGCCATCTGACTTCCAGTAGGGATTTCACAGCAAGCAAGAAGGACAAATAAGTTTTACTAGAACAAACGGAGCTGCTAAGTAAAAGAAGAGTGATCTACAGTAAGCTGCACATTTCCAAGGATGAAGTTATTTTCAATGGGTGAATGCAACAATAAACCTCATAAATTAACTGTTAAATGATTACTTCCTACATTCATTTTATTGGAAATCTTGTGCCACTTATAGTCTAAATAGCTTCTGAATCCACTTGCTCTCTATCTCTGCTCTACAGCCTCAGTCTGAGCTCCAATTAACTTTTAAATGGACAACTGTGACATCCTCCTCATACTTGTGATTTCATGTTTGCTCCCAACAGTTGTCTCTTTGGCTAACAATCCAATCTCTTCTCACAATTGCAATTCCAAATCCTCCTTACTAAAATTCTCCAGTAGTACTTGATTTAATGACCAAACATGGAGTCATAAACTAGCAAGGTCCCTGAGTAAGAACATTCAAACTGGTGAATGTATCTTGTGTGCAAGAGTAAATATGGAAATATCAGGATATGCCACTAAGTAAAATCAAGGTGTAGTGTTAAAGAAAGTTATCCATATATGTATGTATGTATCTACATGCACCCATGAGGGAGTATAAGAAATTTTTCTCCTATAAATATTATGATAAAATATTTTAGGGGGTTGGAGAAATGGCTCAGTGGTTAAGAGCACTGCCTGCTCTTGCAGAAGATCTGGGTTCAGTTCTCAGCAGCCACATGACTGCTAACAACTCCAGTTCCAAGGGCTTTTATGCTGTCTTCTGGTCTCTGTGGGCCTTCTACACCTGTGATTCACCTTCATACATGCAGGGAAAACATTCATACACACAAAATAAAAATACATGATAAAATTTTAAGCAAAGTAATATTCTTAGGAGTGGTTTCCTTTAACTATTATGCCCTGTTACTACAAGAATGACTTCCACTTTATATTTTCAAGTATTTGCATCTATAGGTTTCATACATTAATCACTTTATTTTTTTAAATATCTGGGCTAGGCATGATGGTATATGCTGTTAATCCCAGCAGCAGGTGGATCTCTGTGAGTTTGAGGCCAGCCTGATCAGCATAGTGAGTTCCAGGCTAGCCAGTACTATATAGTGACATCCTATCTCAAAAACATATGAATCAAAACTACTTTGACATTTCATCTTACCCCAGCTAGAATGGCTACCATCAAAGAAAGAAATGTCAATGAATGCTGGTGTGGGTGTGGAAAAAAGGAAGATATACTCACTTCTGTATGAAGTTCTCAAAGAATCAAGAAAATGGTTTGAAAAGATTATCTGGACAATGAATGTGAATCTGCATTTACTAACCTCTCCTAATTTCTTTTTTAAATTTTTTAAAAATTTATTATTTTTATTTTATGTGTATGCGTGTAGTGCCTGCATGTAAGTTCACTCTTGTCATGCAATGCCCGTGGAGGACAGAAGAAGCTGTTGGATTCCCTGCACTTAGAGTTACAGACAGTTGTTAGCTGCCATGTGGGTGCTGGGATTCGAACCCAGGTCTTCTGCAAGAACAGCCAGTGTTCTTAACTGCTGAGCCATCTCTCCAGCCCCCGCTCCTCATTTCAATGTATTAGAAATAAATTTATGAGGCTAAGGAAATGGTTCAGTGGGTAAAAACTTGCTACATGTGTGTGAGGAACTGAGTTTGGATCCCCCAAATTCACATACTACCATACATGGTAGCACACACCTGTAATTCTAGTGCTACTACAAAGAAAAGAGATCCTAGTCAGAGAAAGGAGAGTCCTGAGAAGCTTGTGGGTCAGTTAGTCTGGTGTATGCAACAGGAAACAAGATACTGTCTCAAACAAGGTGGAAGAAAAGGAAGCAACACCAGACCTGTACTCTGATCTCCACACACATGCTGTTGCAAGTTGTCCCAACCCTATCACACATGAACACTAAAACACACACCATACACATGCACACACAATGACAAATCAAAACAATCTTAAAACTTTTAAATTACTAAGAAATATATTTTGGTAATAGAGCACTTGCCTAGGTTCTGATTTTGATCCCTAGCACCACAAAAAATAAAATTCATGTCTCATCATTTCACTAAAATAAAGATCAAAGTTCATAAAATGGCTATATAACCCTTTGTGGCCCAGCTTCTTCTAATCTTTCTAGTTCTCTACTTGCTCATTGTCTCCTCATGCTCTGATTCACTTATGAAGTGGTTTTATTAGCTTGTGAGTTTCCAATTCGCTATGCACTCTTGCTGGCTTCCATGACTCTTCTTTATTGCTCTGACGTGTGACCACTCTTCTATTCTTCCTCCTACCTATTTTTGGGGGGTTTCAGCTTAGAAATTTTCTCTAAGGAGTGTTCCCTGAATTCCTGTGCATCTGGGTTAGGTGATGTCACATGTCCTCCCAAGACATCCCATACACTGAATCACAATGGCTTTAAAATTGTTCAGTTGCCTCTCTCCACATCTTAAAAACAAAGGAATCATATCTTTGTTCATTTCCATTCTAGCCTTAGTGTCTAGCATAGTACTTAATACAGAGTTGGTGCTCAGTAAATGCTTGCCCGATGAATGAGTACAGGCATGATGAATGAAAAAATAGTCTTTGAGCTAGGCTTCACTGTAAGCAAAATCTTATTAGAAAAGTGTAGAAAAGCTACATCTGTATCTTCCATGTTCAGAAAGATGGCTTCTTTGCAGGCTCAAGTATGACTTACATGTATTTTACAGTATCAGATTGAATAAAAGGTTTTTTTTCCCCCAAAAGGAGTATGTCATAAATGTGCTAACTGTTCAAGCACACCCATTATAACTAGCCAACCCTTGTTCCACTAAATCCCCAAAACCTTTTGAGTCATATTGGTTTAGAAGACTTGAGATTAAAAAGGGGAAGCATATAAGATATTTGCTTTCATAGTAAGTTACCTTAATATGAATATGCATTTGAAGAAAGAATTATTTTTATATTTTATTTATTATTTTACTTTTATGTGTATGAGTGTATTGCCTACATGTATGTAAGTGAACCCATTTCATGCAATACCTGCGGAATCCACAAGAGGCGTCAGATCCCCTGAAACTGGAGTTACGGATGGTTGTTAGCCACCATGTGGAGGCTGGAAATCGAACCTAGGTCTACTGCAAGAGATGGCAGTGCTCTTAACTGCTGAGCAATACGCCCAGCCCCTGAGGAAATAATGCTTTGCAAAATAAACCAGTAAACTACTAAATGTGTGCTAGGGATATAGAACAGTGAGAAAATGCATGTATACCCTGCATGAGGTCATGGATTTGCTCCCTAATATGAGGGGGGACTCTAAAATCTACCTAAAGCATTAATATCAGATGCCTATAA
The DNA here is from genome assembly GCF_000622305.1 of Nannospalax galili. Lineage (NCBI taxonomy): Eukaryota > Metazoa > Chordata > Mammalia > Rodentia > Spalacidae > Nannospalax > Nannospalax galili. The sequence goes on along the minus strand of NW_008347808.1, from coordinate 1,401,602 downwards.
AATAACTGCTTGGGAAAAAAATTTAATTAGTTTGCTTGGATACTTTGGTGATTGAGAGTTCTCTATCTCCCATGAGAACACATTCCAACTCTGGATTACTTTGCCAAAGATATGCCTTCCTTTATTGTTTACTCATTGTTTCCTTTTTACTGAATTTAGGACTCCTCTGTAAAAATGCCATTCAGGGTCACCCTTCCCCCTCCTTAACAGCATGAGAAAGAGTTTTTTTTATGAAGTATGCTTCTCTTCTTAAGCACCTACACTACAATGTTTGCTCTCAAGCCTTATATTTTCCTTGTTCTCATGCCCTCATGCTGTGATTCATTCATGAAATGGTTTTATTAGTTTGTCAGTTTCCAATGTGCGGTATATTCATTTCATCCCTAGAGAACTATGGCAGAAAATGCAATTATGGTGACTGGTCTAACCACTGCCAAGAGGAAGTGGTCATATTCATATGATTTAAGAAATTTTTAAAAACCTACTTTCCTCCTAAACTGACAGTTTAATGTGGCAAAATTAGAGCCCACAGTGAATGCTGTTTTCCATCCTCACAAGCTTATGTCTAACCTAAGGCAAGCTAGTTCCCCTTTTCAGTTGAAGCTGTCTCATGTGTAAAATGAAGTCCTTCTATTAGCTAGTCTTTGACATCCTATCCAGCACTCCTACCCTATGATTTTATGACTGCATAAACAGGCATCTGAATAAAATTTACAGACCTTCAATATTTGCATGATTGACTTTATGGCAAGTTCCCCATTTGGAAATATGAAGTGTATGCAACATCAAATCTTGGCTTTCCATGCATGAGCACAAAATGAAGATATCTTCATTAAAAAAAAAACTGCTGTACTGAAAAATGTAAACACGGTGAAAGTTCAGGTTATACTCTAAACAGTAGACAGTGGGTTCCTTCTCAGCTAATCTTTTGAAATCTCTTCTACTCTTCAAGAAAATTTCTAGTCTGTTACATGGAAAGGAAAATCAGTTGAGGGTTGTTGTAGGCAAGATAATGCCTCCTTCAGGATTTTACATCCTAAACCCTGAAACATAAATATATTACATGGTATTTCTGTTACTGTTCTGTTGCTGTGATAAAACGTTGACCAAGACCCTGTTCCCATCCCCACTTTTCCACAGCCCCCACTAGTGATCATCCTGCCTGAGACCTGCAGACTACCCTGACTAGTATACCATTCATCAAAAAAAACCACATTTTTTGCAACAGATGGAGACTATTACAGAGTTTGACAAATGGTCACACACAGAAAGCAACTGTGAGGTGCTCAGCCCTAAATGACACATCTACAATGGAACCTCTACTGCTAAGGCTCACAGAACATAGTGGAACAGGGGGTAGAGAGACTTCTAATGCATCTCTCAACTCTCTTAAACGAAGTTCCCTCATGCAACAGAGGGTCATGACCACAAAATGATACAAATGGCCAAAGCATAGAGAATAAGAGTCTGAAGAATGTGGGTTCTTGGACAGGACTCGTATATTAAACTTCACCCACCCAGGGCTCAGGGACCATTGTGGAAGAGAGGGCAGAAAGATTATAAGAGCAAGGCTTTGTTCATGACCATAAGGAAACAAGAGTCTTTCAGGGTTCTGGGAACTTTTTAATATGAACTTACAGCAATGGTGATTATGTAAGATTCATGAAACCTCGGACAAAAACCCAGCAAAGAACTTGGAAATGGGCAGGAAGCCTCAACCTTAACCAAGGAACTACTGGCAACTGATCACTGTTGGGTGAGGGAGAGTTGATCTTCTTCAATGGAGTGACTCTACATAGGCTGAACAGGCTCCAGTGGATGAACTCACACTGAGGAACATTTGGGGACACAAACTTGACTCGATAGGCCTTAACATATATGACAAAATGCATGAAATCCAGTGGGTGAGTCATGTGGGCAGTGCAGATAGAGAAGGGGGTCTAAATGCGATTCAGATGTATTGTATGAAATGCACAAATTCAACAAAAATATCCATTAAAAAACACTGACCAAAAGCAACTAGGGAAAAGGGTTGATTTGATCTTACACTTCAAGGTTATAGTCCATCATTAATGAAAGTCAGTACAACAGCTCAAGGCAGGAACTGGGAAGCAGTAACTGAAGCAGAGACTGTGGAGGAACTCTGCTTACTGGCTTGAAACCTTTGGCTTACTCGGCTACTTTCTTATAAAGCTGAGGCCCACCTGTCCAGGGATGATACTACCCAGAGTAGGCTGGGCCCTTATTCATCCTTCAGCAATGAAGAAAATGTCCCATTGACATGTCCACAAAGCAATCTGATGGAGGAACTTCTGCAATTGTGGTTCATTGTTCCCAGGCATGGCAAGTGGACATCTAAGATAAGCCATTAAATGTGGCAAAGGTGGAAGGCATTTGAAGACGAAATTAAGCTTATAAATCACCTGACCTCAAAACTAGGAAGTAATTTTGGACTATCTAAGGGTATATTAGAGTAGAAGAAAAGCATAGAAAATTATCTAAATGAATAATCATGAGGAGTCAGCCCACTACTGGTGGCTTTAAAGATGGATGAAGAGAGTCCTGAACCAGGGAATTTAGCTCTCTAGATTTTGGAAAAGACAAGTAAATATGTCAGCAGTGGCAAGGGGACATGCCATCACTGCCAGCAGAAACTTGAGGCATTCTCTTCCCCTTATGGACCTCTATCAAGTTAAAGTCATTATACATGGCATGTGTATGTGTATGTGTTTGTATGTCTCTGTGTGTCTGTGTATCTGTGTATGTGTGTCTGCATACACAGAAACATAATGTTCTCTACTGAGAACACAAACTACCTATGATAGGCATGATCTATGAGCACTTATTGCTTCTTAGTCCCAAGCCTTCCTTAAAAACTTTCTGCTCTGCTGAGGCCTAAGATTTGGTCTTTAGTCCTCAGAAGCTAGAGATCCCGGTTTTTTTTCCCATAGTCAAACCTATGATGTGACTGTGTTAAGACTCTGGAGGCAGACAACGTGGAATGGAATCTTTCAATTCTACTTCAATAACCTGCCATTTCCAAGGTATGGACTTTAAAAATATATATTTTATTAAACTTCTGTAGATTTCATTCAATACATCTTAATCATATTTAGCACTCCCTTCCTACATGCACCCCCTCATAGCATACCCACAGGACTACATGCATTTTGTCATATATGTTAAGGCATGTTGAGTAAAGTTTGTGTCCCCAGATGTCCCTCGGTGTAAGTTCATCCACTGGAGCCTGTTCAGCCTGTCTAGTGTCACTCCCTTAAAGATCAACTCTCTCTCACCCAACAATGATCAGCTGTCAATAGTTCCTCACCAAATTTGTGGCCTCCTCCCCATTTCACCAGTCCTATGCTGGTTTTCATCTGACTGAGTTTGCATGGGTCTTATACATGTTGTAAGTTCATATGATCAAGGTCCCTGAAGCCTGGGAAGACTGTGTCCTTATGTTCATACACCTCCTCCCTGGCTCTTACAATCTTTCTTCCCCCTCTTCCTCAATGGGCCCTGAGCTCTGGATAGGTGAATTTTAATATAGAAATCCAGTTCGTGGACCCAGACACTGCACTCTTATTCTCTGTACTTTTGCCAGTTATGACCTCTTGTGTTCATGACCCTCTGTTGCATGAGAAAGATTTGTTGATAAGAATTGAGAGATGCATTAGTACTCTCTCCCCCTTGTTCCACTATGTTCCGTGAGCCTTAGGTGTAGAGGTTACATTGTAGATGTGCCACTTAGGGTTGGGCATCTCACAGACATTATTCTCTGTGGAACTCTGTAATAGTCTCCATCTGTTACAAAAGAAGCTTCTTTGATGAGTGATGATTGGCATACGTGTCTGTAAATATAAAGATTCATATTTAAATATAAAGACTCATATCTAGCATATAGTATGAAATTACATTTGCCTAGAAATGTGACAGACGGGGTTTTCTCTATAATCTATGACTTCTCCAGCCATGTGTGTTTGATTATGTTTATAGTGCCACACATGAGTTCCCTCTCATTGAGAAAGCTTTAACTTCAGTTAGGTACCTCCTGATTATCCCCAAGATAAAAGTGCCACAATGCACCAGTGTGGTTTGCTGTGTTGGTCACTGTTGTGGTTATTAGGCTTTAAAACTGGAGTTGGACCCCTGACTGATTTTATCCCTTAGCAGCTTGCATAGAGTCCTCCAAAGCTATGAAAGCTAGCCTTCAGGGGAGGTGGCTTCCAGGTCAGTCAGGTCCAGCTCCACTGCTCCAAGTCCTATGTCTGAAGTATGTTCTGTCTTCAGCAACTTTCAAGTTCTTGGAGATAATCAAGGGCTGTGGCTAATAGCCTGTAAATTTTGGAGTCTCTTGGACTACCCTGACCAAACACTTGAAGGAATGTTTCTCCTGTCTGTCACTGTGTTTCTTGTTATACAGCCTTCTGCTATTACACATGCACTAATGTACAGATGTTGCATGTGTATTTTTCAGTAGGCTTTTGAGCTAATACATTTATCTCTCATTTTTCACAGCACCTAAGCATTATTTGAGGGAGCTGGTAAGGTTAAACAGGGGAAGAGGAAAGATAAATAATGCCTAGGTATGGCCTTTATGTGGGTACTTTAAAACACAATTTATTTCAGTTTCCTTATCTATAAAATGAAGATAATACTAGTGACTACCTAAGAGAGTTGTTTTGAGAAATATATGAATAAGTACTTGAAAGGTAGAGAGAACATACCTTAACACCTACAAACTTTCCTATAAATATTAGTGAACAATATGTGGAATCTGCATACCTCTAAGATTTCTTTTGTATAATGGTTGCTGCAATGCTATGGATCAAGCTTATGACTTTGCACGTGTCAAGCTAAGGCTAATATGTAATATGTAATAATGGCTATATCAGTATTTTCTCCATGCACAGTATCCTCACATCCTTACCAGCATTTATAGTCTTTTGTTTATTTGATCATAACCATCATGGCTGGAGTAAGATGGATTCTCAAAACAGTTTTAATTTGCATTTCTTTGATGGTCGGGCATATTAAAAACTCTCTTCAAAGTTTTATTTTCCATTTGCACCACTTCTTTTGAGAATTGCTTATTTAATTCATTAGCCAATTTATTGACTGAATTTTTTTTTAATTTTGATTTTCATTATACTTTCTTTTAGGCAGTTGTTTATATATTCTACATATTAATTCATTCTCTAATGTGGGGTAGCAAAAATATTTTTCTTATTTGGCAGGCTGCCTGCTCACACTGTTAATTATTTCATTTTCTGTGCAGAAGCTTTTTACCTTTACCTAATCTTATTCGTCAATTTTTAGAATTATTTTCTGTGCTACTAGAGGAGACTTTTTATAGTAAAATCATGTTTTATAGCTGTATCCTAAAGTATTAACTCGTGTTTTCTTCTAGCTGTTTCAATGTTTCAGGTCTTACATTAAACTCTGTAATGCATTTAGAATTGATTTTTTTGTGCATGATGAATGACAGAGATCTTCCTTCATTGTTATACATGTGAGTATCCAACTTTCTCAGCACCAGCTGATTAAGAGGTCTTTTATTTTTCAGATGTAGGTATTTTAATATTTTTATTTTATATGTATGCATGTATTGCCTGCATGTAGGTAAGCGCACCTGTGTCGTGCAGTGCCCGCAAAGGACAGAAGAAGCTGTCAGATCCCCAGGAGATGGAGTTAAGGACAGTTGTTAGCTGCCATGTGGGTGCTGGGATTAGAACCTGGGTCTTCTGCAAGAACAGTGTTCTTAACCACTGAGCCATCTCTCCAGCCCCTAATTTTGTGAATTTCTTAAAACTATTTTTCTTTTCCTCACTTTAGAATAGAGTCCGTTTTGGGCATTTATTTTTTTCTTATTTTGATTCTTCTCCTTTGCCGGATCACATGGAAGCATTTTCCTCGGAACTCTTGTCTCAGCATTCCTCTTCATGCACAGGGGTGCTTTGGCTATTCAGTGTATTTAGTATTCCCATATGAATTTTAGGATTTTTTTCTAGTTCTCTAAATAATATCATAGGGATTTTGAAAAGTATCAGACTGATTTAGATTGCTTTTAGTACTATGTTCATTTTTTCACACTATAAATTCTGCTGACCCATGAAAACTGGAAGCCTTTCCATCTTACAGAAACCAACCACGAAGAACCAATCAGAAGAAGCAGGATAAAAAATGAGGAAAGGGAGAAAAAAAATGGAGGACCACCCCTTTAATCCCAGCACTCGCAAGCAGAGGCAGATAGCTCTCTGTGAGACTGAGACCAGCCTGGTCTACATAATGAACTCCAGGCCAGCTGGGGCTACATAGTGAGACCCTATTTCAAAAAGCCAAAAAGGAAAGAAGAAACAAAGAAAGAAAGAAAGAAAGAAAGAAAGAAAGAAAGAAAGAAAGAAAGAAAGAGAGAAAGAAAGAAAGAGAGGAAGGAAGGGAAGGAGGAAAGGGAGGAGGGAGGAAAGGGAGGAGGGAGAGAAGGGAGAAAGAAATAAAGAAGGAAAGAAAGAAAAGAAATACAGATCTTCAGAACATTTCACATTTTATATAAAGGATACCATCATTGAGATATTTCTTTTATATAGAAATATTTTCAAGTAAGAATGTTAAAATAACAATAAACCATGCTTAAGGTCTGAGAGTTTGTGACCTGGAGAATGGCCTTGCTCTTCTCCTTGATGACTTCAGTGAATCTCACAAACGAAACTATTAATTTTTGTTTACAGTAGAGAAATCCTAACTTCCTGTTTCCAAGTGATCTAGAGTTTTATCTTATCAACTGTAATCCTGTCAAGTACACCTTAGGAACCACCCTATGAGCTCTTTCATTTAAATTTCGCAAGAACCTTTTGAAGATAATAACTCCAGGACCCACCAAAATTGTATATCTGGTTATTATAAGGATAAGGAAGCCTGAGTCTTTTGAGAACCCGATACAAAAGTTGAGTATGACTCACTCATTCCATGAGTCCTTCCTTATTAACCCCTGTTCTTAAACCTATTAAAGTTTCTTTTAATAAACTCCAATTCTGCTAGATACTGGTTCATCCTGAAACGGATCTGGCTTTTCCTGAGTTGAGACCCATAAAGGATAAGGGAATTCCTCAGGTGTGGAACTGTCTTTGTCCCTGCCATCACTGAATTTTTGAAGGTTCCTCAACTAATGCTTTATTAGAGTCTCCCTGACTGCCACTTAGTAAGTCTGCTCTACTCTTTGTTTGCACGTTACTTTGGTTTCCTTGATTCTGTTTTCTGACCTACATAATATATAATAAGTGCCATAGGCACTGAAAATATAGATTCCCTTAGAGACATCCATATCTCCTGTTCTTGACTCAAATGGAACAACACACAACTTGTCTGGGAGGGCCTGAATATATGGACTGTTGTACCAATATCCTAAGCCACATTCTTGCTTCCAGGAGTGCTATCTGATTTCTTTTTGAGACATATCCTAGTTTAGTTTCTGTTGCTGTAATCAAACACTGACTAAAACCAACTTGAAGAGAAAAGGGTTTATTTTAGCTTAGAGGTTATAGTCCATTATGGAAGGATGCCAAAGCAGAAACTAAAGCAAAGACCATGTAGGAATACTACTTACTGGTTTGCTTCCCATACTTCTGCTCAGGTATTTTTCTTATACAACCCAGGTTCACCTGCCCAAGACTGGCATCATGCCAATGGGATAGGCTCTCCTCCATCATTTAGAAACCAAGAAAATGCCCCACAGACATGTCTACAGGTCTGTCTGATGGAAGAATTCCTCAACTGAGGTTCCTTCCTCCCAGAGAAGTTGATAAACAAGATTAGCCACCACACATTTACCCTTTGTCAACTTAACAATCAAGCACATAAATTTTAAACCACAAACTTTTCTTTCTTTGTTCCAAGGATCTTATGTTAATATCATAATATAAAGCACAATCCAACCTGCAAATTTTCCATAGTTTTAATTTTTTTTGACACTTTAAAAACTCAAGGTTTTTTAAAATCTAAAGTCTTGGGCTAGATAAATGGCTTCGTAGGTATGATCATATAGGGTTCTTACACAGGAACTAATTTGGGTTTCCAGCACCAATGTCTGGTGATTCACAGCCACCTGTATCTCCAACTACAGAGGTTTCATATACCTCTGACCTATACACATACCTGTACCCATATAGATATAATCATGTATAAACATACATATACACATAACTAAAGATAATAAAAATATATCTTTTCCAAAGTCTCTTAACTTGCAAAATCCAAAAACTTAAATGTTTTCTTATTGTAAGAGGAATGAACTAGAGCACAGCTACAATCAAATCAAAGCAAAACTAAAATCTAACAGTGTTAACAGCAACACCTGGAACTCACTCATGATCTTCTGGGTTTCAAAGGGCTTTAATAGCTCCATCTCTCCAGCTCTGCCATCTAAAACATGTGAAACATGTCTCCTAAGGTTAAGCTAGTGCCATTCCACACCTACTCTGTTTTGGGTCACTCCACACTCCTGGCATCTTCAGCATTCTGGGATCTCTACTGCAACTAAAGTTGCAGCTTCACCAATGGCCTCCTGGTCTCTCTGAGGGAACTCCAACCTTGTCAAATCATGCCAAGCTTAAGCTTCTCTCTGTGACTAATTCAATTCTGTGGTCTCCACTGCACTGGTGAGGTTGCACATTTATCAATGGTCTCTCCTAATGTGGAACCTGAGGAAATGCTTCACAAAAGATTTCACCTCAGTTATACTGGTCTTTATTAATTACAACTGATTTTTTAGTCCCAGCTAACCAGCATTCACTGTCTAGTAAAGCATAGGTTTCACTTTCACACATTCTTAATTAAAATGCATCATATGAATAGCCCTGATAGAGTCTTTGCTTCACTCTGAAATTTTACAAGCCGTGTCTCCATTGTCTGTATTTCAGCATTTTTATCTTTTAGTCTCTCACAGAAAAGCCCATTAAGCTATGAGCATTCAATGGCTTCTCTATCCCAAAGCTGCAAAAATTCCAGAATCTTCCCAAAAATAACATGGCCAGGTCTGCCATAAGACTATCCCACTCTTTGGTACCAGTCTCTGTCCTAGATTGGTTTCTTTGCTGCTATGACAAAACACTGCTCAGGAACAGCCTGGGGGAAGAAAGTTTTCTGGCTTACAGGTTATACCCCATTACTGAGGGAAGCCAAGGCAGGAACTCAAGGTAAGACCCTTAAGGCAGTAACTGAAACAAAGACCACAGAGGACCACTACTTGCCAGGTGACTTCTCCTGGCTTTCTCAGGTACATTTCTTAGAAAACCCAGGACCATCTGCCCCAGTGTGACACTGCTCACAGTGGGCTATGCCCTCCGCCATAATTTAGCAATCAAGAAAATACCTCACAGATATGCCCATAAGCCAATTAGATGGAGGAAATTCATTAATTGAGATTCCCTTTTCCCAAGTGTGTTAGGTTGTCAACCAAGATTTGCCACCACACAAACAAATTATTAGGTGGCACCCAAAGTGGCTAACCTCATTAAACAGCACATTCTGTATCCATACCACATTATGAATAGCCACAGTTATATTCTTTCTTGATCTGGAAATCTTAAAAGTACCCTCTGCTTTTTCTACTTCACATTCCGTGAAGCTCATAGCCTCAAATTTCAAGCTTGGGGGAACTCTGCTGGCCTTATACTCAATATTGTACGACTAGCTTGGTTTTCTGTCAGGCTCTATTTCTTTAACTCTGTGTGTGTGTGTGTGTGTGTGTGTGTGTGTGTGTGTGTGTCTGTGTGTCTGTGTCTGTATCTGTGTCTGTGTCTGTGTGTGTGAATGTATGTTTGGGGAACAAGCTTTGTGGTCTGTTGCCTTTGTATATTTTTCCCTTTGAAAAAGTGGTTACCTAAATTGGAGAAATTTGATAGTAGAGAGACTGGACATACACTTCAAACAGTGCTGTCAATGTGCATGACTATGAGTCCAACAATGACACTGAGGAAGAGAAAGTAAAAAAGTCCTTCTAGAAGAGAAAGGCAAAAAGAACACCAACAAGTCTCTTGTGCTGAATAGTGCCACCATACCTGGGAAGAGGGGACCTCAGTTGAGGAAGTTCATCCATCTGATTGGCCTGGGTATGTCTGTGATACATTCTCTTGATTGCTTATTGATGTGGATGGTTCCATCCCTAGGAAGGTGGTCTGGGCTATATAAGAAAGGTAACTGATAAAACCAGGGGAAGGAAGCCAGTAAATAGTGTTACTCTTCTCTAATTCAATTCTTATTTCCAGGTTCTTGGCCTGATTTAATTCCTGCCCTGATTTCACTCAGTGATGAACTATGATTGGTACATGTAATCCAAGTAAACCATTCTCTCCTGAAGCTGCTTTTTAAATATTTTATTTATTATTTTTATTTTATGTGATGAGTGTATTGCCTACACATGTATAAGCACACCCTTTTCATGTAATACCCACAGAGGTCAATAAAGGGCATCGGATCCCCTGGAATTGAAGTTATGGATGGCTGCTAGCTGTCGTGTGGGTGGTAGGAATTGAACCTGGGTCCTCTGCAAAAGCAGTCAGTACTCTAAAACTGCTAAGCCATCTCTCCAGCCCCTGAAGTGGTTGTACACTGTCTCTGGATGAGATTATGAAAATGTAACAGTGAGATTGTCATGGGGAAGTACATGCAGGCGGCTACCACTATCCAGGGAGAGGAATCTATTTCCTCAAGTTTAGTAACTCTTATTTCTTACAGAGGCTGAAGTCAGTCTACTACAGAATCTATTATTAATCAAACGAAGTTGTTGTTACAGCATAGAGTTTAGGGTTAGGCAGAAAATAGCACTTAATTTGTTTTGACTTTTGTGCAGTACTGTAGTCAATGTTTATCCTATTGATTTTGGTCTTATGGTTTGTGAAATCTCACTGGGAATCAGGGTTTCCTCAAGATACTGCAGCATTAATGCTTTGCGATTAAACTCAAAATTGTACCAATTCTTCTTGCATTTGGGTGTTCACCAGTACAGTCACTAGTGGATGCTGAAGTTACATGAGCTACCTTCAAATATTCAAGGTCTCACAAACAAAATAAAATATATCGACCAAACCTGGCTGATGGTTTGTCCATTGCTTCCTTCTCTGTGTATTTTATCAGAGCCCAGTCACAGTGACCTCTAATAATCTACATGGCTTTGAATTAAGGTTGTCATTTCAGTTTGATCTTATTCTGAATGACCTAGATTATTTTTGCTTTGAGTGCAATTGTTTAAAGTTATATTATAAAGAATTATTTTCTGAAGAGAATCTGAATCTTAGAATATTCAAACCCAATAGCTAATTGAAATGTTAAAATGCAACAAGTTGCCCATACTACAGCAAAAATAATCCCATATCATGCTCATACAAACAACCTTAATTAAACTCAGTTGGAGAAACACACACACACACACACACACATACACACACACACACACATGCACACATACACAATATGAAAGTAAGATATTCATATTACCAGTGACAAAACTAGTCAGTTTTGTTTTGGTCTTCATGGAACATCTCAAATTGAAACAGCTGTACAAAGTGTACAGTTAGGGGATATGTAAATTAGAATTTGCACCTACTGAATGAAACTATTTAAATACCATGTAAACATGATTTAGTATTTGCAAAGTAACATTGCACTAATAGGAAATCACTGACAGAGACACTCCATTTAAAAATTTCGTTATTAAGGCACAACCCTATTAAATCCTAGTTTAGAATTACTTATTAGAAAAACTTGGAAATGTATATGATCATATTTAAATTTTATAGTTTTAATCTGTTTTTTTTTTCTTTACTGATGTGGAAAAGTATATCTTTGGTTTTGTTACTGAAACAAACATGGATTAAATACTTCAAATATATGTACATGGTAAGTCTGGAGAGTCTTATATTCAGAGGGGAAGATGGAACGTTTAGAAAATGATAGGCACTAATAAGTATTGTTATCTTATGCTGTTACTAAAAACAGATTTAATTTTTTTACATTAAATCACATAGAAGGGATATATTAATTAGCTGTGGTATGTAAAGGTCATTAAATATAGGCAAGGAGGCTTTGAGAGAGCCACCACATGAAGCTGTGAAGGTATAGCTTAAGTTGCATTGTTGGAGATGCCAGAACTGTGGGATATCTGCCGAGGAGAACGGTTTGCATGGAGTGGAGCTAGTTTAAGAGAAACACCACAGTGTTTGATTCTAGACATTTTTTCTTCATTTTCACTTTTTCTGTGACATCACATTGCAGTATATATCAGGTGGCCTGAATTCAGTCTGGACTTTGGCATTATTTATTTTTGATTGGCATTATTTATTTTTCCTTTTCTTTATAGCATCAGAACATTGTGTGAGCCTTGCAATAATCATGAGCTAAACTGAGAAAAAGCACTATAGTCACACAGCACACATTCCTGGATCTGTGAAAATCTAATGAGATTAAGAGATTCAAAATGTTGAGATAAGAAAACCTCAAGACTTTTACATAGATGTGTGCAGGGAAAACCATTAATATGATCAGAAAACAGATCAGGTTCCTTTGTCAAGGAATCTGAAATTGTCAACCTTGAAATGCTGGGTACCACAAAACTGCACCTCACACTCTGTGACCAGAGTCTTTGAACTTTGATCAATCAGGACTGCCTTAATTTTGCATTTTTTTGACTTATATGACCTTTATTTGCATGGTAGAGTATGTGTGTGATAGTTGATCTTGATTGTTAACGTGATAGGATTTACGATAACAATGGAATCAAATTTCTGGACACTTCTGTTAGGGAGCTTCTAGATTGGGTAAACTGAGGTAGGAACACAAGCCCTAAATGTGGTCAGCACCATTCCATGGACTAGTGTCCTAGAGCGAATAAAAAGGGAAAAGCGAGCTGAGCACCAGCATTTATCTCTGCTTCCTGACTGTGGATGCAGTATGACCTGCTGCCTCAAGCTCTTGGCTCTATGATTTCCTCATTATGATGGGCTGTATCTTCAAACTCTGAGCCTAAACAAATCTTTCCACCTTTAAGTTGTTTTTATCGAGTATTTTGTCACAGCAACAAGAAAAGTAAGCAATACATTGAACACTGTACAATTGAAAATTATTTGCACAGGGCTCGTGTTAATCTTCCAGAACTGCATACTGGCCAATCTAGACTGTACGCCTTCAAATTGCAAGAAATCCATGCAAGGAATCTGCAAAGAAACATAATCTAATTGTAAAAAGACTTCGTTTTCATCTTTATTATTTATTTTTTGAGAGTTCTATACATTACTGTATTTGGATTATTTTTCCCCTCCCTGTCCTCCTCCTCCTCCTACTCTCGTGTCACCCTCTCCACTCCTTCATAAGCTCTTGTTTTTGTCTTTATTATTATATATAAATGTGTACATTAATAAATATGCATACACAGGTTTATAAATACACACACACATATGGCACTGAGTTTATTAGGTGATGCTCCAGTGTACCTGTGTATAGGGCTGCCTACTTGGGATTAAATAAACACTCAGGTTGCTAGCCCCTGGAGAAAACTGATTCTCCTTCCCACAGTATCTATTGACTGACTGTAGTTCTTCATCCTGTGGTGGGATCCTGTGAAATTTCCCCTCTCCACGTTCGCATGGCAGCTGGTTTTGTACTTATGCAGATATTGTTAGACTGCCACATGCTGGGGATTTCATTGATGTAGCTTCTCAATCATGTCTAAAATGCATCAGGTTGCAGCATCTGTCTTGTCCCTCTGTCTTTTAAATTGTTTCCACCTCCTCTTCTGTGATGTTGCCTGACCCTTAGTTATAGCAGATGAATTGTACACATATCACTTTAGGTTGAGCATCTCACACTCACTTAATCTCTGTGTTTTGAAAGTTGTCTAATTTTCTAAAACTGCTGCAAAAAGAAGCTTCTTCTGATAAGTGGTGAGAGCTACAACTGTTCGTAAATATTAGCACACATATTTAGAGTATAATAAGAAATTATGTTGGTCTAGAGAAATAATCGATTCTTCCCTAGGGTCTATGACTGTTAATAGTTTGTTTCTCAACTGCTGTGACAAAGTACTCTGACTAATACCAACTTGGGGAGGAAAGGTTTTACTTTATCTTACATCTCCCAGGTCACCATTCATCAGGGAGCCCAAGGTAGGAACTCAGGGCAGGAACCTGGAGGCAGGAGCTAGAGCACAGGCCATGGAAGAACACTGCTTACTGGCTTGCTCCCCTGGCCCCTGCTCAGCTTCCTTTCATATGCAACACAGGCCCACCTGCCCAAGGGTGGCACCACCCTCAGTGGGCTGGGCCCTCCCACATCACTCAACAATCAAGAAGATGTGCCACAGACATGGCCACAGGCCAGACCTATGAAGAAATTCCCCAACTGAGGCTCCCTCAACACATGTGTATCAAGTTGACACTAAAGCTATCCAGTACAATGACTCTCCAACCTTGTGTACTTGGCTATGTTTATAATATCATGCATGATTTCTCTCCTATTGAATGGGTCTTAAGTCCAATTAGACAGCTGTGATTACCCCCAAGATAAAAGTTACCTCTATTACATGTATACAGAATTTGCTAGGCCAGCGATTGTTATGGTTTATAGGCTTTACAGCTAGATAGGACCATAGGGTTTAATCCCTAGACAAATTGCTTAGTACTGATACTATGAGTTAATCTTCAGAAAGGAGTTTTCTCGTCAGTTCTAGCTCAGTTGTTTAAAGTCCTGTGTCCCAAGCATGTTGTGTCTTCAGCAATAAGTTCTTACCATCAGGTTCTGGAAGGCCATCAAAGGCTGTGGCAATAAAAACACTTCTTTAAAATCAGTATCACTCTTCATCACCTAGCAGTTACCAGTTGCCAATATTTCTTCAGCTAAGTAAAACAAGAGAGTCTAGATAAGCTGATTAGACCTCAGTAGATGAACTTGCACTGAGGAACATCTAAGGACACTAACGTGACATAATAAGCCTTAACAAAAATGGCAAAATGTATGAATTCCACTGAGGGGGGCTATAGGATGGTGCCAATGGGAACAGGATATAAAGATGATTAAGATTGAGATGTTCTGTATGAAATACACAAAAATTCAATTAAAAAGTTAAAAAATCAATATCACTGCAGATCATTACCTTACACTGTAAGTAGTACTCTAGTCACTGCCCAGTCTGCTGCCTCACTATAGTATAAATAATCAGTTTTTCTCATTCTGGTCTAAAGTGTGAATTCATTTCCCACCCACCAATCCCTCCCCTGCTACTGTAGTGGCTGGCCTCTGAGTCCACTACAAAAGATTTAAAGTTCTTTTGAGCTCTGGTAACTCACCCAAAAGAAAAGATCTAGGAGCATTACTGAAAAAATAAGGTTTTCAATTATTGAGACTGAATGAAAAGACCCTGGAAGGGAACCACGGCTAAACTTCGAGCTATGTATGTTCAAGATGGAAGCCACGCCCAAGCTGGAGTCTCCCTGCTGACTGGGATGCATTAGGTAGTGGTTAGCAAATTGAAAAAGGAAAGTAATAAGCCTTTGCTGCTATTTTTCTTCCTTTCTATGGAAAGTGCATCATCATTATAAAAAACAATAGTTATGTACCTTCTCTCTAGTGTCTTGTACAAATGTTTAAGTGTCTTCATATATATTGGCATTTGGCATATGATATTTGAAAATAATTTTAAAACCACAGATGAGAGAGGTAGAATGAACTAGTGAAGAGGACTAGAAATTTGGATGTCTAGTTTCTAGTCCCAAAGCAACCAGTCCATCAAGAGCAATGATTTACCAGAGAGACACTTGTGCTCCTATCTTTGGCTATCAAACTGTTTCAAAGATGGTTCCAAAGACACTGAAATTTCCCCAGAATCTTATGGGGAAAAGGAAAATGCTGAAGTCTTGTATCAGAAAGTGGAGAACCTTGTCTCTGAGGAAGAGATTTTGCACAGTACTGATGACTTATCGGGCTACCTTGCAGGATAGATTATATTGACATATACCTCCTGCCTTGTATTTAAACCTACTTCATGTTTTGGGAATCAATGGGCGTCTCAAATTGTTCCTTTTCCCAATGTGGCAATATTAAATAAATCTCCTTTCTTTGATTTTCATTTTTAATTGTCTGTTTAATTGGGTGTCCAAGCCTAACTTGTTTTAAAGCTACTAGGGTGAAGGATCTGACCTTAACAAATTTGGTAGCACCAGTACCATTTGTGAGCAGTTACTTGATTTAGATCAAGTCTTATATGATCTTTTTAAGCCTTATTTTCCCCATTGTAAAGGAAGATGAAAGCCTAGATTCTGTAAGTTTTAATTTGGTCTCAAGAGTTCTGTGAGTTGATGATCCAATGACATACTCGAGTTTAACATTATTTTGGATTTCCTTTCATGCCCTTATGCCTACCAATGGTGAAGATGCCTGGAAATTGCACAGATAACTTCCAGGACAAAGTAACTACCTTTTTCCAAAGTCCACCCACTTACAAAGAAAAACTCTTGGACATAACAAAAAACACGCATAAGAAGATCCTGAAACTGAGATTCATTTAATAAGAAAGGTATGTGCAATGGCAGGCTCTTGTACTAATGCTCAAAGTATCTCTTCCTTTGTTTTTTGCTAAAACATTATCCTGCAAGCTTAGCATGCCCAGAGGCATTTCTGTCCATCATTGTAGTCTTTTAAGCATGTGCTTTAAATTGAGGATCGTTAGGAATGATTTTTAACTGACTATACCTAAAATAGGCCAATCTCCAAACACAGAAAATCCTTAATAAAATTCCCTTCCCTAAATAACATTTTATATGGACTCAAGCCTAATGTCTGGCAAGTTTGAAGTCTTACATTGGGAGCAGCACTTTCTGCTTAGAAACCAAATAATCAATGAGAAATAAATCTTCAAATCTTGGTTTGCAATACTGTAGTGCCCATGTGTAGCTAAGGGAGATAACTCACTATTCTAAAATGATGGCTAAATTTGTTTTCTCCCCCTATCGAGAAGTCTTTGAGGGGGAACTGACACTGATTCTAAGCACTCTAACAGCTATCAAAGTAAAGTGCTTGAAAACAAATCTTGAGTCCATCACTCTTGAGTCCAGCCTTGGCAGACAAAAGAAAAATGAGGAGGAACCCAATAGAGGGATGCTTTTGGAATCTCTCATCAAGAAATCCCAATGGACTCTGATATGAACATCTGAAATTTGCCCTGTTCCCACTTTTTTCTGGTTCCCTGTATAGAACTTGTAATGCTAACTACTCTTGCCATTACTTCTCCTTCGCATCCCCTATTCACCAGTTAAAGACCTTCTTTTCTCCCTACAGATAAGAGTTATGTAATTTGGGAGTGTTTTAGAAAGACCTACTGAAGGGGTACCCCAATTGCCTCACCCTGCGTCCCTGTTCAGCATGGAAGAAGCCAGAGCAGTCTGCATCATGATTCCTTATCAATAATTTGGGTAACCTCTTCAGAGGATGGTGTGATAAGAATAGGAGGTAGGAATTGGCTAGGCAGTTAGGGTAAAAAGACTCCAAAAGTAGCCAGTTTCTTGGCTTAAAGTCGAAATGTCCTTGTGCTTCTTAGCAACATACTCTATTCCAAAGGCCAAAAATGTCAAAAGTATTTGGGAGCTCTTATCTAATCCCTATAAGATATTAGGGTTACCTCCTCAAAGGGGGAATGTTAGAGTAGCAAAAAGCCCCATTTAAAAGAAAGAAAAGATAGAAAGGGAGGGAGGGAGGAAGGAAAGAAAGAAAGAAAGAAAGAAAGAAAGAAAGAAAGAAAGAAAGAAAGAAAGAAAGAAGGAAAGAAAGAAAGAAAGAAAGAAAGAGAAAAAAGAAAAGAAAGAGAAAAAGAAAGCAAGCTTGAAGTTGTCAGAAAAAAGTGATGGGGCGCTATGGGAGGTTTTGGAGGGGAGGGAGTGGGTATGGATTCGTTCAAAACACCTTCTATGCATGTATGAAATTTTCGATAAAGTTAAAAAAAATCCCTTGCTTGCTTTGTTTGAGGATGGCATTACATGGAAATAACCCCTATGCTCTCCTTGCCTATTGCAGACAATAAATCTTTCTCTGCTTATTTCAGCTTTGCACTCATAAAAATGTGAACTCTCTGTGTCTGGCTATAAAAGGTCAAGAAGAGGCTTAAGAGATGCCTCAGCAGCTAAGAGCACTGGTTCCTCTTGCAGAAGACTCAGATTTAGTTCCCAGACCACATGGTGAATAGCAACCATCAGTAACTACAATTCCAGGGGATCCAATGCCCTCTTCTAGCCTCCATGGGCATCACATGCACCCGCAGGCAAAACACTCATACATATAAAATAAAAATAAATAAGTCAAAAAATTAAAAGTAAAAATAAAAGGTGACTATGGCAAGGTTCCAGAGGATGCTGAAATGAGGAATGACTAAATGGTGAGTTCTCCCTGTCTGTTGGTTGTTCCCCATTCATCCTTCTAATGTAATCTGAAAGCCTCTTACATAGAAACCTCGATAGACACAGAAAGATAGTTCCAAAACAAATATACTTCCCATATCAAAGGCATTAGTAAGAATGGCTTAAGAATATAAGATCTATCTCAGCTTCCCTTAGCCTAAATTCCATGGAAAGAAACACAGGCACATTCTCAGATGATCTAGCAACTCACTTCACCCATCTCTCCTACGCTAGAGAAGTAAGTGCTGTTAGCAGGTCAGGCTACAAAGCTGACTTTCCATTCTCTAAAAGAAGAACTCATCTGCTGTCTCCCACTGTGCAGAATTTTGGCAGGGGAGAGGGCTGGCTGGAATTCTCCCGCTACTATTTGGAAGGCTCAGAAGAAAGCTAATCTTCCATTGCTCTAGAAGGAAGCAGACAGTGCTCTAATTCTTCAGCAGATTGGTGTGAATAGGTTCAGCCAGAAATGGAATGTGTCTGTTTAGGCATAGAAACCGGCATTTTCCATATGCCTGACAGGTAGTCTACCAATGAACTATACTCCCAGGCCAAAAATGCTTTCTTAGCACTTACATCTTAGCTTGGCATCTGGTGATGGCATTGCATAACTTCAATTCAATATTTTAAAAAAGACAAAGTGATAAGTGGAAAAGAGGACAAAAGGACCCAACTTTTTAAATAGCTAGCTTATTCAACTGAGAAAAGCATAACACAGCATGAGAGACCCTCATGTTCTTAAACGCTTCTTGAAGATTCCAGAACTTCTCAACACTACCAAATTGAGAAATTAAGTCTCAAGGTGAGTTTTTGGGGGGATATGCCATACTCAAACTGTAGCATGTACCTTATTCCCAGCAACTGTCATCATTCTGTTTTGTGTCCTTTCTTTCTATCCCTCCTTTTATGTAAGTTCTCGGCATCTTTAAGCTGTCTCTCCAAGTCTCATCTCATGTCAAATTTGGCCAAGTGTGGTTGTCTAACCACAATACTTGAGTTCTAGAAGTCTGTCATTGCAAATACCAATGAAGAAAGATAGGAATTGAATAATTACATTGTACTTTATTCAGAGAGCCAGCATTCTGGAAACTGTAAGATTACCTACCCAAAATTTGGCTTCCCCAAATCATCAGTTATCCTATTTTATAGGGAATCAGAATAAATGCAGTGAATGATTTCAAACTTCAGTATTTTCCTTCTAGTCAAGTGGTTACCCTGGTCTCCAAGATTCGTGGTATTGGTCTATTTTTCTCCATATCACCTCCTGTAATTTTCCTTCATTATCATCTCTGTCTGTGTAGTCGGGGTTCACATAATCCCAGGGCCGCTCTCACTCCTCTCAGGGCACAAGTTAATCACAGGTAAACTTGGAACAAATAAACTATTACCAATGTCTACATACAGACTGCTTTTTATATTATGAACTAGAAAATTATACTTATAAGGTAGAATAAAAGTACCCCTATGTCTTCCTCCTGCCCCCCCATCTGTGATATATAGTACACTTAGAAGGCAAAGGCAGGAAGACCATGCATTTAAGGCCAAATGAGATATACAGTAAGACCGTGTCTCAAAAACAGAAAGAAAGCAAAATAAAAAGCATCCAACCTGGACTGAAGAGATGGATCAGCAGATAAGAACACTGGGTGTTCTTGAAGAAGACCCAGGTTCAAATCCCAGCACCCACATGGCAACTAACAACTGTCCCTAACTCTAGTTCCAGGGGATCCACCAGACACTTCTGTTGTCCTTGGGCACTGCATGACGTGGGTGCACTTACCTGCATGCAGGCAATATGTGCATACACATAAAATAAAAATAGCAAATAAAATATTTTTATAAAGCATCCAACCAAGCAAACAACAAAAAACAAAAAAAAATTTAAGACAAGTTGCATTATAATGTACTTTCGGCATTATATAAATGCCTCCTCTGCTAGGAATAATAGTGATCTTTTATTCTGAGATAAAATGTGCTATCTTTCAACAAGGGAATTTTATTTAGTAGTATAAATTGTTATGGGACATTAGGGGATTCGGTCTATTAACAGCCAAATGCATGTCTGTCTGTCTGTCTGTCTGTCTGTCTGTCTGTCTATGATATATGGGAGAATATGTCCTCCCTTTGTAATACTACCACACTACAAATAGGCTAAAAATTTCCATACTATCATGGCCCCAAATAACGACAAACCAGCAGTCACATTAGCATTGAAATCTACCTGATGATTTTACATCCATACTCAGGTGCCAATGAGCCGAGTGTACCTGACTGTGACTAGTAATAATCAGATACATGGAGATTTGAGATGCATGTGCAAACATCTAAGTGTTAGCAGCATTAAAAATGAGTCTTTCTGTAGGAAACAGTATATTTTAAAATGAAATGGAGATCTTTTTAAAAGGTTAAAACCTCATTCAATCTCATTCAAATATTTTAAGTCAATCAAATGCTATAGGTCACCCTAGGATCTTGACAACAGTACCATTTCTTGAGATGTGCTGAATGACCCAAGTGAACCACTCAGAAAGATTTTCCCAGTATCAACAGTTTTAATTCTGTGTAATTCAACTCTATGATACCCCAGAATCTCTGTGGAATTTACTAGTGCTTTTTCAATGAAAAACACATTTCTCCATAAGAGACAGTTTATTCTAGGGCCAAACTTGAGTGACTATGTCCCAGGAATACAAATTCAGGTTGACCCAAATAATATGTACCAATGTGGACGTAAACTATTGTTGTCACAAGACAAAAGAAAGTCAGAAATCAAGATACTTCCAAATACATTAGTGGCACCATTGTGTAGGCAGGTTGCATCAAAACCAAAAGATATTATCTTTTTATCATCCTTGTTATATCATAACAAATCTATACAGATAAAATTTCAAAAGCCATAGCTTAGTCAACTAGTTTAAGGAATAAAATATATGTCTAGTCAAGGTTTATCTAAGAATGATTGGTTTTATGCCCAAGCTTTATTTACATAGCACATGGTAATTAAAAGTACCAGACTGGTGTAACTAACCTTCTTGGGTGTTTAATAGCCATACTTTGAGGCCTATACTAATCTGGTCAGAGGGACTTAAAGAACAGTTTTTGCTCCTCTCCCTCCAAGGTCAACTAAGTTCCAGGGGACTATGGAGCATCTCTCCAAAGGTCCTGTAACTATGGTGAGTTCCCTGTTCTCTTGTTCAGGGAGGCCATGGAGACCCCACCAGATGGACTTGAACCAGTGTCCAGTCTACAAAGAGGAGGGTCAACACAGAGGAAACATTTCCTCCGTGCTTCCAAGTGAAGCCAGCCATGGTCAAGCAGGACCTTTGACTTATCTTCACATAGATGGAACTGGTAAAAGAAAGGAGCCAGGGTCTCCTTCCAAGCCCATGTGACCCCTAAGGAACAGATCCTCAAACAACCTTAAAAGGAAAAATAAATTTGTTTATCTGGGCCAACTGTATGGTCTTAAACACCCAAAAGGAAAGCATAACCACAGATTAAAGTATGAGTTTGTTCCTAATAAGACAATGATACTCAGATGTAAGACTTCAAATCTTGCTCTGCAATAACTGTAGTGCCCACCTACAGCTGAAGGAGACAACCCACTAGTTCTAGCCTAAAAATTAAATGATGGCTAAATTTGTTTTTTTTTCTCCCTATCTAGAAGCCTTGCAGAGGGAACTGACACTGATTCTAGCCACTCCAACAGCTATCAAAGTGCCTGAAATCAAATCCTGAGTTCACTCTCGAGTCCAGACTTGGTAGCCAAAAGGAAAATGAGGAGGAATCCAATAGATGGATGGTTTTGGAAACCCTCATCAAGAAATTCTAATGAACTCTGGACATTTGAAATTTTCCCCGTTCTGACGTTTTTCTCGTTCTATGTCTAGAACTTGTAACGCTAATTGCTCTTGCCATTACTTCTCCTTCACATATTCTAGGCACCAGTCAAGAAATTTCTTTTCTCCCTATAGTTGAGTTATGCAGTTTGGGAGTCTTTTAGACCCCACTGAGGGGTACCCCGATTGCCTCACCCTGCATCCTTGTTCAGCATGGAAGAAACCAGAGTGGTCGGCAACCCGATTCCCTATTGGCAAATTGGGTAACCTCTTAGAGGGTGGTGTGATAAGAATAAGAGGTAGAAATTGGCTAAGCAGTTAAGGATAAGAAAGACCCCAAAGAAAATTAGCCAGTTTCTTTCTTGGCTAAAAGTCAAAATGTCCTTGGGCCTTTTAGCAACATACTCTACTCCAAAGGCCAAAACTGTAAAAACTATTTGGGAGCTCTTATCTAATCCCTAAAGAATTTTAGGGTTACCTCTTCAGAGGAGAGAATGTTAGAGTAGCAAAAAGCCCCATAAATTTAACTGGTCCAGACTGTAAAATGTATAGTCTATCTGTTGGAAGGACCCACTTTTCCAGTCTCACTGGTCAATTACCTGGTGATAGAACCACTCCTAGGAAGGCAGGTTTCTTTTAGTTATGCTAAATAAATGGGTAGAATACCTGGTATGTTAGTGAGATAGCGAATTTTTCCTACCTGGAACTGGGGAAGATCTCCACAGAACTTTTGGACCAGCCACAGCCATGTAGGTCTCTGTAAGTCTGTCTGCTTTCCTGAACTTTTCAGGAAGGTATAATTTTTCCTTTTCTTCTTCATGCCTTTCTTACTAAAGATGCTCTCTTTAAGGCTCTGGGCTGCCCCTAGCATCTTGTATTTCTTCACTTTTTATCTAAAGCTTCCTTCTCCCAGTCAGTCAGCCACTTGTCTGACCGCCAATGCAGGCTCTAAACCTTACTTCTTCCCACCATTCACCTCCTCAAGTCAGCTGACCAGCTCGCCTGCCCTGAGGATTTTTCTTTAAGATTCTAATAAAATTGTAAAAGCTTCAAAAAAAAAAACAAAACAAAACAAAAAATAAGCTCTCAGGTGTTATCTTCTCATAGGGCACTTAAGTAGGGAAGTGGGACATGGAGGCTTTTGTGCCAAGAAGTGGAGTGTATTTTATAGCAGCAGACTCAGTGGATTGGTGCCCAAAGGCTGATTTCCATGCATAGTATGGTTTTGCCTTTTAGATAATTTTAGTCCCTTTTTCTTCCATACATTCTGATTGGGTATTCTATGGCTACATGGCTGTGACATTAAGACTACAAGAATGTAGTCTGAGCACGGACACATTGCCAAAGATGAGGCTACCTTATCTTTTTTGTTCTCCTTTTCCTGGACCCCAAGGAACTCCTACCACAATCTGACTACATTCTTAGCTTTTGGACTGGAGAAAACTACTGGTCTGCCAAATGAATACATTTCAAATGTTTTGCCTATTAGTTAAAAGGTCAGATATAGAAGGTTGGCACTAAATGGCTATTAAGTGGTCTAAAGATAGCAAAAAAAAGTTCTAGCGCTGAGTCTGCAACACTGCAGCTCTCCACAATTAGGAAGTTTGAGTCACTCAAAAAAAAAAAAAAAAACCAGCATCTGACTCTTCAACACAAGTTTGGCTTTTCTTCTGCGAACTTTAGTTTAAAGCTCCCAGTAAATTCACATCTTCCTGGAACCTGAAATTATGTAATTACCTGAAAAATTAGAATCATTGGAGTAGTAGTCAACTTGAGTACTTAGAATAGACCTTAATGCAATGAATTATGTTCTCATCAGAAGAAAATATGGGCATTAAACATACACAAGGAAGAATGCAATATGAAGACAAAAGCATTAAGAAAAATGAAATTATGAAATTCTCAGGTAAATCAATGGAACATGAAGTAATTATCCTGAGTTAAGTAACCCAGACCTAGAAATATAAACATTGCATATGTTTTTTCTCATATGGAGATGTTAGCATTGAATCTTCAGATAAGTATGTTTCAGTGGAATACCAATGGTGATTAGAAAACTAGTGAAAGTCCATTCAAGAGGTCCCTTTCTTTCATTCTTTCATCTTTAAAGTAAAGGGGGATAGAATACTGTGATATAAAGTGGAAGAGGAGAATAATGGGGCAAGAAAGACAAAATGGGTTGAGAGTAAGGAAGAAGAGGGAACATAGTGAGGGTAAATAACACTAAAGATCTTTTGAAAAACTCACATAGAAACTTATTACTGTAGCAACTTCCAAAAATACACATATAAATATATAAAAAGAGATTAAATAGATTTATCTTGTATACCCCTACCAGACACCACCCATTAACAAATAAAAAGCCTAATGCTGGTAATAGGCTCCCCCTTTTAGAGTTGTTTCTAAGGGAGTACCAAAGACCCTCAAATATTATTGGCTATTGCCATTCCTCTGGATTACCTTCCAGAAATTAATGGTAGGACCATATTGCTGAAGACAACACATACTTGAGTCATAAAACATGGAGGAAACAAGCAGGTACAAGCTCAGAGCAATTGTGATAGAGTGAACACCTACACAAGCTTGAGCCACACTAATGCCAGCATGTTGGGGGAGTGTGTAAGAAGTCCCACCCTTAGTTGAGGAAGACATCCAGTAGCTGCTGGGACAGGAAGAGTCAGTTTTCTTTAAGGGGGTGACACTTGTTCCACCACAACCCAGGGCAAGTTCCACATCCAAGAGTATTTGTGCCACACATATTAGACTCATTGTGTGTGTGGGGGGGTTGGATATGGAGGGGGAGATGGATCTGGAAGGAGTTGGGGAAGGAGGAAATATGATCAATATACATTGTATGATGTTCTCAAAGAATTAATAAGAATATTTAATAAAGCAACTTAAAAGTTAGAAAAAACACTGACAATGAGATTCTATTTCACACTTGATCTATAATCCAAAGAACAAAGAAGCAGGGATTCCATTTCATTCCCATGAGTCTAGCAAAACTATACAAATCTTCCAAAAAAGACTACTCTCTAATCACCAAAAAATGACAATCAACTATTGCACAGGACTTAATAAAGCAGAACATTACTACCTCTTAAATTGTGTCAAAAAATCAAACCTAAATATGAAAAGGCCTCTAGTTCAGAGGCAAGGTATGAGAATAGAGAAAGTTAACCAATGGTCTAACCTCAGCTTAAAGCCTAATAACCACAACAATGACTGGCACAGAAAACCATAGCAGTGCAGTAGTGGCACTTTTATCTTGGGGTATCAACAGCTATCTAATTGGACTTAAAGCCCTCTCAACCGGAGGGAACTCACATGTGACATTGTAAACATATCCAAATGCTCATGGCTGGAGAGGTCAGAGATTCTGGAGAAATCTCTTCTTTAACACCACAGGTCTGAAGAACATTCCCAAGTTCTTCCTAAATTAAAGAGAGCTCAACCTCCAAGCATGTCACCAAGGGCCAAGAAGCCTTTTAGAATTTGTGGAAGGAACATCCCTAAGCTCCCTGTGGAAGAGACAAAACCAGACTCCCAGCAGGCTCACTTGCAGCAGCAGCAGCTCCAGGGTGGTATGCTAGACACCTTGCACCAAGGTGTCTCTGCACTAGCCTACAAGCTGTGCCACAAAGAGTGGGAGGTGGTGCAGAATTCTACCCACCTGGTAGACATGACCGGTTCCTCTGTGGATGTTCAGCTGCTAGAGGACTCCCACCAGGTGAGCAAAGATGGCTGCAGCTGCATCTGTTCTTTTCAGCTGTGATACCATCCACCATGAAGGCATATTTTGGCCCTGTTGTACACCAGCCAGCAGCCAGTAGAAGAAGCCATGGTGTGCCACTGGTGGCAGAAGAAGTACCAGCACCTGCTTGGGCCTGATGGGGAATGTCAGGACCGTAGAGTGATCCCAAACAAAGATCTCCCTATCAAGCAAGGTCAGAACCTCATGACTCAGGACCTAAGCAGGGAGCTGGCAAACCTGCTAATGCAAACTGAGGGGCCAGAGCTGGAGGAGCGCTATGCTACCCTGTGAAAACTTGTGGACATTTGGGCTGAGCCCTGTCAGATACCTGAGTCCAGTCAGCAGCCAGCTGATTTCAAGGATGTAAGCTGCCTCCCTTTCCTCTGGGGGAAGCTGGAGGGAAGGGACAGCCTCCCTCTTCCTGAAGCCATGACTTGTGATTGAAGGGTTTTGTTTTTTTTTCTGTCACATCCATAGACAAACGTAATTTCTTACTATATGCTAAATATGGATCTTTTATATTTTCAGACAAGTATACCATTCACCATTCATCAAAGAAGCTTCTCTTTGCAGCAGATTTGGAGACTGTTGCAGAGTTCCACAACTGCTCACACACAGAGCATAAGTTTCTGTTGAGATGCTCAGTCCTAAGTGACACATGGAACCTCTACAATAAGGTTCACAGAACACAGAGAACAGGGTGTACAGAGAATACTAATGCATATTTCAAGACTCACCAGCAAAGCTTCCTCATGCAACAGGGGGCAATTAACTCAAAATCTCACAACAGACCAAAAATATAAAGAATAAGAGACTGAAGAGGGTGTGTCCCTGGATAGGATTCCTACATTAAACCTCACCCACCACAGTTCAGGGACCATTGCAGAAGAAGGGGCAGAAAGATTGTAAGAGCCAGGGGTGGTGCATGATCACAAGGAAACAGAGTTAACCAGACTTCTGTGAACTTGCTCACGTGAACTTACAGCAATGGTAACAGCATGCACAAGACCTATGCAAACAAAACCAGACAAAAACCAGGATAGAACTGGGGAAATGGGCAGAAGGCCTCAACCTCAGCCAAGGAACTATTGGCAGCTGATCACTGCTGGATGAGAGAGTTTTGGTCTTCTTTAAGGAAATGACACTAGACAGGCTGAATGGGCCTCAGTGAATGAATTCACACCGAGGAACATCTTGGGACACAAATTTGACTAGACAGGCCTTAACATAAGTGACAGAATGCAAGGAATCCAGTGAGAAGTCTATGAGTGGGTGCAGATAAGGGAGGGTTTCTAAATATGATTAAAATGTATTCTATGAAATGCACAAAAATCCAATGAAAATATATATTGAAATTGAATAGTGAACATGGAACATGGTGACAAGCAGGTACTAGACATGTGACTCAGTCATAGAATGTTTGTTTACTGTGAAGAAGACCTTGAGCTCGGTTCCAAAGGACTGAAAGGAGAGGGACACCTGTAAAATATGATATGTATGAAATTCTACAAAAGATTTATTTCTTTGAAAAATTAATGGAACTTAGGGCTGCAGAGATGGCTCAGCGGTTAAGAGCACTGGCTGTTCTTGCAGAAGACCTGGTTTTGAATCCTAACACCTAGAGCACCTAACAACGATCTATAGCTCCAGTTCCAGGGATCTGATGCCTTTTTCTGTCCTCCACAGTCACTGCACAACACTGGGTGCACTTACACACATTCATGCAAAGCACTCATACACATAAAATAAAAATAAATCAAAAAAAGGAAAAGAAAAATGAATGGAACTCATGAAGAATTTCTTCTTAAACATCCATCATTTATTTCAGTCACATAAAGATGGTAGTGGCATCACTTAACAAAAAACTGTCTAGATCAGCTAAGAATAATTAAAGACATCAAGTTTTTAAACCCCTTTCTATAACTTTTTAAACACTTTGATTTATGTGCATGAGTATATTGCCTGCATTCGTGTAAGTGCACCTATTCATGCAATGCCCTTGGAGGTCAGAAGAGAACATCAGATCCCTTGAAACAGAAGTTACAGATGGCTGTTAGCCACCATGTGGGTGCTGGGAACAGAACCCAGGTTCTCTGCAAGAGCAGCCAGTGCACACAACCACTGAGTCATCTCTCCAGTCCCTGTATAACTTATTCTCATGACACGTAAAGATAAACATCTATACCTATATGACTAAAACTTTAAAAAAATTAAGCAAACGAGTATAGGTAAAGATTTGAGAAATTGTAAAGATACAACTTGCTTTAAGATAGAAACCTCAAAATTAATTATTCTTCTCTAAATTCATTCTCATAGTCAATGATATCTCTACCTAAAAACACGTTTGGAAACTCTTTAGTTTGTGTGTACTTGTGTGGTGGCAAGGACCAAATCCAGAACCTTGCAAATGCTGGACTCTACCACTGAGCCACTTCCTCAGCCTTTTTTTTTCTTTTTTGAGACAGGGTCTCATGTATCCCATATTGGACTTGTATGCACTATATAGCTGAGCATGACAAACTTCTGGTCCTCCTGCCTTCACCTACTGAGGAGGTAGGAGTATGAGCATATACCACGATGCCTGGCTATATAATGCTGTGTGTTGAATCCAGGGCTTCATTCTTGACAGGTAAGCAATCTTCCACCTAAGCTGAATCTCAAAACCCTAGCCTTGATTTTTTTTAACTGAGAAAATTATAAGATAATTGGATACACTGAATAACAAATATCTGATGATAAACAATCATTGCTAAATTTTAGGTATATTGTGGCAGTATTAGAAAGTGTAGATGTTTCCCAAAATGATCTATTAAAGCATTTGTGAATTAAATTTTATCACTTATGAATTAAATATCATAATATCTGGATAATCAAAATAATTAAACGTAGAGGGGAGTTGAAAAGAGTTCTCAATGAAGCAAGAGGTATGACCATAAGTTGTTAATTGTTAACGTTAGACAAGACCATTCATATTCATCATAAAATTATTCCTATATCTGTGTATATGGAAAATAACTGTGTGTGGTGCTATAGATGAAACTGAAGGCTTTGTACATACTAACCCCATATCTTACCAGTGGGCTGTACCTCTATATTCAATATTAGAGTTTTTATGGCCAGGCATGATGGTTGCACGCCTTTAAACCCAGCACTTGGGAAGCAGAGGCAGGTGAATCTCTGTGAGTTCAACGCCAGCCTGGTCTACCAACATAGTGGGTTCCAGGCCAGCTCGGACTCCAGGGGGACCCTGTCTCAAAAAAGAAACTAACTAAAAAAATGTTATGATGAAAAAAAAAACATTTAAAACCCATCATGATTCCTGGTACTTGACCTTTGCATGTGCCTTTTCACTATCTGAGGTACTCTCCTCTTGCCTATTTACAAGGTCTCAGGTCAAATATTACTTTTTCTGGCAGCATTTTCTGGCCTTAAAAGTCCAAGTTAAGGCTACCTGCACTTTCAAAGTAGCCTTTACATATCTCATAATAGCGCTGTCCTTATTAAGCTATACTGAAAATACTTGTTATTTGCGACCCCATTATATCATATGAGCTTTGTAACTCAAGAATCAAATTTTCTTTGTCATTTAAATTCCATCACTAAGCTCAGTACCAGGCACGCAGTAGGCATTTCAACAATCTTCAGTGAATGAATCTCAACAATCATGGATCCAAATTCTAAATCCTTAGATGTGAATATATATCCTGATGTAACGACAGGAGTTGGGTAAATGGAAAGGAACTGGCAGGGGGTAGGGCAGGGGTGGAGAAGTCGCTCAAGAGAAGGGAATAGTAGGAGACAGGTATTATCAAGATGAAAATGGGAAAAATGAGGGGGGTACTTTAACTGGGGAGGAAAAAGGGAGGGCTGTACAGGGCTAGAGTGAAGAAAGAAAGACAATCTTAAGTTATATGAAAAAAACAAAGGGAAATGTAATCTTTAATAAGCCTACTAAAAATACACATAAAATATTAATGTGAATTCATATGTATAGCTGAAGGATATATAGCAAAATCTACAGTGTCAAGCAAGGGAAACCTCCCTTTGAGTTGTTGCTAGGGGTAGTCTAAGGGGACTCCCAAAATAATGCAGGTTATTGCCACAGCCATTTGATTGCCTTCCAGAACTTGGAAGTTATGTCTTAATGCTGAAGACCCAACATACTTAGGACATAGGGCTTGGAGCAATTTACTTGGAACTGATCACTCTGAAAACTAGCTCTCATGGTATCAGAAGATACTATGCAAGCTGCCAAGAGAGGAAACCAATCAATGGCCCTACCCAACTGTAAAGTCTATGAACTACAACAATGACCAACCCAGCACATTATCTCTACTGATGTAGTGCATTTTTTTCTTACGGGTAATCAACAGCTGTCTAATTGGACTTAAGGCCCATTCAGTGGGAGAGAAATTATACAGGGTACTGCAAACATAGCCAAACACACACGGATGGAGAGGTCATAGATCCTAGAGAAAAACCTACTTCTGTCACTTCCCTAGACCAATGTTATTTCTTACTAATTCTAAATGCATACCCTTATATTTATGGACAACTGTACCTCCCATCACTCATCAAAGAAACTTATTTTTGCAACAGACAATGGATATTACAAAGTTCCACAACAATCAGAGAATTAGTGATTGTAAGGTGCTCAGCCCTAATTGAAACATCTACAATGCAACATATACACCCATGGCTGAAAGAATATGGCTGAAAAGGGTGTGGAAAGAATGTAATAATCAGAGGGACAAGGCATCTGCTGCTAGTTAATGCATTCTAGACATCAAAGAGAAGCTATATCTGTGAAATCTCCAAAATATGGCAGTCTAATGAGATCTGTACAATGACAAAATGAGTTGACATGTCAAGGTGGATGGAAGAAATGTCAGAGAGTCTGACCTCAAGATGAAGAGCTACAGATAATCAATGGATGCTGAATGAGGGAGAATCAGTTTCCTCCAGGGAATAGCTTCCTGAGAGGCTATCTAATCCCAAGTTTAGGACAGCCCTAAACACAGGTGCACATGAGCACCACTGAATGGACTCACTGCATTTATATGTGTGTGTCTGGAGCCATGCTTGCCATAAGCATTGGAAATTAGGAGAGTGTCACTTTAAGAGCTTCTGAGCTCTCTGCTTCAGCGGTCAGAGCTGACAGGCTGTACCTGGATGATAAATCAAGTCTTCTAGAAAGTTAGTTTCGGTTCGGCCTTCGTGCTATCTCTATAGTAACCCTTTTGTTTCTGTTGGGAAGATTCACCTGGGTAACCCAAACTCCAGGCCAGATAAAAAGGACCTGTGGAACCCCTCAAGAGATCCTTCCTTCTAAAGAGTGCTCTCCTTTCTGTACCTGTTGTCCCTTTAATAAATTCCTCACATAACTTCTGACCTATGCCTGAGTGTCCTTTTTGTTGAAGACCCAAGCCTGGTGGGCTTGGGGGGCATTCGACAC
>NW_008347808.1:1363438-1369533 GCF_000622305.1 Nannospalax galili | reverse complement strand
GCTAACTTTAAATTCTGGCACAGGAAAGCCTGCCGTCTCCTGCTTGCTGTTTTAAACTAATGTAGTACAGGCTGAAAATGTGAGAAGCTGACTCAGGGCAGAAACTGGTCCTTTCTGTTCAGACTCATGCTAGTTCTCACAGACTTCTGTTCTCAAGAATTTTCCAGGTTCAGAATGACCCTCTGACTCTGTGAAAGGAACTGAGAGCAGCTTGAATGGTTTAGTGCCTTGACATGCAAGATTTTCTTTGGCTGAAAAAGGCTTCCACCTCAGGGGTCAGTCTCCTTGGGTCCCTAAAAGGGTGACCTAACCCAGATTAATCATACAAGAAACCTGTGGAAACAGGCGTAGGAATACAATTCCGCTGTGATTAATCTAATGGGGAACAGTTTGAGGGCTGTTCAGGAAGCTGACCAGGGCCGTTCGCAGCTTGTGTGCTTTGGAACGTAAAATTGGCATGCCCACACGATGTCGACACTGTGCCTTTTGCAGAACTGCGTTGGGTGCCATTCCCAACATGTTGTGTTTCAAATTAGTTTAATGGTACCATTTAATAAATTTCCCTCTGTATGAGCCTGGCACAGCTCTATGTGGATGATGTGTGAAAAATGGCAGTTTTGGACCTTGTCTTTCTGTGTTCTTTTCCGACAGCACAGGTCGGTGCCTCAGGTATGTGAGGTGGCATCCTGAGCACTCTGAGCAAGTAATTTGTGGCAAAATTTGCTTGTGAGGAGAACTCTAAGCAGGTGGCTTGAGGCAGAGGCCGCTTGTGATGAGTCTTGGAGCTCTACAAGTAGTTCGTGGCAGGAGCTACAGGTAGTAATGAACAGGTGATTTATGGCAGGAATCACTCATGAGGAGCTCATAAACTTTTTTTTACTCTGTTTCAAGTTCCATGATGGTGCAAAAAGACGTCTATAACAATATTGTGTGCACTGTAAAAATTAAAAAATCAGGCTACTGATATCAGTTATAAATTATTTTTGCCTTGTTTGTCTCATTTTAATGGTTATGTTTCTGTGTGTTGCCATGGTTGCTTGTTGCACCCTATTGTTCCATGGTTGTGTTTTATGTTGCCTGCTAGTACTTTCCCTTTCCTGTCTCGTTATGCCTGGTCTGCAGTCATGGTTGTCGGTGCTCCTATGCATGAGGTGGGATGTAGTCACTTGAAGCTGTGGCCCAGCATGATGTGACTGTGCCATCCTGCATTTCTGCTACTGACTGCGCCATCCTGCATTTCTGCTACTGACTGCTATGATTGTTTTCTGAGGTATAACAATCCCTTTACACCTTGTCTTTTGTCCCTAATACTCCCATTACAATAGATTGTACAATAAGCAGCCAGCTGCTACGTTGATGTCTTTTTTCTAGGTATCAGAGACAGTTAAGGTATGGTCTTTAGGACCTAGGTTTGATGTTGCGGTTATTTGTGTTTCCATGGATACTCAATCCCACCCTGTCGTTTGTTCCTGTAACAACCTCTTGTGTATGTTTATGTCATCCTTGACTACCTGTTTCTAGAGCTCTCTGGAGCAGAGAAATGTCCAATCTTTACCTTCAGTTTGTTGTATGTTACCTTGGAAACCTGCGCAGTACATACGTACCTCTTTTGCTCCACAGGACCCTGTCTCCACAAACTTTGGAAAACGCACAAGAACACACCTCGACCTGTGCCTTCCACCCTTGCTAACAATTTATAAGTTCTATTAACTTTAAAGGCCTTTTCTCCTGCTTCAGTTAACAGTTTTTTCCTTCCCCAGGACTATGGGTTGGCTTAAGCACATACTTCAGGAACAAGGTGTGATATGCAGTTCACAAGGCATGACTGCATTTGTGGAATTGCTTGAGGAAGTATGCCCTTGGTTTCCTGGACAGGGTCCCTTGACATTAGATGTATGGTATAAAGTGGGTGCAGAGTTACAGATGTATTTTATCAATCAGGAGCAATCACAGATCCCAGAGGAGACTCTCACGCTCTGGATTCTCATTCGAGATTACTGTACAATGGCCGAGCATGATATTGTGACTTGTCCTGCTCAGTCTTCTACAGGTTCTACAAAAAAAAGGTCCGAGAGTTGTGTGATGATGTGCGAGACCACCCTAAGGAGTCCTCTAAATCTTCTACTGAGGCTACTGCTTTGCAATCACAGCCTCAGTTGTCGTCCTCTATAATACAAATACAACCTGAAAAGGACATCCAGTTAAGGCCTACACCAATTCATACACAGGTCTGTATGCCTTCTACTGCACCTGCCATGTCTCCATTACAAAAGGTTGTGCGGCAGGCCACTGCTGCAGGTGAGGATGTATCAGGCTTCGTGGCACTCCTGCGCTGTCTCCATTACAAAAGATTGTACAGCAGGCCACTGCTGCAGGTGAGGATGTGTCAGGCTTCATGTCACTCATGGAGCCCCATGCTAGTCAGAGTACTGGAGATACTCTGTTTCAATTCAAAGCCTTACAAAATTTTAAATCTGCTTGTCTGCAGCAAGGCCCTACAGCTTCCTTTACTCGAGCTGTGTTAGATTCCCTGCCTACTGAGCAGTTGCCTCCTAATGATTGGAAAGCACTGGCAAAAAATTGTCCACAAAAAAATATTTCATATGGAGGTCACATTTTAACAAATTCTGTCTGTCTTCAGCTGACCTAAACAGGCATCTCCACATTCCAGTTACTTTTGATATGCTTGCAGGAGAAGGCCAATATAAGGAAATGGCACAATTACATTTCCCTAATGTCATATACGCTCAAGCTAATGTTACAGCGAAAAAAGCCTGGAATGAACTGCCTCCTACAGGAGGGCACACTGAGGACCAGACTAAGATCAAACAGGGCCCTGATGAGTCTTATCAAAACTTTGTGTCTAGGTTGTTTGTAGGAAAAACACACCTCGACCTGTGCCTTCCACCCTTGCTAACAAATTATAAGTTCTATTAACTTTAAAGGATTTTTCTCCTGTTTCAGTTAACAGTTTTTTCCTTCCCCAGGACTATGGGTCGGCTTAAGCATATACTTCAGGAACAAGGTGTGATATGCAGTTCACAAGGCATGGCTGCATTTGTGGAATTGCTTGAGGAAGTGTGCCCTTGGTTTCCTGGACACGGTCCCTTGACATTAGATGTGATAAGAATTTAGTTATGTCTTTTCTAGGTTTCCCCTTTGGTGAACATGTTATCTCTCACTGCAGTCATTCCTTTTCAGCACTCGTTATGCCCTATAGCTAAACAACTGGGTGGAGGAGACTCTCACACTCCGGATTCTCATTCGAGATTACTGTACAATGGCTGAGCGTGATATTGTGACTTGTCCCGCTCAGTCTTATACAGGTTCTACAACAGAGAAGGTCCGAGAGTGGTGTGATGATGTGCAAGACCACCCTAAGGAGTCCTCTAAGTCCTCTACTGAGGCTACTGCTTTGCAATCACAGGCTCAGTTGTCGCCCTCTATAATACAAATACAACCTGAAAAGAACACCCAGTTCTGGCCTACACCAATTCATACGCAGGTCTGTATGTCTTCTACTGCACCTGCCATATCTCCATTACAAAAGATTGTGCAACAGTCCACTGCTGCAGGTGAGGATGTATCAGGCTTCATGGCACTCGTGGAGCCCCATAACAGTCAGAGTACTGGAGATACTCTGTTTCAACTCAAAGCCTTGAAAACTTTTAAATCTGCTTGTCTGCAGCACGGCCCTACAGCTTCCTTTACTCGAGCTGTGTTAGATTCCCTGCCTACTGAGCAGTTGCCTCCTAATGATTGGAAAGCACTGGCAAAAAAATTGTTTGTCCACAGAAGACTATTTCATATGGAGGTCACATTTTAGCAAATTCTGTCTGGCTACAGCTGACCTAAATAAGCATCTCCATATTCCAGTTACTTTTGATATGCTTGCAGGAGAAGGCCAATATAAGGAAACGGCACAACAATTAAATTTCCCAAATGCCGTATACGCTCAAGCTAATGTTGCAGCGAAAAAAGCCTGGAATGAACTGCCTCCTACAGGAGGGCACAATGAGGACCACACTAAGATCAAACAGGGCCCTAATGAGTCTTATCCAGACTTTGTGTCTAGATTGTTTATTGGCTGTCAGGCTAATACTCGGATTGTAAAACGGTTAGTGTACAAAAACGCAAATGCTACCTGTCAGGCAGTCTGAAAGCATATAGAAAGAAAGGATCTTTGTCGGATTATATTAGATATTGTTCTAACATTGGCTCAGCTTATGACATGTGTCACTGCTGCCAGTGTGCCAAACCCTATGGTCTTCCTTCACAGAAAAAGTAAATGTCTCCAGTTTCACCAGAACAATCTTCCTGATACCTTCTTTTAACATGTACATTGCTTTCCAGTTCAGTATGTTGTTTATAAGAATTTAGTTATGTCTTTTCTAGGTTTTCCCCTTTGGTGAACATGTTATCTCTCACTACAGTCATTGCTTTTCAGCACTCGTTAAGCCCTATAGCTAAACAACTGGTTCTGAGAATACCACTCGCTCCTGGATGAATGTCTCATAGAATATACAACACATTCACGCTTAACTTTCAGTCATTTCTGTTAATGCTTGTTTTCAGCTGACCATGTCATGTTTGTTTCTCATTACCTTGAGAACCTACAGTTATCTAGGAACTGCCTAAAATGCGTGCTGTCTCCATGGCAGCGAGATCACAACTGTGTTTATAGTATTCTTCTGTCATGCATGGGTATTATTATTTAACTTCCACTTCTGGTGAGTGTACTTCACGCCTAGGAGTATGCCTTCACAGTCCTATTTCCTTTACAGCTTATGACTTCACTTCAACAATCGTTTCTCAGAGCTTCACCTTCACTACACTGTTTTTAGGACTACTACCAGGTATAGCTTATTTTGCATCCAGACACTAAGATTACTATTGTCTCTAGTCATGTCTCCCTCCCATAGGAACCTTCTGTTCGTCATCATCTTTCGTTTATGCAATTGGATTTCTGTTACTGAAGCTGAGACCACTTATTGGGCTCATGTGCCTAATCCACCTCTTCTTCGTCCTTATACTTGGAAGGAGCCCACTATCGTGGTTCCTACCTCTCCTATG
Organism: Nannospalax galili; assembly: GCF_000622305.1. NCBI lineage: Eukaryota > Metazoa > Chordata > Mammalia > Rodentia > Spalacidae > Nannospalax > Nannospalax galili. Next base: position 1,364,460 of record NW_008347808.1, on the reverse strand, counting down.
AATGTTTTGTCACCTCCTTATGGAACAGGTCACCCGGATTTTCCTGATGAAGAAGGGACACTGGTTAATTATACTCAATTTGTTACAGCTGATATCATGTGCTTCGGAGTTCCTCCTTGTTATCCTATACGATAGCAAGATTGGGTTGCTCCGGGTGGTTTCTGGGATCCTAATCAGCCTCACATGGTACGAGTTACTGCCCAATCCATAGGTACACCATGGTCTGAGTATGAGACTACTGCTTCCCTGGATCTTCCAGAGTGAGGCTTCTTCTTATGACCAGATTTTTAACAGACAGGCTTTAATATGACAGGATTGTAAAGGCAAAATGGGTAAAGTGTTTAGATCCTGGAATAATACTTGGCTTGATTGGGGCCCTTTAGGCACTTGGTTGGAAAAGTGTACAAATGCTAAAGATTTTGTCTCTGAGTGTGATCTGTCTAAAGTGGTTCCTATGAAAGATACATTTGACATCATTAAGGACATTATGTGGGTGGATGCAGGAACAGCTAATCCTCGACCTCAGCTCCAAATAGGTCATACTCTATACCCTCCTCAAGTTCATGTTTGGAAGTTGCTTGCCGCTCTCAAACCAGTGACCTTCTTTGATGGCACTATTGGCATGGCTTCTAAGAAGGTATATTATACCTTTGGTAAAGTGAAAAGTCATGCTGTTACAGCTTGTGTGCACTTCCCTCTAGTAATCTTAATTGGACATGTGGTCATTCAGGACATGAACTTAACCTGCCAAAATTGTCATTTGTATACATGTCTTAACAACTCTATAGCCTTTGATCCAGCTTTTGACTCTGTTATGATTTTGACTCAAAGGAATTCTTTATGGATTCCTGTGAAAATGCATCGTTCCTGGGAAAGCAGTCCTATTCAGGGACTGATTCTGAGATTTTTCAAAAGACTGTTATGGCAAGACAAACGTATGATTGGCCTGATTATCGCTACTGTTTTGGGACTCATCGCTTTAGCTGCTATGGCTACTACCGCTGGTGTGGCGCTTCAGAAAT
>NW_008347808.1:1355609-1363428 GCF_000622305.1 Nannospalax galili | reverse complement strand
GCTGGTGTTGCTCTGCAGAAATCTGCACAATCACAGACTTTTGTTGAACATTGGCATGACAACCCCCATAAACTTTGGACACAGCAGGCTCAGGTTAATTCTCACTTACAAGATGAAATCGTGGCTTTACAAAGCGGATTTCATTGGTTAGGTAGTAAACTCTTGGAATTGCAGAAAACTGTACAGTATTCTGTGATTGGAATTCTACTCAGATTTGCATCACTCCTTATAAATTTGATGACTCTCTTTATGAGTGGCACAATTTGGAGCTGTACATTCAGGGTAAAATGGATAATGCTACATTTAATGAGATGCAATTGCAGGAAGAAATCTTTGCAGCATTTTCAGAAGAATTGCCTTCCGCTACTTCTATTGATCAAATAGCTACTTCTTTAGCAAATACTCTCTCTGGTCTTGATCCTAGCAGATAGCTCTGGCTCTTCTTTGGTTACTTTAGTGATTGTTCTATGTTTACTGTTAATCAGTGGTTGCTGTGTATCTCGTTGTCTGTATACTGTTAATCGGTGGTTGCTGTGTATCTCGTTGTCTATAGTGGCAGGCTCACAAACGGGCTGCCGCAATCATCTTTTCTGCACTTCATTTTCAAAAGGACACGGCTGCTACAATTGTTTGCTAACGTGGCTACCTAGCCCCGTGGTGGCCCGGGAAGGGGGTGTATTTCTGCTTTTTTCACAGGATATCGCCATGATGTGTTCACTCCCGTCGTATCGCTTCCACTGCTGTTGCCGTCCTACTCTTCTTTGCCCAGACTCTATGCCACCTGTGTCATTGCTGCCCGACATCTTCTCCGCCTATGTTCCCAGTTTTCCTGGACCGATTTTTTGAACTCTTTTTGCGTTCCTTGGACTGTTTCCACCGCCTGGCGCCCACCGTTCTATGTCTCTGGACTTTGATGCATCCCTGCCTTATTTAATTACTTGTATATCCCACATGCCTTGTACACCATTGCTTTGCTCATTTGTATTGTACTTCTTCCCTTCTGTCCTTCCTTTGGCCCCTTGGGCTGTGGGGTCCTTTTTATTCGTTTGGAGGGGGGACTTAGGCTCTGCCTAACCTCCAGTTGCACAGGTAGAGAATTCACAGATAGCAAATTCAAAAATCAAAAAACCAAATTCAAAAGTTACAATTTAAATGCTACATGATTTGGCCATATTTCGGTTCCAGACTCTGGTCCCGCAGTCCAATTTCTCTCTCCGTGACACTGTGCCTCAGTGGCATTTCCCGTTTCTTACCCAAGGCCGTGGCCATTCACTGGGAGCTTTCAGGAGGCCGGTTAGCCAGAGGCGGGTAAGATCTTCTCAGAGGAAAGCGGGACGCCGGCTGCCCCCAACAGCTTTCACTCTGGCGGAAGACAACCTAAGACAGGCATGGTCGTTCCATCTCAAGTTTTGGCATGTACTTCATCTTTAAAAAATATGAAAAGAAAGGGGGATATGTTGAGAGCCATGCTTGCCATAAGCATTGGAAATTAGGAGCGTGTCACTTTAAGAGCTTCTGAGCTCTCTGCTTCAGTGGTCAGAGCTGACAGGCTGTACCTGGATGATAAATCAGGTCTTCTAGAAAGTTAGTTTCAGTTCGGCCTTCATGCTATCTGTATAGTAACCTTTTTGTTTCTGTTGGGAAGATTCACCTGGGTAACCCAAACTCCGGGCCAGATAAAAAGGACCTGTGGGACCCCTCAAGAGATTCTTCCTTCTAAAGAGTGCTCTCCTCTCTGTACCTGCTATCCCTTTAATAAATTCCTCGCATAACTTCTGACCCATGCCTGAGTGTCCTTTTTGTTGAAGACCCAAGCCCGGTGGGCTTGGGGGGCGTTCGACATGTGTGTGTATTTATCTATATATAAATGTATGTATGTATGTATGTATGTATATGCAACAGTAATAATCAAAGAAAACAAAAGTATGAGAGGGAATGGGGGGCACAGGAAGAATTGGTGGGGGACCAGAAGAGATGGAAATAATCCAAAGATAATACTCACATATGAAATTCCCAAAAATCAAAAAATTAAAATTAAAAAAGGAAAAATATATCTCCTCCCTATGCCTATGATATTATCCTATTCAGTTGTTCATTTTATTCATCTAATAAACAAGTTTCAGATTCTGTTACAGTCAATAGGCATGCAAATGTAAACAAAAGAACAACAGCCTCTGTTGTCATGGAATTTATGTTCTCTTTCTAGTGAAAGAAGAGAGAAATAAGCAAAATAAATTTAAGATATACATATATATAAAACAAATAGCGATAAACAGTATAAAGCGGGAAAAATCCAGGAAGGGAGTAGAGAGTTTTTGGGTAGTGAAGTATAATGTAAAATAAGATGATCAGTCAGACATGGTAGCACATGCCTTTAATCCCAGCACTTGGGAGGCAGAAGAAGGAAGTACTCTGTGAGACTGAGGCTAGTCTGGTCAATGTAGAAAGTTCCAGGTCAACAGGATGATCAAGGAAAGTCTTACTGAAAATATGGTAAAATTCCCGCCTTTGAATATGACAGAAAAAAAACATATAGATGTCTGTAGACAAAACAAGCATAAATGTTCTTAGAGTAATAAAGGTCTACTGTGTACAAGAAATAAAACAGAGATCAATACAGGCAGGTGAGTGTAAGCAACAGCGAGAGATGAGGTGATGCTGGAAATGGATGGGAAATGTGTACTAACACAGAGTGCACTGTGAATAGAAAACTGTGGAAGGTTTTCATCATTTAAAATATTTTATTATTTTTATTTCGTGTGTATGGGTGTATTGCCTGCATATATGTAAGTGTGCCATGTCATGCAGTGCCTGCAAAGGTCAAAAGAGGGCATCAGATCCCCTAGAACTGGAACTACATATGGTTGTTAGCCACCATGTAGGTACTGGGAATGAAACCCATGTCTCTGCAAGAGCAGCCAGTGCTCTTAACCACTGAGCCATCTCTCCAGCCCCATTTTTCTCATTTTTAAATACTTATTTATGTTTGTGTATGTTATGGGTGGGCATTTGTATGCCAGGGTGTGAGTGTGGAAGTCAGAGGACGACTTACATGAGTTGGTTCTCTCCTTCCACAATGTGGGTTGCAGGGATTGAACTCAGTTTGTCTGGTGCGGCGGCAGGTACTTTTATCTGCTCAGCCATCTCACTGGCCCCAAATGGAAAGTTTTGAATAAAGTAATATTCTAAAACCATCACCATGGCTTCTGTGTGGAGAATATATGAAGAAAAAACTTTAGAAAAACAAAGTCGGGCATACAAGATATCCACTCTAAATGATAATGACAAAGTTCACTGTGGCAGTGGTCAGCTGCATAGGTTTCTAAAAAGGTAAAGCTGTCATTATTTCCTAAAGTACTGGAGTGTGAGAGACATACGTATTAGAAAAATGAGTCAAGAAGAGTCCAAGGAACTGACAGGATAGAATTATCATTTCTAAAGTTTGAGAAGAGTCCTAAAAGCATATTTGGGGAAAATATTAGAAGCTGATGTTCTTTTTTTAAAAAATTACTTTTATTCATGTCTATGTTTGTGTCCATTATTATATGCCTCTTGTGAACAAGTGCCCTCAGAGTTGAAGTTATAGGTGGTTGTGAGATGCCTGACATGGTTAACCACTGAGTCATCTCTCCAGCCCATTTAAAAAAAATTCTTAATGTTTTTATGTGTATGAATGATTTGCCTGAATGTATCTAAGTGCACCATGTATATTGTACGTACATTGCTGTTGGAGGCCACAGAAGAGATTGTCATATCTCCTAGAAGCAGAGTTACATGATGACTGTTAGCCTCCAGGTGTGTGCTGGGAACTGAACCTGGATCACTCTGCAACAGCAGTGAGTGCACTTAACTACTGATCCATCTCTCCAGCCCTGAAACTGATGTTCTAAGTGAAACTTGCTTCTTAAAGACATTCAAATGGAAACAGCTGAAAATTGAAGTCTTCAGTTGAGGGAAAAGGTCCAGACAAGAGATATAAATCTGGGCATCATCAAAATAAAGAACATATGAGGCCCAAGAGATGGCTTGGCAGTTAAGAAAACTGGCTGTTCTTGCAGAAGACCCAGGTTCAAATCCCAGCACCCACGTGGTGACTCACAACCATCTGTAACTCCAGATTCAGGGCATCTGATGCTCTTTTCTATTCTCTTTGGGCACATGGGTACACACATGCAGGCATAATGCTCATACACATAAAATTTAAAAACATAAATAAAAAGATGATATTTAGAGTCATAGGAGTAGATGAGATCACTAAGGCTATTTGTGCAAATAAAAAAAAAAACAGAAGATGGGATTAGAGAAATGGTTTAGTGGTTAGAGTACGCATTGCTCTTCTAGAGGGCTCAAAATTGTTTCCCAGTACAAACATCTGCTGGTGGCCAACCACCTGTCACTCCAGCTCCAGGTGTTCCAAACCCTCTTCTGGCTTCTTTACATACCTGAACACATATGGCATGCAACCACACACACACACAGACACACACACAGACACACACACACAGACACACACACCAAAAAAAATATATATATATATATTTAAAGAAAAGGTGTTTAAAGGCTAAGAGAAGTAAAAACATGCAATAAAACCAAAAAGAAAGCCACCTACGACAAAGAAAACACTATGCAAAAGTACTCTAGATACTTTCTCATGCATAAGTTAATTCAATCCTCATAAATATAGCAAAAGATTTGTGATATTACTTCCATTTTATATAATTATAGACAATGAAGCATAGAGAAGTTAAATTATACAAGATCACATAGTCAATAAACTCCAAGATAAGAATCTAGATCTGATTCTACAGTTCCTCCTCCTCCTCCCTCTCTCTCTCTCTCTTTTATTTGTCTCTCTCTCTCCCCCTCTCTCTCCCCTCTCCCCCTCCACCCCCTCTTTGAGTAGTCTTGGCTGACCTGGAACTTGTACATGAACCAAGCTGGCTGCTAAGTCACAGAGATCTGCCTGCCTCTGCATCTGCCTCTGGACTGCAGAAACTAAAGGCATGTGCCACACTCAGCAGTATTGTGTTACTTTGTCTCTCTATGACAATGGATAGAATATCTATAGGTATACAGAATATGGACAGTAAAACCAAGAAAAGTGAAGAATATGTATTGAGGTGAGTATGTATGTATATATGTATGTATGTATGTATGTATGTATGTATGTATGTATGTATGTATGGTTTCCTTTCGTTGAATCAGAGATGATGTGTTGTAGCATAGTGAGACCGAAAAGGGAAATTTAGATCACTTCGTGAGGGAAGTTATTGCCAAGTTCAGAAATTACAACTTCATATACTGTATATTTTTAGGTATTTTTGAGTAAATCTCCTCAAGGTTTCATGTGGTAGAATTTTGTGCTCTGGTATAGCAATGTAGAGAATCCATGTAGAATCTATGAAATTGTTCCTACCCGGTAGATTCTGGATTGAATTTCTAACACCACCAAAACAAATTAGCAAGCAAAAAAAAAATCAGAAAGGAAAAATGGAGGACCTAATGAAGTTCACTGGGAAAGCTGTCTTTGGAAAGAATTAAGAAAGGTCTCTTGGAGCCTTGAGCTAGTTCTCATAAAATGATTGCTATGATATAATAAGCCATACCCTGTTTTGATCACTGCTTTCCTATAAATGTTGTCTGTCATATAACATAGGGAAGGGAACCCTCATAGCCAAAATGATGCCAAATCCATGACCTAGAACCTCCAGAACCATGATCTAAATAATTTTTTTTTGTGGTACTGAGGATTGAATTCTGAGCCTTGTACATGCGTAACACACTACACCACTGAGCCCCCCCCCTTTTTAAAAAAAAAGTCAAGTACCCAGTTTCATATATTTTATGATAGTAATTAAAATGGATTAATATTTTCGTCAATGAAGGAAGCCATTACAATTCTCTAGGCAGAGAAATTATACCTGGAAGTAGCACATGAGATGATACTGAGAAGAAAATATAAATGTAGGAAAATAATCCCAATGCCACTGAATGTAGAGAGATACATTTGGAAAGGAAAAAATGGCTTGGGAACCATTGACTAACTAACAAATACAGAAATGTTTGTATCTAGCCCTAGCCCTATAGTGTAAGTAGATGCCAAAATGCATAATATATAAAAATTATATTGACTTTAATAACTTTGTACTCCAGTCAGATTGCAAACACATAAGCTTGAGAAATACCAAATGACTCATTATTATATAATGATAAAAATTATCTATTGCTACAAAAATATAAATTGTTGGCAAAGAAAAATAATCTAAAAATACATAATGAAATCGCAGATTGTCTGTGAGAGCTTCTTTAAAGATGGCTAAAACTGGTGAAGGCAGGAATGAGAAGACTCCAAAAGCAATTCCTTGGCTTGTTCTTGAATGATGGAAGTATGTGGAAGAAGAAAAACAAAGTAGAGAGAAATTAAAGAGATATGAAGTTCTTGGGCAAAAAATTATGACCAGTTGTGAGACCTTAATTTAATGTCAGTCATTTTGATTTTTAGAAATCACTAAACCATTGACCCAAAAGAATAGATATTCGGATGGACATACAGCTTAGTGGTAGAGTGCTTGCCTAAAATGCAGGGGGACCTGGGTTAAATTCCACAAAAAGAAAGTAAGCATACAAAAAGGCATGGGTATTCATAATTTTTACTTCATTTGAAAAGACTTTGAGAACTAAGGGAGGTAATTCGCGTTTCTGTTTTGTTTTGTTTTATGATGATGGGTATTAAATTCAGAGATTAGGCAGGCAAGCCCTCTCTCACTGAGCTGTATGCTAAGTTCAAGGCAATTCAACTGAATACATAGTATTGGTTAAGGAAGAGAGTAGGATCAAAATTACATAATAAAGAATACTTCATTTAAAAACTATAAAAATGAAAACATATCAATGCATATAAAAAATCTCATCTTGTACTTTAATACTCTTAGAAGATGACATCTTAATTTCTATTCAAAAATCACTATTCGTTTTTTTTAATGTAGCATTCTTCCAGCCCTTAGGAAATTCACTCCTTAGCTGATAGACATAGCTCCGTGAGAGAAGGATTGTCTTGCATGCGTGAGGACCTAGATTCCATCTCCAGCATGGAAAAATAAAATTTAAAAATTGCCATTTGGAGGGCTGGAGAGATGGATCAGCATTCAAGAGTGCTGACTGTTCTTGCAGAAGACCTGGTTTTGAATCCCAGCACCCACATGGCAGCTAACAGTTGTCCGTACCTCCAGTACAAGGGGATCTGACTCTTCTGTCTGCTGAAGGCATTGCACAATATGGGTGCATTTGCACACATGCATGCAATACATGCATACACATAAAATAAAAATAAAGCAAAAAAAATTACCATTTGGTAGACAAACAGACACTGGGCATCAATTATTTTTTTCCTTTTGGAATATAACAAATTGAATCTTCATATGCCTTTTACGTGTAATAGTGTATGTACTGCATGCACACACACACACACACACACACACACACACACACTCACTTCATAAGATGGGTATGAAATCTTCAGTTTCTTTAAAACATGAGCCTAAAAATCTAAAACCACATGTCAGGGTAGGAAATGCATACAAAAGGCAAAGCAAAGAATAGGTAAAATACTGAAGAAAGGGAAATAAAGAAGATCCAGATAGAATAATTAGAAAGGTTATATCCACCCACTACATGAGAAGTAGAACTAAACCATGTTGCAACTAACCTAACTTCTCTATAACTTTAAAAAGAAGGATGAATCCTGGTATCTCTTTTACATCTAACCTTTTATGTGTGGTAACTAAATTTATTTTCCTGTGACTTTTCTCCACAGATCTTT
>NW_008347808.1:1351829-1355562 GCF_000622305.1 Nannospalax galili | reverse complement strand
ATATATATATATATATATGCTCTTAGAATAGTTTTAAACAAATTTTGCTCCAAAAGAAAATTAAGTAAAATCCAACTAAGCTGTGAGTTTGTTAACCCCTCTTCCTTTCTTTCTTTTTCTTTCTTCCTTTCTTCTCCTTCCTTCTCCTTCCCTCCTTTCTGCTTCCTTCCTTCCTTCATTCCATCCTCCCCTTTCTTCTCTTTCATTCTTTCGTTTTTGAGACAGAGTCTTGCTATATAGAATCGTTTGACCTGTAATTCACTTTGTAGACCAGGCTGACCTGGAATGCACAGATCTGCCTGCCTCCACTTCCCGAGTGCTGGTATTAAAGTTGTGCACCACCATGCCTTATTAACGCTATTTCCCGTGTTAAAAGGGAATGCAAAAATAAATAAAATAATTAAATAAAATAAAATGGAATGCAAAATTTCAGGACTCATTTCAACTCAAGGAGATACATATATGATTTCATAAAACAAGTAACATTCTAATTGCTCATTGCTTTTTCTTGCTTTATGGTGTATGTGCATGTGGGTGTTTGTGGGGGTGCACATGTGTGTACATACATGGATAAGTAAGGGTCCCTTGTTCCTCAGGAGCCATCCCCCTTGTTTATTAAGACAGGGTCTCTCACTGAGACCTGGGGCTCATCAACTGGGCTAAGGTGGGCATCAGGGATCCAAGATCCTTACCTATCTGCCTCCTCAGTACTGGGATTTCAAGCATAAGCACCACATCTGGCTTTTATTTTATGTGTATGAATGCATTGCCTGCATGTAGGTAGGGGCACCCATGTCCTGCAATGCCCACGAAGGTCAGAAAAGGTCGTTGGATCCCCTGGAACTGGAGTTACAGGCAGTTGTTAGCTGCCATGTGGGTGCCGGGACTCAAACCCAGGTCCTCTGCAAGAGCAGCCAAAGCTGTTAACCACCGAGCCATCTCTCTAGTCCCATATTCAGCTTTTATGTGGGTGCTGGGGATTGAATTTACATTTTCTTGCTTGCATGGTAAGCACTTTATGACTAAGCTAACTCCCCAGTCCCTCCCCTACTGTTCTTTAATGAAAAGAGAAATAATGTAGTAACAACAGAAGAGTCCCCAGATTTTCTTACCCAAGTTTCTTCTTGTTCTCCTTTTCAACATTATCACTGAAAGAAGGAACCATCCTAATTTCTAATATTCCAGGAGTGTCTCATTTCACCAAAATACACACCAAGAATTCTCACCAGTTGGGCATGGTGGTGCACACCTTTAATCCCAGCACCCAGGAAGTGGAGGCAAGCAGATCTTTGTAAATTCCAGGTCAGCCTGGTCTACAAACTAAATTTCAGGTCAAATGATTCTATATAGCCAGGCTCTGTCTCAAAAAAAGAAAGAGAAAGAAAGAAAATAAGAAAGAAAGAGAGAGAGAGAGAGGGAGGGAGGGAGGAGGGAGGAGAAGGAAGGAAGGGATTGGAGGGAGGAAAGAAGGCAGAGAGGAAGGGAGGGAGGAAAAGAGGGAGAAAGGAAAGAAGGAAAGAAGAAAGAGCAAGAGAGAAAGAAAGAAAGGAAGGAAGGGAGAAAGAAAAGAGAGGAAGAAAGGAAGAAAGAAAAAAATTAAGTGTCTCACCAGTGAAAGGGTTAAAACTAACACATCAAACTAATGCAATGCTAAACTAGAACAATGCCACACCTCTTGCACGAGCCTCATGACTCACCACATATGAAAAATTATTTTAGCATTCCCTCACCTGCAAGCAGCTGATTTCTGCTATACACAACTGCGAGTTGTCTGGAGCTATTAGCACCAATGGCGAGGGAGGCAGCAGAGAAAAAAACAGCACAGAACTTGTGAGGCAGAGGCAGGAGGAGCTCTGAGAGATCGATGTCAGACTGGTCTACATAAAAATGTTCAGGCTAGGCAAGGCTGCATAGTAAGGCCAAGTCTCAAAAGCATGAAACAAAAAAAAGAAACAAAGACAACAACAAGCGAAATGGCGACCACTACCGGCTTTTCCTCAAGATTCATTTTTCTCTCACGTGGTGAAGATTTTCTCCTACCGGAAGTTGCCTAGATGTCACGTGCCAGTAGAGGGCTGAACTCATGATACTTACTAGCCAATGAGGGTTCGCCTTGGAACATTAAGGCTCGCCCACAAGTTCTGACGGAAGCACCTGGCTTTCAATTAGGGAACTGCAGCTCCACACAAGCTCGTTCTGCTCAGGCTTCCATTGTTGCCACAGCTCTCTCAGACTTCTACTTCGAGTGGTGCTCGCCCTCCGTACCATGGAGAGATTTTGCAAGGCAGTGGCTCCTACTTTTCTCCACAAACTCTGGGCTTTGGTAGAGGACACCGGCTTCGATTATGTGATTCGCTGGAGCAAGGTAAAAGACTTCGTAAAACAAAGAGTGGGTACAAAGAGAGGTATATGGCCCCAGAAAGCGTTTTTTTTCCAAAGTGAAGAAATTTTTCAAACAGCCTGAAGGGCAGAAGCCCAGAACCTGTTTGTGACTTCGACAGCATCCCTGTGGCATGCATTAAGTTTACACATTCATTTCTGATTCCTGCTAAAAGAAAAAGAAAAAGAAAAAAACTAGGCTGGTTTTCTACCTTTTCTCTCTTCAGGATCCCTAAACCTTTGTAATATGAGTAAAATGTCTGTCACCCAGGTGGGAAATGACGTCGCAAAAGCGTGAGCAGCGTGCCAGCTTTCTTAACAAAAGCACCTTTTTACTGGGCTTGCGAACTTGCCACTAGGTGTGGGTACGAGGGCCTACACAGTTTCCTCAGTAAGCATTCTAGCCCCAAACCACACACCTAAGGCCTTACTATTTTTAAATAGAGGAAGCTTACTTACATTTAGTTTTTTAAGCTGGCTATTTTTCACCATTTGTGAGAGAATTTTCTTTTGGTACACCTCATTTGCCAGGCATTGTCACTTATTTCATCGCTTGAGCTGGGTGAATTACAAAGGCACTTTTCTAACTTGGATTTTGATTTATGTTAGCTTCTAATCACTCTGACTGAGAACCCATAGAGCCTTTTAGATTCTGTTAAAAGAAGATTGTGACCAAGGCTTTAACTTTTTAATAGTCATTTTGATAATTTGTCTAGCTAAATTGAGATGAAATTTTATTCGTGTTTTTGACACAGGGTCTCAGTCTGTAGCCCACACTGGCCTTGAATTCAAGATCCTTCTGCCTCAGCCTCCCAAGTACTGGTTTATGTAAAAAAACCTAGAGATTAAATGTGGTACAGTGAACTCCCAAATACCATGGCTAACTTCAATAATGAACAACTCACAGCCACTTTTATTTCATAAACATCTCTTACTTTCCTTATAATTACTTTGACACAAATAATAGATATATTTAATTTATAACTTCTTTATTCATACAGCTTTAAACCAAAGTAATATAGAGGCAAATATTTAACATTTAAGAAATAGGAGCTTGGCTGTATGTAGCTCAGTACAGAACACTTGCCTCAAACATGAAATGCCCATCTTCAAAAACACAAAATATAATGATAATAACATTTATTAAGTTGGCTCAGAGAGTTTACAGAAGATTAATCTTTCTAACTTCTGAGCAATACCCTAGGATTTTAATAATTATGCATTTATGTGAATTTCTTCAACCTATTTGTGAAACAAGATGTATGAAAATTCTTGGCAAAGGTAAAGTTCTGTATAGAGATATGGTACTACTCGCTGTGAATTCTAGAACAAGATAGATAAAGACATATAGACA
>NW_008347808.1:1337330-1351415 GCF_000622305.1 Nannospalax galili | reverse complement strand
GCACCAACATGGCAGCTAACAACTGTCCATAACTCCAGTTCCAGGGGACCCGACAGTCTCTTCTGTCCTCTGTGGGCATTGCACGACACGGGAGCACTTACCTACAAGCAGGCAATACACACATACACATAAAAATAATAAATAAAAATTTCTTAATGTGGGACCAGAGAGATGACTCAGCATTTAAAATTTTTGATTTCCCAAACAGCATAATAGAGTTCTCTTTAATAAAAATGTGAAATGTACAAACTTCCAGTGGCCTGAAAGCCTCTGTTTCCCTATGTTCACAGACCAACCTTGCCTCTTAGAAGCTTTCTGCCCCTCTTTTCTGCAGTGGTCCCTGAGCTGTGGGTGGGTGAGGAGTAATATAGAAGTCCCATCCAAGGACACACACTCTGCAGTCTCTTATTTTCTACACCTTAGTTAGTTGTGGCATTAGTCAGCTGTGTGCATCACACTCTTTTGTATAAGGAAGCTTTGCTGGTGAGATTTGAGGGATACACTATTGTGCTCTCCACCCCCCTGTTCCACTAAGTTCCATGAGCTTTAGTAGTGTAGATTCCACTGGAGATATGTTACCTAGCGCTGGGCATCTCAGACATATATTCTCTGTGTGGCTACTTATGGAACTCTGCAGTAGCCTCCATCTGTTGCAAAGAGAAGCTTCTGTGATGAGTGATGTACTGTACACTTGTCTGTAAATATAAGAATCCATATTTAGCATAGGATAAGAAATTTCATTTGTCTAGATATATGACAGAGATAGGAGTTTCTCTGAGATCTATAACTTATCCACCCATGTATAATTTGCTATAATTAAAGTGCCACCCACATGGCAATAGTGGCGTCAAGCACAACACCCATGCCTACTCAATCAGACAAGGGCCCAGAGTGTTGAGAGGGAAATGGGCAGTGTGCCGGCCCTAGCCAGAGAACTATTGGAGACTGATTACTGCTGGGTGAGGGAGAGTAGACCTTCCTTAAGATCTCTAGATAGGCTGACTAGACTCCAGTGGATGAACTGGCACCAAAGGACATCCAGCTAAAATGTTTGACTGGATGGGACTTGAACCTTAGATGTAAGGGTTGCATTTGAGATGTATCACCAAGGTTGGACACCTCACAGTCACTTATTCTCTGCATTTTAACCAGTTGTGGAGCTCTGTAATAGTGTCCATATGTTGCAAGAAGATGCTTCCTTGACTAGTGGTGAGAGCTACACTTGTCTCTTAATATAAGTAAAATGTTTAAAATATAGTAATGAATACTTGTGCTTTAGGAAAATGATAATAGTAGGCTCTTCTCTAGGGTCTGTGACCCTTCTATGCCTGCCTGTGTACTTAGCTATGTTTACAGCACCATGCATGAATATCCTCCTATTTTGTGGGCCTTAATTCTAATTAAACAGCTGTTGATTAGCCCAAAGATAAAAATGTCACTTTTGCACCAGTAGAGATAATTTTCTGGACCAGTCATTGTTGTGGTTCATATGCTTTACAGCTAAGTCAGACCATTGATTGGTTTAAGCCATTATTAACTTGCACAGCAACTTCCAATACTGTGATAACTAGTCTTCAGGGAGGATACTTTCAGATCAGTACTACCTCAATTGCTCAGAGACCAGTGTCCGAAATACATCATGTCTTCAGTAAGAGGGTCTTACCTTCAAGGTCTAAGAGGCAATCAAGAACCGTGGAACTAGCCTCTATTATTTTTGGAGTCTTTTGAACTACTATGACCAACAACTTGAATGGAGGTTTCCCTTGCCTAGCACTGTGATTTTTGTTATATATGTAAGCTATATGCATGCAGTCATAAATATATTACATGTGTATTTAGTAGTACATTTATGAAATAATACATTCCCGTTGGTTTTTCATACCATCTAAAATTGTTTCTCTCCTCTCTATTTCCCCTATATAATTCTCCCTTCTCCCTTCCCAATTAGAGAACCCCCTTTTCCCCATTTCCCCCTTGATAACACTTGTGTTCTACTGTCCTCATGATTCTTTTCTGTTTCCCTGGCTCCTGCAGTTACTTCAATTATATTTTTTTCAAATAAGAAACAAGCATGCATTTCTTGTCTTTCTGAATCTGGGCTGCCTCACACAGCAGAGGTTTCAAGTTCCATCCATTTGCCAATTTTATGATATAATTTTTCTTTACAGATGAGTAGAAGTCCATTGCACAAATGTACCCCAGTGTAATTATCCATTCATCAGTTGAGGGACATTTAGGTGCTTTCCGTTTCCTAGCAATTTTTAAAAGAACTGCAATAAACACAGCTAAGTAAGTATCTCTGTAGTAGGAAACTGAGTACCTCATGCCAAGGAATGCTATAGCTGGATCATTGGTAGAAGTATTTTTAATCTTTAACAATTCTCCATACTGATTTCCATAGTGGCCCAGCAGTTTGCAGTCCCACCAGCGGTGAATAAGAAGAGCTCCCCTTTCCTGACATCCTCACCAGTGTTTGTGCTCAGATATTTTCTTGTTCTTAGCCAAACTGACTGAGGTGAAATAAAATATTAAGGTAGTTTTAATTTGCATTTCCCAAATTACTAAAGATATTGAACACCTTTGAAAGTATTTCATAGCCACTTTTATTTCTTGTTTTGACAACTCTGTTCAGATCTGTACACGGTTTTAATTGAGTAGTTTGTTTTCTTGATTCTTTGTTTTCTGAGTTATCCGTATATTCTGGAAATTAATCTTCTGTCAGATGTATAGCTGGCAAAATTCTCTCCCACCCTGTGGACTTCCTCTTCACTCAGTTCACTGTTGCTGTACAAAAGCTTTTTACTTTAATGAGGTCCCATTTGTCAATTTTTGGCCTTCAGTTCTGAGCCAATACAGTCCAATTAAGAAAGTCCTCCTCTGATCTTTGATCTTGTGGGGCACTGTCAGTGTTTGCTTCCAGCAGTCTCAGCATTTCAGTTTTCACACTGAAGTGTTTGATTTATTTGGTGATGATTTTTGTGCAGGCCAGGGAATATGGGTCTAATTTCATTCTTTTTTAGAAAGTTTTATTATTTTTGTTTTGTGTATGTGAAGGTATTCCCTACATGTGTGTAAGTACACCATGTCACAGTGCCCTCAGACATCAGATGAAGGTGTCAGATCCCTTGGAATTGGAGTTATGGACGATTGTTAGCCTCCATGTGGGTTGAACCCAGGTCCTTTCCAAGAACAGCCAGTGCTTTTAACAGTTGAGCCATCTCTCCAGCCTCTAAGTTCATTCTTCTACATATGAAGATCCAGTTTCCTCAGTCCCGTCTTTCTCCAACTGTCCATTCTTGGCACCTTTGTCAAATATCAGGTGACTGTAATTGCATGCACTCATCTTTGAGTCTTCCATTGAACTGCATGTCTATTTTTGTGCCAATTGCATGCTGTTTTTAATTACCATAATTCTGTAATATAGCTTGAAATCTAGTATGGTCATCTCTCCAGCATTGTCCTTTTTGCTCACAATTACTTTGTCAATCCAGGGACTTTCGTGTTTGCATATGAATTTGGGGATTATTTTTCTACTTTTGTGCAGTATATCACAGGGATTTTGATCAGGATTGCACTAAACCTGTAGTTTGCTTTTGGTAAAATTGTCACTTTTATAATATTAGTTCTGCTAACCTATGAGCAACATAGGTATTTCCATCTTATAGTGTCTTCCCCAATCTCCTCAAAGATTTAAAATTTTCATTGTAGAGATCTTTCACATTTTGGTTATGCTTATTCCTAGATTTTTTTGAGGCTATTGGGAATGGGAGTCTTTCCATGATCTCTGGAGCTGGCTCTTTGTTTTTGCTATATAAAAAAGCTACTGGATTTTGTAGACTGATATTATACCCTCCCATTTTGCTTAATGTATTTATCATTTCTTGAAGTTTTCTGGTGGAATTTTTTGAATCTCTTGAGTTTAATATGACATCCTCATATACAGATAATTTGACATCTTTTCCTGTATGGTTCTCCTTATGCCTCTTATTACACTGAAAGCATGGTGAAGTTACAAACTAAATGTAAACCTACTTTACCTAATATCTCTCTCTCTCTCTCTCTCTCTCTCTCACACACACACACACACACACACACACACCTTTGAAATGAACTTCAAACTAAAAAGCTGAAAAGTATGATAAAAGCACAAGTTAATTCTACTTGAACTTTTCAAGTTCCTATAGAATAAACCTAAAAGGTCTATTGTTTCTTTACATCAATCTATAAGTGAGTTTAGAAAGAGGATTACTTTATGCATTATGCCATGCTTTCAGGTCTTGTTTTGAGGGGCTTGGTTGTACCCTAGTAGAGGAAATATAATTGATTTCTAGCATGTATTAGTTGTTGATAGAATCAGTCTTTTTATTTATTTAATTTATTAGTGACAGGAATATTCAGCTCAGACTCAAACCCGTGAAAAACAATAAGCTGTTTAAATTCCAGTGTACATGAAGCAGGTTCTGCACCTAAGTTATTCTTTTTGGATATTTATAGTTGCGTTTCTATATTTGTAGAGGGAGACGACAAAGAACATTTTTGGAAAGCTGGTATTACGATGGGGTGAGAGAGAGTGCTTCCTAGTGCCTTTCTGGGAGTTGAGCTATTTCTTCTGACTGAGATTTTTCTAATAAGCTAAAGATAGTATGATAGTTAAAATCTGTCAGTGTTTACTCTGATCAGCCAAAGGCACATCTTTTTAAAAATTTGTTTTACTTTGTTCTTGAGGTGGAACCTCATCGTGTAGCCCAAGCTGTTCACTAAGGTGACAATATCCTGCTTCATTCTCCTGAGTTCCAGGATTAAAGTCATGAGCCACTATGCCCCACAAGTACCGTACATCCTCTCGAAGTGCATGACACACCTGAATGAAAATGTCATTTTAACCTTTCACTTTGAAAAACAAATATACACTGGCAATCATTTAAACAGTATCAATACAAATTAAATATATAAACCAGTAATTACTGTTCCTTCATATTTTGTTAACTGAAACAAACCTGAAACATTCCAAAACACATGTTCTCAATTATTTATGGGAGCTTTAAAAAGTTTCTCTCCTAGAAGAGAATATAATAATAATCACTAAAGGCTAGGAAGGTTTCAAAATGGTTACCAGCATACTGTTAAAAGGAATAAATTCTGTAACACAGTAGGTAACTACAGTTATTACCATTATTACAATATTTCAGAACACCTAAAGCAGTTCAGAGACATGCCCAATATTTAGAAATGATGAATACTGGAAAAAATGACAATGGAAATTATCTTGATTTAATCGTTATACCTTGTACACATGTATCAAATTATTTTATGCCACATAATAGTATATAAGCATTTGGTCAATTAAAAGACTTTAAAAATAAAAAGTACTGTTCTTTCTGAAACCATGAACATGAAAGAATACTAGAGTACTGAAGTGTGAGCAACTGTGTGCGTGTATTTGTATGCACAATTACAGACAGTGTAGAATGATGACAAAAGAAAAGATTGTCTATAATTACAATACTTAAAGATGACCAAAATTGTGTTTTTTCCACATTGGTAAATGTATTAATAATATTGCTATATTTATTTACTAATTAGAAATCATATACTGCAAATCAAAATCCTTTGATATTCTTTTTTCAATAGCATATTTTGAGAGTTTTTCCATGGCATTAGACAGTTAAAAACATTCTTTTGGCAAGCACCCAGGTGCTTGTGAAAATCAGTCTGGAGCTCAGGAGTTCAAAGACAGGCTGCGTAACCAAGTGAGACTTTATCTCAAAATCAAATATAATTAAATTAAATTTTTAAATATTTTATGGTTGTGTAATACAATATCTGGATGTGCCATAATTTACTTAACCATTAAATTTTAACCATATTCATAGCTTTTCAATTATTGTCCATTAGAAATAATTCCCATAAACCAGGTGAATTAGCATACTGTTATAGTTCCAACACTTCAAAGGTTGAGAAAATTGAATCACTTTGAACCCAGGAGTTCTTGGCCAGCTTGGGCAACATAGCAAGACCCTGTCTCAAAAAAGCAATTCCAAGATAGCATTTATTATTGTTTGAAAATTTCATATATGCATATAAAGTGTTTTGATCAATCCCACCCCCCATTCACTGCCTTCTAATGTATGCCCTATTACCTGTAAGAAATATCTTCAGTTAGGGTGACTCAGGGACTCTTGAGAACATGCTAGACTTGAATGA
This sequence comes from Nannospalax galili, assembly GCF_000622305.1. Taxonomy (NCBI): domain Eukaryota; kingdom Metazoa; phylum Chordata; class Mammalia; order Rodentia; family Spalacidae; genus Nannospalax; species Nannospalax galili. Next base: position 1,345,211 of record NW_008347808.1, on the reverse strand, counting down.
ATTAAAACTCTTGGTACCAGAGAGCCAGAAAGATGGCTCAGTGCATAAAAGCGCTTGCTGCACATGCTTTTGAGGACCTGAGTTATGATCTCAGCATCCAAGTATAAAGCTGGGCAAGGCTGTGAGTGTGCCTGTAACCTCAGTACTTGTCAGGGGCGGAGTTATGAGAATCACTGCAGCTTGCTGGCTGCCAGCCTAGCTCCAGGTTTAGTGAGAGACCTTGGCTCAAGGGAATAAAGCAGAGAGATAGAACAGAACATCTGGCATCCTCCTAGCATCTGTAAGGGAATGTGCACAGGTGCATTCACCTATCCACACAGACGGGAAACACACACACACACACACACACACACACACACACACACACGTACGTTTTTGTTGCTTTGGGAAATTATGATGATCCATGTCACCTCTAAAGACCTAAACTATCTGTCAAAATGGATAAATAACAGATAAGCAGCGTTTTCTTCTAAATCCTAGCCAAAGTAGGGGATTAAATTTAAGAAACATAATATCGAAGTGAATTTTTTAAATAAATATTTTCATTTTTTATTTTTATTGAATTTTTGTATATTTCAAAAAGAGCAACTTAATCATCTTCATACCCCCTTCCCCATCGACACCCTTGCATAGACTCCCCAGTGGATTTCATGCATTCTGTCATTTGTGTTAAAGCCTATCGAATCAAGTTAGTGTCCCCTGACATCCCTCCATGCAAGTTTATCCACTGGGATCTAGTCAGCCTATCTAGAGTCTCTCCCTTAACGAAGATCAGCTCTTCCTCACCCAGCAATAATCAGTTGTCCAATATTTCTTTGGCTAAGATTGGGAAGTGCTGCCCATTTCCACAGTTCTATGCTGGATTTAAAAGAATGAGCAGCATATATAAACATGATCACCTTTGCCTAGTTTAAATTTTGTCACATGACATTTTTTTAGACAACTTAGAAAATAAACCTACTGGATATATTGCCATCCATTGATAGCCACTGTCATCAACTTACAGAATATTTTTTTATATATGTGTCTTTTTTCCAGGAGGTGCTGGGGATCAAATCTTGGTAGTCTATCATTGAGCTGTATCACTAGTCCAGTATCTGTTCTTTAATGAAATGATGTGTTTTATTCCTTTGAAAATTTGCATCTTTCACTTTAAATATATCATAAATCTTTCTATTTCATTGATTATTCCTATATAGCTTCATTTTTACCACTCTGCAATATTCATTTGTGTGGACTTAGTCACTGTATTAGTATTTATGTTACTTTCAATTTTTTACTATTTTATACAAATATTTATGTTATTGTTCATTGCTAAATCTTAATGCATATCAATAATTATTCTGTGTACAATCTGAAATTATAATATATAAACCAAAGATTAAGTATTTGGATGCTTTTAGTGCTATTGTTAGGTATATTAAGGCAGTTTAAATTCCAGAAATATGACTGCCTGTTTATCTGAACTCTTACCAATTTGCAAACACTGGAGATTAACTTTTTTTAGTCTTTGCCAATTAAATAGAAAAAAAGACCATACCTCACTGCTGTTTTAATTTGCATTTTGAACATTTTTATTGAAAACTTAGTGTCTTAGTTTCCTTTCTTATTGCTTTGATAAAATATTCTGCTGCAGGCAACCAAAGAGTGAAAGGGTCTATTTTAGTGCACAATCCATCATGACGGAGGAACTCACAGTGGTATGAGCTTGATGCAACTAGTCCCATCCTGTCCGCAGTAAGGAAGCAGAAAGCAAGGAAGCAGAAAATGTTGCTCATTTTCTTTCTGTGCTTATACAGTCCAGGTTCCACTGCCAAAGAAATGGTCCTATCCACAGTTAAGATGTACTTCCCACTTACTGTAATCAAGATAATCCCCCACAGCCATGCCCAGAGGCCCATCTTCCAACAGATTCTAGATTCTGTCATGTTGACAATTTACACTTACCATTACAATTATCTAGTTCATTGAATTACTTTTTTTTCACCTAAGTCAGTAGAAAGAGGGTTATTTTCTAAAGTCCAAGTTAACATCACACTCCCAATCCTCCTGCTTTTGCTTTCTAAGTGCTGGGATTATAAATGGACTATGGGGTAACCATGCCACATTACAATTACCTGAATAAAACAATCTGAATCATTATGTAGTTTTTAAGAGTGACCCTAAACTCAATGGACACCCGTTTCCACACATGTCTCTTGGAACTGTGCTGGAACTCTGTCCTCCAACTGTGCTCTAGAACTGTATCCCTGAGTCAGGCGTAATCTATAATTTTGTTCAAAACTGTTTCTTCATCAATTGGGGGCATGCAAGCTTGAATCAACCCTTATCAGACAATCTTGCCTTTTTATCCCTAGTTTAAGAATATCTCAAGTTCAGGACTATTTTGTACAGACAATGTCAAGCATCCTTTCTCAATCTTCATATTTTCAATGAAGATGGGCATGCTATCTTTCAGTGCTTTGCTTTGTTGATTCTCAAGCATACCACATTCACTCCCTATCTTAGAGTAGAATAGCAAATTGAGGTTCCCAGGAAACAAATAAGATGCCCAGGTCACAAAAGTGCATGGTTCAGTGAGTTTGTCAAGGTTAACTAAAAGTCGTTAGTTCAGGTTATGTCAATTTTATAAAAATCATTCTTATAATGGGCTCTACAATGCCCAGCCTTCCCCATTCATGTTTAATTTGTGAGAATTTTTGTAAGTGTGTTTTCATTTTTCATGGTCAACCCATAATTTATTATTTCTCTTTTGTCCATATTCTGTGTCTTTAGGCAATATTTTCCCCCAAAACTAAGGACTGAAACCAGAGCCTCATGCTTGCCAAGCACATACTCAACTACTGAACTATAATTCCAACATGAAGAGTTGAATAATTTTAGCTTAAAAATTTCACAGTTTTTTAAAGTTTTAGGTTCCTAGGGCATTATTTTGAATTGTTTCTTGGTGAAAACCATAGTTTTTTCTGTAAATGACTACTTTTTGGTCTTCCTTTATTTCAAGGATGGCCAAAGCTTTGAAATTGTGAATGAAGGAACCTTTTCCAAAGAAGTGCTCCCCAAATACTTCAAGCATAACAATCTCTCCAGCTTTATAAGACAGCTCAACATGTGTAAGTATGACTTACTTCTGTAAGTAGGTAAGACCTTCTAGGCACATCAGGATTTTAGTATTGAAATATCAATATTTAATGTATTTTCAAAAATAATCCATTTTATTTTAATTGTATGAATATCATTCTGAGTTGAATGAAAGCTCTTACTACAATGTATTATTTAAATTCTGCTTAGCTTGATATGTTGGTTGAAGTTCCAAACATAAAAATTTCTTTTCTAGCAAAATTTTTGAGTTACAAAATCATAGAGCTCAGTGGGACCAAAGAATTATTGACTACTGTGTTAGAGCTAATGAATGGGGACAAGAGATATTAAGTATATTTGATCCAGATCATATAGATAGGCAAGTGATTACTTTGATTGACTGTAGATTAGTTTTTCTTTCTGTAATGTTTAGAATTTTGAAAGTCTAACATAGCAGAAATGTGAATTGCTCCTCCCCATTCATGGTGAAATTTTAATTGTCTTGATCTTGTATAGGCAATCACAGCTCTTATGGGTTCCTGTGTGTAAAACCACACCACACCATGAAGACATTTCACAAAATTACTCATCATCCTCTGGCTCTTATATTCTTTCAATCCCCTCTTTTTAAAACCACATAATTAGAAGAAGCATTTCATGACAGCATTCACATATTCAATAAAAATGTCCAAAGCAAAGATGCATCTCTTTCAGTATTGCCTGTAAATGTTTAGGTTCACAGTTGAATTAATACAGTTATAAAATATTGGACTCAGTATAAACCCTATGAGACATAAAATCGAATGAGGTGTTAACCTTTAAAAAAAAGATCTCCATTTCATTTTAAAATATGCTGCTTCATACAAAAAACTCATTTAAAAATATTTTATTTATTATTTTCATTTTATGTGTATGTGTGTATTGACTGCATGTAGGTAAGAACACCCATGTCATGCAATGCCCAGGGAGGACAGAAGGGGCCTTCGGATCCCCTGGAACTGGAGTTACAGACACTTATTAGCTGCCATGTGGGGGCTAGGATTCGAACCTGGATCTTCTGCAAGAACAACCAGTGTTCTTAACTGCTGAGCCATCTCTCCAACCCCAGAAAAACTCATTTTTAATGCTACTAACACTTAGATATTTTCACATGCATCTCTAATCTCTATGTATCTTATTATTGTAGTCACAGTCGATTACTATCTGAGATCCACCTGAGCATAGATATAAAATCATCGGATAGATTTCAGTGGTAATGTTTATCACCTCTACTAATTAACATGGAGCAAATTTTTATACTTCTTCCTCAAATATGACTCATTTTTTATTTGTTGATTTTTTTGTGTACTTCATACAGAACATCCCAAACAAACTTATTTGTTTACATACTTACATCCCAAATGGCACCCTCCTATAGTCTCCCCCCACACACTGGATCCCATATACTCTGTAATCCCTGTTACTGTCCACTGTGTTGTCTGCACCCGCAGCCATTCTCCAGTGCTTGTCCATCCTCTGAATCTAGTCAGCTTATCTAGAGTTCCTTGTTTTAGGAAGATCAGTTCTTCCTCATCTAGCAGCAATCGGTTGCCAGTATTCCTTTAGATAAGATTGGGGTCTGCTGTTCATTTTCCCAGTTCTGTGCTGGGTTACTGTCTGGGAGTCTCTTGGGCCACCCTGGCCAACAACTCAAAGGAAGCTACCTCCTGTCTGGAATTTTTTCTTGTTATGTAGCTTTTTTGGCTATACACATGGACTCTTAAGGAGTTACATTGATCCCTTTATTTTTGGTCATACTTTCCTTTTGGGAGTTTAAGACCTTATAGTTGGCCCGGATAAATCAATTTACTTTTATTCTTAAGGTCATTTTTGGATCTGTTCCTCAGGAGTCACATGGGCTTGGGAGGAGCCCCTGGCTCCTTCTTTTACCAGTTCCATCTATGTGAAGATAAGTCAAAGGTCCTACTCAACCATGGCTGGTTTCACTTGGAAGCATGGAGGAAATGTTTCCTCTGTGTTGAGACTGGACACTGGTTCAAGTCCATTTGTAGGGGTCTCCATGGCTTCCTTGATCAAGAGGACAGATGACACATGGCAGTTACAGGACATTTTGAGAGATACTCATAGTCCCCTGGAGGTTAGTCGAGCTAGGAGGGCAAGGAGCAAAACTGTTCTTTATGTCCCTCTGACCAAATTAGTATAGGCCTCAAAGTATGGCTGTTTGACATTGACGAAGGTTAGTTCCACCAATCTGGTACTTTTAATTACCATGTGCTATATAGATAAAGCTTGGGCAAAGACCAAACATTCTCAGATAAACCTTGCCTAGACATGTATTATATTCCTGGAGCTAGTTGTATGTATAATTTGTTAGTAGGCTGTTCAATTAATATAGTTCACTGTGTTTTTTTTTAAACTATCTATGCATTATTTATCCCTCACATTGTCTAACCCATCCACCGTGGTTTACCCATTTAAAGTGCCCCCATTTTTCCCAATTCTCCCTTAATACTACCCTTCTCCTATGGTCCTACCTCTCTTGGGCTCCTTCTTTCCCTTTATCCCCTAGATTCCTTGTATAAACTTCCACCCCCCCTTAAAATAACCCCATTTTATCCATATCTACCTTATTAACACCTATTTTCTACTGTTCTTCACTTTCAGATTATTTCTTTTCCTTTACCTTCTTGCTTCCTCTTCATTATCCTGGTTCCTGTCGTTATGTCTGGATACATACTCACTTACAGGATCCACATGTGAGGGAGAACATACGTTTTTTTTTTGTTTTGTTTTGTTTTTTTTTTCTGAGTCTGTGTTACTTCACTTAGTATAAGAGTTTCTAGTTCCATCCATTTACCTGCAAACTTCATGATTTCATCTTTCTTTACTGTTGAGTAAACTGCATCATATAAATGAACCACACTTTCATTATCCACTCGTCAGTTGAGGGACACTTGGGTTGCTTCCATCTCTTAGCTATTATGAAAAGAGCAGAAACAAACATGGATGTATAAGTGTCTCTGCGATACGATGAGTTCTTTGGGTGTAGACCAAGGAGTGGTATAACTGGGTCAAATGGTAGGTTCATTTGTAGTTTTTTAAGAGTTCTCCACACTTCTTTCCATAGGGGCTGAACCAGTTTGCAGTCCTACCAGCAATTGATGAGCATTCTCCTTTCCCCACATGCTCTCCAACATTTACTGTCATTTGTTCTCTTGATCTTAGCCAGTCTGACTAGGGTAAGATGAAATCTTAAAGTGGTTTTAATTTGCATTTCCCTAATTACTAATAACGTTGAACACCTTTTAAGATTCTTCTTAGGCATCTTTATTTCTTCTTTTGAAAACTCTCTGTGCAGCTCATTAGCCCATCTTTTAATTGGGTTACTTCCTTTCTTGATTCTTTGTTTTTTGAGCTCATTATATATTCTGAATATTAAACCTCTGTCAGATGTGTCATTGCAGAAGATTTTCTCCCATTCTGTGGGTTTTCTGTTCACTTCCTTGGTTGCTACTTTTGATGTACAGAAGCTTTTTAGATTGATGAGGTCCCATTTGTTGATTCTTGACCTTGTTTCTTGAGCAATTGATGTCCAGTTTAAGAAATTCTTTCCTACACCTATATCTTGTAGGTTATTGACAATGTTTTCTTCTTCTAAGAGTTTCAGAGTTTCAGGCTTCACATTGATGTCTTTGTTCCATTTGGAGTTGGCTTTTGAGCAAGGTGAATGATAGGGGTTTAGATTAATTCTTCTACAGTTGGAGATCCAGTTTTGCCAGCACAATTTGCTGAACATGCTGTCTTTCCTCTAGTGAATGTTCTTGGCCCCTTTGTCAAATATCAGGTGGATAACATTGCATGTACTCATATTTGGAACTTCAGTTTTGTTATATTAATCCACGGGTCTATTTTTGTGCCAGTACCATGTTGTTTTTATGACTATAGCTCTGTAATGCAGTTTAATGTCTGGTATACTAATCCCCCCAGCATTGCTCTTAGTGCTCAGTGTTGTTTTGGCTATCCAAGGTCTTTGGTGCTTCCATATGAATCTTAGGATGGCTTTTTCCAACTCTGACGAATGTCATGGGGATTTTGATTGGCATTGCATTGAATCTAAAAATGGCTTTTGGTAGGATGGTCATTTTCACAATATTAATTCTTCCAATCCATGAGTGTGGGAGGTCCTTCCATTTTCTCATGTCTTCCTCAATCTCTTTCTTTAAATATTTAAAATTTTCATTGTAGAGGTTTATTCCAAGATATATTTTGGAGGTATTTTGAAAGGGAGTGTTTCCATGTACTCTTTCTCTGATTGCTTGTTATTGGTATATAGAAACGCTGCAGACTTTTGTAGATTAATTTTGTAACCAGCCACTTTACTGGACATGTTAATAATTTCCAGGAGTTTTCTGGTCGAATTTTTGGTGTCTCTTGGGTATAATACCATATCATCTGCAGAAAGGGATAATTTGATCTCTTCTTTTCCAATTATTACTCCAATTTCTTTTTCTTGTCTGTTACTCTTGCAAGAATTTCAAGCACAATGTAAAAAAGGAGTGGAGATAGTGGACAGTCTTGTCTGGTTCCTAATTTCAATGGGAATGCTTCCAGTTTTTCTCCATTTAGAATGATGTTGGCTGTGGGTTTGTTGCATATGGCTTTAATTATGTTGAGGTATGTTCCCACCAGTCCAATTCCCTCTAGGACTTTGAACATAAAAGCATGTTGAATTTTGTCAAAGGCCTTCTCTGCATCTATTGAAATGACATGTGGTTGTCGTTGAGCCCATTTATGTGATTT
>NW_008347808.1:1318413-1337252 GCF_000622305.1 Nannospalax galili | reverse complement strand
TGTGGTTTGCAAGTATCTTGTTGAGAATTTTTGCATCTATGTTCATTAAGGATATGGGTCTATAGTTTTCTTTTGTGGTTGTATCTTTACCTGCGTTTGGTATTAGAGTGATGCTGGCTTCATAGAGGGAATTTGGAAGTTCTCCCTCCATTTCTATCTTTTTGAATAAAATAAGTAGTATTGGATGTGGATCTTTAAATGTCTGGTAGAATTCTACCGTAAATCCTTCTGGTCCAGAATTTTTTTAGTTGGGAGGTTTTGTATTACTGTTTCAATTTCCTTATCTGTTATGGGTCTGTTTAAGTTATTAATCTCTTCTTGGTTTAGTTTTGGTGGTTCCCATGCTTTAAGATACCTGTCCATTTCTTTTAGGTTTTCAAATTTAGTAGCGTATAGGTTTTGAAATTGTTCTCTTATAATGTTCTGGATCTTTCTGGTGTCATGATGTTTCCCCTTTGAGCTCTGATTTTGTTGATTTGGAGGTGCTTTCTTTCTTTTGGTTAACTGTGCTAAGGGTCTGTCAGTCTTGTTTAGCTTTTCAAAGAACCAGCTCTTGGATTCATTGATTCTTTGTATTGTTTTCTTTGTTTCTATTTCATTAATTTCTGCTCTGACTGTTGTTATTTCTTCTTTTCTACTGGAATTGGATTTTATTTATTGTTGCTTTTCAAGTGTCTTTGCAGTGTTAAGTCATTTATTTGTGTTCTTTCCGATTTTTTCATGTAGGCACTTAGAGCTATAAAATCTCCTCTAAGGACAGCTTTCACAGTGTTGCAAATGTTTTCTTGTGTTGTATTGTCCTTTTCATTTAGTTCCAGGAATACTTTTATTTCTTTCTCAATTTTTCCTTTGACCCATTCATCATTCAGGAGTGTGTTGTTTAATCTCCATGTGTTCATGTGGTTACTAGGGCTTCTTCCAGTGTTGATTTTAAGCTTTTTTGCATTGTGGTCTGATAGAATGCATAGAATTATTGGAATCTTTTTGTATTTGTTGAGGTTTTGTGCCCCACTATATGGTCTATTTTGGAGAATGTTCGATGGGTCACTGAATAGAAAGTATATTCTTTGGTGTTTGGGTGGAATATTCGGTAGATATCTGTTTGGCCCATTTGATGCATGGCTTAATTCAGGTGACTCTATGTTAATTATCTGTCTTGTTGACCTATCTAATGGAGACAATGGGGTGCTGAGGTCCCCTACTACTGAGTTGGTATTAATCTGGCTCTTAAAGTCCTGTAGTACTGATTTAATGAAGTTGGGTGCAGCAGAGTTTTTTGAATACGTGTTCATGATTGTAATATCTTCTTGGTCAATTAATTGTTCCTTTGATCAGAATGAAGTGGCTCTCTGTATCTCTTCTGATTAGTTTTAGTTTAAAGTCTATTTTGCCAGATATTAGAATTGCAACACCTGCTTTTTACTACGTACCATTTGCTTGGTATATTTTTTTCCATCCTTTCACCTTAAGGCAGTGCTTGTTCTTGAAAGTGAGATGAGTTTCTTGCAGACAACAAAAGATGGGTTTTGTTTCTTAATCCATTCAACTAGTCTGTGTCTTTTGACTGGGGAGTTCAGTCCATTTATATTTAAAGTTATTAATGAAGGATGTGTATTGAATCCTGTCATTTTTATTTCTGTTCACATTCTTGATATAGCTGTGCATTTCTACAGTTATACCTTCATTGAATTTCTTTCCGTAACCCCTTATGTATAATCGGTCCTTTCTTCAGCTCTTTGTATTGCTTTAAAAAGTTTCTGAAGGTCAAGTTTTGTAGACATGAATTCTTTCAGCCTATTAATGTCATGGAAGATTTTTTATCCCCTTCGACTATAATAGACATTTTGGCTGGGAAAAGTAATCTGGGTTGGCATCTGTGGTCATTTAGAACTGGGGATACTTTGGTCCAGGCTCTTCTGGCTTTCATAGTTTGCACTGAAAAGTCAGATGTAAATCATATGGGTTTTCCTTTATATGTGACTTGTTTTTTCTTTTATAGCTTTTGGTATTCTCTGTTTTGTACGTTTAGTGTTTTTACTATGATGTGCTGTGGAGAGTTTCTTTTCTGATCCTGTCTGGTTGGTGTTCTATACGCTTCTTGTATGTCTATGGGCATGTCTTTCTTTAATTTGGGGAAATTTTCTTCTACGATCCTGATGAAGATCTGGTCCATACCATTATCTTGACATTCTTCTCCTTCCTGTATGCCTATGATTCATAAGTTGGTCTTTTTATGGTGTCACACAATTCTTGCATATTCCATTCTTGTGTTTTCTTAAATTTTTCATAATCTTTTCTTGAGTGGTCTAATTCGTCCACTTTATCTTCCAGTCTTGATTTTGTTTTCCATTTCATTCATCCTGTTGATGAGGTTTTCTCCTGTCATTTCTAACTGGCTTACTGGGTGTTTCACTTCCTTCTTCATTTCAGCCTGAGTATTCTTCAATATTTCTAACTCTTTTTTGAAGTCATTCAGAAGCTTATCCCTATCTTCTTTCAGTTCTTTGATTTCTTGGTTTGTGTGTTCTTTAAATTCGCTGAATTCTTTTATCATGTTTATAATTGTTCTTTTGAGTTGTATATCCTGTGTTATATCTAGGGGGTTCTCATTGGACTCCTCTAGAGGACTATTGGTACTTTCTGGGGATATATTATTTTAATTTTTCATGCTGTTTTTTTCTCTGTGACTTTGACATGTGGACTTCTTTTGTAGATTCTGTGAGACTCAAGCCTTCCTTTGTTGAGTTTAGGTCTGCTTCTTTTTGTAAACTTTATGTGCCTTTGTGCTTTATTTGTTGGGCATGAAAATCTGTTTCGTCTAGGCTTCACGTTTTCTCTTTTGATTTTATATTGGAGTAGCCAAATTGCTTTTGTCTTGCTGCTCAGGAGTTCCCACAGTGGCCCAAGTCGGATGAGGATTGGATGCTCTTAGGATTTCTCTTAAGGTCTGGATCCGTCCAGGAAAGTTTTGGCCTCGGGAATTTGAGAGCTGGGCTGGCCTGGGAGCAGGGCCCAGGAAAGATGCTGTCCCCCAGGGATGCAAAGGGTGGTGAGAACTGCAGGGAGGAATTGGTTTGGTCTGGATGCGAAGGATCAGGACGCAGTGGAGAGTTTGGTCCAAGAGGTCAGTCCAGAGGTCTGGGGTGCCATGACAGGAAATGTGCCAGTCCCCCTGCTAGGAGGAGAGATGGGGTGGGAGATCTGGGAGGCTGAATGAGGCTGGGGGAGTCAAGGTGCAGTGGGCACAGCAACCAAACTTACCCAGGCAAGCTGTTGGCTCCAGGAAGCTGTGGGGCTGGGCTGCCCAGAGATGCAAACGGCTCAATTCCCCACTTAAGAGATGTTTTCTGAGCTTTGTGTTTGAGGAGGTTGATGTAGATGCCCTGTTTATAGCTGAGAGCTCATGGTCACATAGCAGCTCTTTGATGAGTTGAGTCTGCACTCAAAATGCCTACTACAAAACCGAGATTTCTCTTACACAAACTGATAGCAGCACATAAACCAAAATTTTTAAATGGAAGTTGGACAACATGACCACTTAACAACAGTACAACAATAGACCCCCCCCCAATAAGCTCTATGTGCTCTTCAGACATGGGCTGTTGATCAGGCTTATGAATGAATTTCCTCCAATGGAGAAAACCTCAAATCCAATCAAAAAGTAGTTGTTTACTCCTATGATAGGCATGCTTCTATTGAACAACTGGACACATCTTGCTTGGCAGGTAGGGATTTTATCACGCAGGATCCAGGGATAGGTAAGAATGTTGAAGCCTTTTATCCTTCATTTTCTATTTTATGGAATATTTAGGAAATCTTGATTTTAATTCTTTGAATTCTGGTAGAATTCTGCAGTCAAGCTATCTAGTCCTTGGTTTTATATAGTAGGGAGATTATTTATTTAGTCGGGAGTTTATATTTGCATGTGTGGAAAGTTATGCACCTGAGTGTAGTCCCCTCTGAGGCCTGAAGAGTGCATTGCATCCCCTACCCCAGATCTCGAATTACAGGTGGCTGTGAGCTCCCTAATTTGAGTGCTGGGAACAAAACTCAGGTCCTCTGTAATAGCAGTACATGCTCTTAACCATGGAGCTCTCTCTCTCTCTTCTCTCTCTCCTCTCTCTCTCTCTCTCTCTCTCTCTCTCTCCCTCCCCATCCCCGATTCTTCTTTTTTGTAAAATTTACTGAGCATTTCATACATGCATGTAAGGTGTTTTGGTTAAATCCATGCCCACTCCCTCCCCACCAGCACCTCCCATATTTCCCCATCACTTTTTTTCTGACAACTTCCTATACTCTTTCTTCCTTTCTTTTTTTAATGGAGCTTTTTTCTACTTTAACATTCACTCCTCTGAAGAGGAAAACCTAAAATCTTTTAGGAATTAGATAAGAGCTTCCAAATACTTTGACATTTTTGGCCTTTGGAACAGAGTATGTTGCTAAGAGGCCCAAGGACATTTTGACTTTTACCCAAGAAACTGGCTACTTTACTTCAGTCTTTTTACCCTAACTGCCTAGCCAATTCCTACTTCCTATTCTTATCAAACCATCCTCTGAAGAGGTTACCCAAATTATCGATAGGGAATCGGGACGCAGACCACTCTTGCTTCTTTCTTGCCAAACAGGGACGCAGGATGAAGCAATTGGAGTACCCCTTCAGTCAGTCTATCTAAAGGACTCCCAAATTGCATAACTCTTATCTGTAGGCAGAAAAGAAGGTCCTTGAATAGTGAATAGGGGATGTGAAAGAGAAATAAAGGCAACCGTAGTTAGCATTACAAGTTCTAGATGGAGAACCAGAAATAAGTCAGTACAGGGCAAATTTCAAATGTTCGTATCAGCGTCCATTTGGATTTCTTGACGAGAACGTCCAAAAGCATCCCTCTGTTGGGTTTGTCTTAATTTTTCTTTTGTCTGCCAAGGCTGGACTTGGGAATGATTGACCCAGGATTTGTTTTCAAGCACTTTGATAGCTGTTGGAATGGCTATAATCAGGGTGAGTTCCCTCTCAAAGGCGTCTAGATAGGGCGAGAAAAGAAATTTAGCCATTATTTTAGAAGAATAATGGGTTATCTCCCTTAGCTACAGGTGGGCACTACAGTATTGCAGACCAAGATTTGAAGTCTTACATATGAGCAGCACTTTCTGCTTAGAAACAAAATCATCAATCATAAATAATTGTCTAAAGAACTTTTTATATGGACTTAAGCCTAATGTCTGGGAAGTGTAATGCCTTGAACTCTTAAAGAAATATACTGATCAATTTAATCTTTGGTTATACTTTCCTTTTGGGTGTTTAAGACCATATAGCTAGCCCAAATAAACCAATTTACTTTTACTCTTCAAGTCGTTGGAGGATCTGTTCCTTAGGGGGTCACGTGGGCATGGGAGGAGCCCCTGGCTCCTTTATTTTACCAGTTCCATCTATGAGAATATAAGTCAAATGTCCTGCTTGAACGTGGCTGGCTTCACTTGGAAGCATGAAGGAAATGTTTCCCTTGAATCGACCCCTCCTCTTTGTAGACTGGACACTGGTTCACGTCCATCTGGTGGAGTCTCCATGGCCTCCCTGAACAGGAGGACAGGTGACTTACCACAGTTACAGGACATTTTGAGAGATGCTCCACAGTCCCTTAGAACTTAGTTGACCTTGGAGGGCAAGGAGCAAAAACTGTCCTCTAAGTCTCTCTAACCAGATTAGTATAGGCCTCAAAGTATGGCTTTTAAACAATCAAGATGGTTAGTTCCACCAGTCTGGTAATTTAATTACCATGTGCTATGTAAATAAAGCTTGGGAAAAAAACAAAACCTTCTCAAATAAACCTTCACTAAACATATATTTTATTCCTTAAACTAGTCGACTAAACTATGACCTTAGAAATTTTAAGATTATGTGTATATTATTTTTGTATCATCCTTTATCATAGCAAACCTACACAAACCCTCATCACCTGCTTAGGTTTACTCATTTTTTTCTATTTTGGAAAATATCTCTGTTCCTATATCCTTTTAACATATTTTACATTCTCACTTTCTTTTTTAATAATTATGAGACATAATATTAACAAATTTTCCATCTGTTCTGAGAGTTATTTTCCTGGGGATACTAAGCAGTGCTTATCCCATTTTAAGGATCTAGTGTCAAACCGATGTTTGCTTAAAGTTCTTCTGGGGAACCAGTGAATTTTCTGAGCTTACTTACAGACGTGACTGGGGGGTTGCTAGGTGTATGAGTGACCTGGGGGTATACACACTGGAAAGCATTTACCCAGAATGGATCAAGCCTTCTCTTCCTAACTTTCCCAAGATTATATACTTTAGTCCTCCCCAAATCCAAGAGACCATGTGTGATTAGGGCCAAATTACATACAGTTGTCTTGGAAGAGTGGCTGGATACTCCTGTGAGGGTCCACTGACCCTGCTTGCCCCTCCGTTAATGAAGGGACAAACCATCAACAAGCCCAATTGTGACAATGGTTAGCAAGCAGGCACAGCTGAAGTCGATATGATGGTAGTTATTTCACACAGAAGAGACTCCTGCACAGAATCATTAAAAGAACATGGAATGTAAAAAGATTTTGTGCTAGGATCCACAAATAAGGGAGAACATACATCTTTTGTTTTTCTGAGTCTGTGTTACTTCACTTGGTATAACAGTTTCTAGATCCCTGATTCTGCTTTTTAAATATTTTTTTTCTTTTTTTTGTTTTTATGTATATTTTAATGAGCTTTTGTGTATTTCATATATCTTTTTAAAAATATTTTTATTGAGCTTTTGTGTATTACATGTAAATTCTTTTTTTATTTTTTAGAAGAATCATTTCATTACAGCTTTAACATAGTCAATAACAATTTCCAGAGCAAAGATACATCTCTTTCAGAAGTGGCTATAAAATTTTTAGATTCACAGATGAATTAACACAGTTATACAATATTGAACTGAGTATAAACCCTGTAAGACATAAAAACTGAATGAGTTTTTAAACTTTAAAAAAGATCTCCATCTCATTTTAAAATATACTGTTTCTTACAGAAAGACTCATTGTTTTTGCTAACACTGAGATGTTGGCACATGCAGCTCTTATCTGTATGTATCTGATTATTACTAGTCATAGTCAGTTGTACTCGAATCCTTGGCACCTGTGCATGGATATAAAGTCATCAGGTAGATTTCAATGGTAATGTTTATTACCTCTGCCAATTAACATGATGTAAATTTTTATGATTCCTCTATAAATATAACTAATTTTTTAAATTTGTTGATTTGTGTGTATATCACACAGAACATCCCAAACCATCTTATTCATTTATACACCCACTACCCAGATGGCACCCTCCCATAGCCTCCCCCCGCACTAGAGCCCTTATACTGTGTCATCCCTGTTACTGTCCGCTGTGTTGTCAGCACCCCAGCCGTTCCCCAGTACCTGTCAATCTGATGAATCTAGTCAGCCTATCTAGAGGTCTTTGTTTTAGGAAGGTCAGCTGTTCCTGATCTAGCAGCAATCAGTTGTCAATATTTCTTTAGATAAGATTGGGGTCTACTGTTCATTCTCCTAGTTCTATGCTGGGTTACTATCTGGGAGTGTCTTGGGCTACCCTGGCCAACAACTCAAAAGAAGGTATCTCCTACCTGGCGTTGTTTCTTGTTATGTAGCCTTTAGCTATACATAAGGACTCTTAAAAGGTATATTGGCCCCTTTAATCTTTGGTTATACTATCATTTTGGGTGTTTAAGGCCACACCATTGGCCTAGATCAACCTATTGATTTTTACTCTTAAGGCCATTTGAGGATCTGTTCCTCAGGGGTCACATGGGCTTGGGAGGAGCTCCTGGCTCCTTTCTTTTACCAATTCTGTCTATGTGAAGATAAGTCAAAGGCATGTTCAACCATGGCTGGCTTTGCCTGGAAGCATGGAGGAAATGTTTCCTCTGTGTTGATCCTCCTCTTTGTAGACTGGACACTGGTTCAAGTCCGTCTTGTGGGGTCTCCATGATCTCCTTGATCAAGAGGGCAGGTAACTCACCACAGTTACAGGACATTTTGAGAGATACTCATAGTCCCCTGGAACTAGTTGACCTAGGAGAGCAAGGAGCAAAAACTGTCCTTTATGTCCCTCTGACCAAATTAGTATAGGCCTCAAATCATGTCTGTTAAACATCCAAGAAGGCTAGTTCCACCATTCTGGTACTTTTAATTGCCATGTGCCATGAAGATAAAGCTTGGGCAAAGACCAATTTGGAAGGGTTAGACAATGTGAGAGATAAATAATGTCTAGCTAGTTTTAAAAACCAGAGGGAACCATATTAGTCCAATAACCTACTGACAAATTATACATACCACATCAAGAAATATATGTCTAGGCAAGGTTTATCTGAGAGCAATTGGTCTTTGCTTTTTAAATATTTTAACTGCAGTATGTCTTGGGTAATTTCTGGTCCTGTGTGTTTGATGCTCTGTAGGCCTCTTGCACCTGAATAGGCATCTCTTTCTGTAGTTTTGGGAAATACTTTTCCAGTGATTTTATTAAAATTATTTTCTATGTCTCTTGTATGGTATTATTCTCCCTCTGTATTCATAATTCAAGGGCTAATCCTTTTCATGGTATCTCAGAGCTTTCCCATGTTCCATTAATGTAAATTTTTTTTTCTCCTTAATCTTTGCTGAGTGATCCAATTCTTCTGTTTTGTGTTCCAGCTCTGATACTCTGTTCTCATATGATACAATCTCTCAGTGAGGCTTTCCACAGAAGTTTTTGACTTATTGTTTTCTATTTCCAATATTATTTCAGTTTTGTTTGCCTTCAGTAATTCTATCTCTGCATTGAATTCGATTTTCATATCTTGAATTGAATACTGTATTTCATTCAGGTCTTTGTCTTTGCTTGCTTGGAGTGTATTCATGATTCACATATTCTTTGAGATATTTAGCCTAGTTATGATCATTCTTTTGCATTCTTTGTGTGGATATTCTTACAGGTCATTTTCATCAGAGACCATTATTATGGGATTAGTAATTTTTGGAAGAGACATGTCTTGTATTTTCCTGTTGTTTTAGTTTCTGTGTTGGGACTTGTACATCTGGAGTTAGTTTTTTGGTTGAGCCTCTCTCTCTTTCTCTTTCTCCTTCTCTCTCTCTCTCTCAAGTCATCTTTCAAGATGAAGCATTTACAGTGTTCAAGAGAGAACTAAGTTATAGTAGAATAAGGGTGTTATTTTTCTCTGTGTGGCTGATTTTGAGGGCTATAGGCTCTATCCCAAATCATCTTCTGAGAGTCATCTACTATATTATGCCTGAGGCTGCTCTAGTTTATGCCTGGAATGAGTTTACTGAGACAGATTAGGCCAGCCTAACCAGGGGAAGACAGATCCCTCACTTGGTGTCTGAGGCTTAATGGGCTGGGCAGCTGGAACAAGTTTCCTGGATTGGCAGGGAAACAGAGTTCTTATCCTGGTACAGGAGGATGCTCAGGCCAGGCATGTAAAGTAAGCTTCTGAAGGAAGTTTTGATGAGCCTAAACATGGGAATCCAGATCTTCTGAGGCTTCGTGCCTAGAGTGTGTTCTATGGTTGTGTGGAATTGGCCTTACTAAAGGATGCTAGGTCCCTCACCTTGTTCTTAAGGCCATGTGGGCTAGTATCTGAAATGAGTTTCTCCAGGAAGTAGGCAGGCCTAAGCATGGGAAACTGGGTCTCTCAAGTGTTTCCAGAAGGCACTCAGGGTGCCTTATTTTTTTTAGTGTTTATGAAGAAAGTGTTAGAAAATTTGTAGTTTTTAGTACCCTTCTGTCTACTTTTCCGCTGTCCAAGAATAACTTTGTAGGTGGTATTCTAGTTTTACCTTATTTTATTAAATTCTAAATGCTTATCTAGTAAGTTATACATATTACTATCTGTTTTACCTTTTCAGAATGCAAATCGAATTGTGTCACTTTTTTTCAATATCAAAATCTTAGTTGATCTCCACCACAGTACAAGGAACAAAATCCAACTTCTCTGTCTGGCAAGCACACCCTTCTTTTATTCAACATGATCCTTTCTTTTGTATGCCTTCTTGTCCTACTATGTTCTCATCCATGGTGTATGTATGTATGTATGTATGTATGTATGAATGATGGGGGGGTTGTGCATGTAAGTCCTACTATGTTCTCATCCATGGTGTATGTATGTATGTATGTATGTATGTATGTATGAATGAATGATGGGGGGGTTGTGCATGTAAGCATGAGAGACAGGAGGACCTTTCTCTCCCTGAGGGCACTGTACAGGTGTTAAGTACTGTTAAATCGTTGTTAAACTTCCTATTAGCGTTAATAAGTTCTTTACACTTATATTGTAAGCACCCTTTCTGATACATGTTTTTCCTGTAAATGAGCAAATATGCTGTGGAATGGGGCGATTTCCTTTTGTAATTAGCAGCTGTTGGACTGTCCCTTGCTTCTGTGCCTGATATTAGGCAAAGATTATCAGCCTACCAGCCAGATGGTTACCATTATGCCACCACTAGTATGTTAAGTACATCATAGTCATCTTGAGAGAACTCCAGGTTGATCACAGCCATTTTTCTCAGTTCCTAAAGACATTCTTTTCTCAGTTTTCTCTTAACTTGGATTATCTGACTGTATTGGATTTCTCTCTCTCTCCTCTCTCTCTCTCTCTCTCTCTCTCTCTCTCTCTCTCTCTCTGTATACAGAAGCCTCAGTGAGTATGACTGGTGATAAGAGACAAAAATATTATTCATAAAAAATAAGCTGTGGTTGTTGTAAAGCAAATGGCTATAATTAGTCCAAACACCCCTTCCAGGCTCTATAATCGATCTTATGCTTTACAAGCAGACTTAGTGAGTCATCTTGGAGCTTCTCTCCTGTGCTGCTTCCCTTGGTGTTGCAACATAAGGCCTAGTAACAATGCTTCTCTTCAGTAGGCTTTTCTTGCCTCCTTTTAGTAGCACAGAGCTAGCTGGTGACATAAAGAAGCAGCAGAGACAGAAGTACAGCAATGGCAGTGACCTCTATGAGCAGGTCGTGTTGCAAAAAGACAAGGCAGTTAGGGGATGAAGATGAACAGCTTAAGTATAGCTAATGCAGGAGGAAGGGAGGCAAATGTAGGGACTTAGGAAAAGAGGGCATGGTGTTGAGTCTGAAGATGATTCAAGGCCATATTCTTCCAAAGAAAAAGAAACCTCGGGTCTTGGTCACCAGAAGAGTTCCAAAGTGCTATCAAGTCTTTAAAGCCAAGGTCATTAGACCCTGGACTAAGAGCTTTAAGGGTTAAGGAATTCTGACTTCCTAGGCCTATACCAAACCTTTAACAATAACTGCTCCCAAGCGTTGAGCAGTCACGATCCTTAGGCATTCCTAGGAGCTGCAATGCCAGCCACTTGGAGAGCTGAGGAATTCTGACTTCCATGTCCCACCCAAGAAATGTAACAATTGTGGAGTTGATGATCCCAGTACCCAAGGCCAGCATAAGGACTATGACACTAGTAGTTGCCACCTGCCTCTTACTGCCACTTGATGCTGGAAGAGCTTCTCCCTGTCAATATACAGTTTGTACCCAGGTAAGGCAAAAGGACAGCAAGTGATTGAAAATATATGTATATTTTCACTACACAGTACAGTTACTCTCTATATATCTTATACCATTTTTTCTCAGGTCAACTATGGTGAATGATGAATGCTGTAATTTAAATCCATGTTAAACTAATACTTTGAAAAATAGTATAATAGATTTGTAATATTTGGATGTTATGGAAGTGTAAGAGCTTCTGAAGAACTACTCACAGTTTTTAAAACAATATTATTACCAAGCAATAACAAATGATTTAAACTGGCAACCTAAAAGGAACTTAAGCCATGCTGTCACCTGCAAATATGTACTATTAACCTCCTAATCCTATTCCCTTAAAGCTTTTTTCCCTCCTTTTATGAATCTCTTTAAATTTTCCTGGCTTCTAAACATGTTCTCCCACACATATTAAAATAATACATTCATATATATAATGCAATATATTATACATACTAGATTTTAGAATGTGGGATCCACATATGACAGAGAACATGCAGCGTTTGTCTTTCTGATATTGAGTTATCTCCCACTTCTATCCTTTTACCTGAAAATTTCATAATTTCATTTTTTAATAGATGAATAATATTCCATTCTGTGTATGTACCATATTTTTGTTATCCATTCGCCAGTTGATGGCTATCTAGGCTGATTTTGTTTCCTTGTTCTTGTGACTAGATCAACACTGAGTAGGGATGGACAAGTGTCTCTCTGGTAGGATATGAAGGCTTTTGGATATATGCCCAGGAGTAGTATAGCTGTGCCATATGGGAATTGTATTTTTAGTTTTTCTGAGAAACTTCCACACAAATTTCCACAGTAACTACACCAGTTTACACTGCCATTAACCTCAAATAAGGTTTTTTTTTCTTTTCCCACATCCTCACCAGCAATTGTCGTTTGTTTTCTTGATGATAGTCATTCAGACTGGAATTTCATAGTAGCTTTAATTTCCATTGCCCTAATGGCTAAGGATATTGAACACTTAAAAAATATACCTATTCATCATTCCAGATTTTTCTTTTGAGAACTCTCAGTTCTGTTCCTTAGCTCATTTAAAACATTTTGTTATTTTCATTTATGTGTCTGAGTGTATTGCCTGCAATGTATGTAAGTGCACCCATGCCATGCAATGCCTAGAGACCAGAAATGGGCATCAGAGCCCCTGAAACTGGAGCTGCCAAAAGTTGTTAGCCACCATGTGGGTGTTCGGGACCAAACCTGGGTCCTCTGCAAGAGCAGCAAGTGCTCTTAACCGTTCAGCCATCTCTCCAGCCCCAATCAGCTCCTTTTTGATTTAGTTGTTACCTTGCTTCGTTTTTTGAATTTTTTTGGTATATTCTAGATATTTGTATTCCATCAGATGTATAGCTACAGAAATTTTCTCTCATTCTGAAAGCTGTGTTTTCACTTGATGAACTATTTCCTTTTCCATACAGCAGCTTTTTAATTTCATGAGGTCTCACTTGTTAATTGAGACTGACCAAGCCACTGGAGTACTCTTCTGAAAGTCCTTACCTGTGTATTGTGGTGCTTTCCCTCTAGCAGTTCCATTTTCAGGTATTACACTGAGGTCTTTGATTCATTGGGGGTTTATTTTTTGGAAGATGGGAACTACAGCTCTGGTTCCATTCATCTTCATGTAGATATCCAGTTTCCCCAGCACCATTTGTTAAAGAGGCTATCTTTTCTCCAGTGAATATTTTTTTGGTATTGTTATCTAAAATGACATGACTATCTCTGTGGGTTTATATCTGAACCCTATATTGCATTCTCTTAATTTACTTGTCATTTCCCTGCCAGTGTCATGCTTTTTTGGTTATATAGCTCCTTAATAGTTCTTCAAATCAGGTATGGTGATACCTCCGGCATTACTGTCTTTGCTCAGTGTTGTTTTGTGTATCTGCAGCCTATTGTGCACTAAAATAAATGTTAATGTTTTTTCTATTTTTATGAAGAATGGTATAACTTTCATGGAGATTGCATTAATTCTGTTCATTGTATTTGGTAGGATGGCCATTTGGACAGTATTGATTTTTCTAATCCCTGAGCATGAGAGGTCTTTCCATCTTGTAACAATTCTTCTATTTCTTTCTTGAGTATTTTCAAGGTATCATTACACTGGTCTGTCCCTTCCTTTGTTAAGTTTATTTCAGGATTTGGGGTGAGAGGGGGCTGCAGCAACTTTAAATAGGTTTTTTTTCCTATAATTTCTTTCTCAGTATGTTACTGGTTAAGTAGGAATACTACTGATTTTTGTGTTAGTTTTGTGTCCTGCCACTTTGACAAAAGTGTTTCTCAGTCCTGAGAGTTTTCTTGTGGAAACACTGGTTATCATATATAGAATAGTGTCTGTAAATGGAGATAGTTTGACTTCTTTCCTATTTACATCCTTTCTATTTGCTTCTTTTGTCATATTGCTCTAGCTAAGAATTCTAATACTACATTAAATAAAAGTGGCGAAAATGTCCTGGATCCTCCAGCTAGGCCCCACTCTTTCTCACTCCAGAGGCCTGACCCTCACCCAGCCCTCCTTACCTCCTTACTAAACCTCCAACTAAACCAATTTGCTTTCATCCCAGTAGGCCACCAGACAACCCACCTGACTCTCCCTGGATCTCACCCCCACTGCAGCATGTCCCTGACATTGCCAGGCCAGGTAGGCACTGTTCCTTCCCACCTCATAGACTAACTAATTCTCAACCCAGTCCTCCCTCTTCACACACCCAAACCTATAACTAGGCCTCTCAGCTCACGGCCCAACACCCAGTGATCTCACATCCATGCCTTCAAGGAGGCCCTGCTCATTGAAGTAGGCCTTGCCCCCATAGATCACCTGACTCCCAACACAGTTTCCTCTGGATCTCATGTCACCAGTGGCTCTGGGTAGGCCCCTCTTTTTCCTATCCTATAGGCCCCATAACTCTGCCCTGCTTTCCAGAATCTCAGGTCACCTGTACCTCTAAATAGGCCCCATTCTTTCCCACCCCAGAGGCCACTTGAGTAATAGATCCTCTCTACAGAACTCTTCCCCTTTAGGAATCACATGAGATACCCAGATCAGTATCTCACCTCAGAACTGTATAGCCACCCAAGAGGTCCTGGTAGGAGACCAATTTCCAACAGCTACATCCTTCAGGAATGTCCCAAACCACACAACCAAACACTCCACTTGTGATTCTGAACTGGGTAGTTAAAAACTTATATCAAAAGACACAACTACTGGATATGGTGGCATGTCTTTAATCCCAGCACTCAGGGAGCAGAGGCAGCTGGATCTTTGATTTCAAGGCCAACCTGCTCTACATATCAAATTCCAGACCCGCCAAATAACACAGTGAGAACCCCTTCCCTCTCTTCCCACCCCGCACATTAAAAAAAAAAAACAATCCATAGCTAACAACTGACTCCAGATGCCCAGGTCCCTTCGAAGAATCACAAGGAATATGAAAACCAAGAGAATATGTCTCCCATAAAAATTAATAGCTCCAAAGCAAATGTCTCCAAAGAAATCTTGGAAATAACCCCATGCACAGTAGCCTCAAATCATGAAAAATCATTCAGAATAAAAAGAACCAAGTAGTTGAAAAGCTTCTTTAAAAAAACAAAAACAAAAACAAAAACCTTCTAGAATGAAAACTTTAAATCTCTGAGAAAAGAAGTCAAGGAAGACACTGGAAGATAGAAAGACCTATGCACACAGATTGGTAGAATTAGCATTGTGAAAATGACCACCCCACCAAGAACACTACATTCCATGTAATCTGAAACAAAATCCCCATGACTTTCTTCACAGAAATAGAAAAAGAAATCTAAAAATTCATATGGAAGCACAAAGGACTCTGGTAGAGAAAACAATCCTGAGTGAAAATAACTATAACTGGAGTGATTACCATATCTGGTCTCAAGTTATAGTGCAGAGTCATAGTAATTAAAACAGTGTGGTACAGGCAAAAAAACCAACAACAAACAACAAAAACCATGGGAAAAAAGACATGTGGTCCAGTGAAGTAGAATAATGGGTCCAGATACAAGTTCATGCAATTACAGCCACCTGATTTTCAGCAAAACTACCGAAAATACATGTCTGGAGGAAAGAATATCCTCAATAAATCACCTGGGAAACTTGGATGCCTACATGTAGAAGAATGAAATTAAACCCATATCTATCACCCCGCTCAAAACAACTACTGATATTATGCTGGAGTTAATCTGTGACTTTACATCCATTGATATTTGTTTTATGAAAGTGGGTCTACCTGTGTTCAGTCTGTATGTTTAGAATCATATTGTTCTCTTGATGAATTGTTCCCTTAATTGGTGTTATTCCTTAAATCTCTGCTAGTTTGAAGTATATTTTGTCTGATACTAGAACAGCAACACATAAGTGTTTCCTAGGTCCATTTACTAGAAATACCTTTTATGATCCTTTCACCCTCGGGAAGTCTTTGTCACTTTTGATGATGTGTATTCCTTGGAGGCATGAAATAGATGGAGCTTACATTTTAAACCAATCTGCTAAGTCTGTGTTTTCTAAAACATATGTTTTCTAAAACATATGTTGTTTATTATTTTTATTTTACATGTATAAGTGTATTGCCTGCATGTATGTAAATGCACCCATGTCGTGCAGTGCTCACAGAAGTCAGAAGAAGGCATCAGGTTCCCCTGGAACTGGAGTTGTATATGGTTGTTATCCACCATGTGGGTCCTGGGAATGGAACCCAGGTCCTGTGCAAGAGCAGTCAGTGCTCTTTTAACCCCTGAGCCATCTCTCCAGCCTGTCTGTATTTTTTTTAATTAATTAATTTTTATGTGTATGAAATGTTTTGCCTGCACATATATAAGTGCATCATGTGAATGTAATGCCTGCAGAGGCCAGAAGAGGGCGTTGGATCTTCTGGAACTGCAGGTACAGAGAGTTATTAGTTGTCATGTGGGTGCTGGGAACTGAACCCAGGTACTCTGCAAGCAGACAGTATTCTTAACTGCTGAGCCATCTTCAGCCCCCTGGTTTTTGTCTTTTGATTGGAGTACTGAAGCCATTAACATTCAGTTATTATTGAATGATACATGTTAAATTATAATTCTCATTTTGTTTTTGTAGTGTTGATTTTTCCCTTTCCTCGATTGCTTAACTATTACTGGAACACAGTTAATTCTTTCTTGTGGCCTCATGAATGTGTTTGTCTTTCTCTTGATTCTAAAGGATTTCTTCAAGTATCTTCTGTAGAGCTGGCTTAGTGATCATAAATTCATTTAGCCTATTTTTATTGTGGGAAGTTTTTCTTTTTGCTTTGGTTATGAGAAATATCTTTAATAGGTATAGTAGTTTGGTTTGTGAGTTGTTGACTTCCTAATTAAAATACATCATTCCAAGCCCTCTTGGCTTTTAAAATTCCTGTTGAGAAATCTGCTATTATTTTGATAATCCTGCTTTTGTGTGTGATTTGATGGTTTTCTCTTGTTTTCAATATACTGTCTTTGTTCTGTATATTTAGTAGTTTAATTAAAATATGACATGAGGGAGGTTCTTTTTGGGTCTTGTTTATTTGGTCTTCTAAATGCTTGCTATATTTGAACTAGTATGTATTTCCCTATATTTGGGGAGTTTTTCTTCTATAACGATTTGAAAATGTTTCTATGCCTTTAGAATTAAATCCTTGTCTTCTATGTCTCTGATCTGTTTTTAGGTTACAAACAGGTAACTGATCTTTATTTAAGCAAAAGTTGACACCCAAGATTAACCATCACACCATCCTTTCAGTGTAACCTAGTTTCTATCCTTGAAGGCAAGATGAGTTCCTTGTAGGCAACAAAAAGATGTATTTTATTTCTTTCTTTCCTTCTTCCCTTCCTTCCTTCTTTCTTTCTTCCTTTCTTCCTTCATATATCTTTTTGAGACAGGGTCTCCCTGTAGCCCTAGCTGTCCCAGAGCTCTATTTATTTGGTACAAATTGTCCAATGAGATGTCTTACTTTTCAAACATGGACCAAAGCCTTTGACCTGCTTTCTCTGAAAACAGTACTGTCATTCCCCTCAACCACAGAAATTAAGTCCAAGACCCTCTCAGACATCCAAACCTGCATATGCTAAAGTTCTTTGCATAAAAATTAATATTTGAATATAATTTATGCATATCTTTTACACTTCCATTTACATTGTTTGTAGTACCTAATGCAGTGCACATAATGTGTGCATATTGTTATAATACATTATTTAGAGAATAAGGAAAAGGTGGAAAAAGACATATGTACATGAACAATACAAATGCCTTTTTCTTCTGTTTTATTATTTAATTTAACTTTTATCTAATTTTTGTGATTTTCATACTATACAGTTTGAAGGTATTTAGATCACTCCCCTATCCCCCTACTGCTTCTTCCCCAACTACCCCAACTCAATTTAATGCATTCCCATATATATATATGTATATTCACAACCTATAGAGTCTGGCTGTGTCCTCAAATGTCCTTCAGTGTGGGTTCATCCACTGGGGCCCCAAGAGTCCCATCCCTGTAGGACACTGTCTTTCCCCCTCCTAGGAGCCATCAGTTACCAAGACTTCCTTGAGTTGGGATTTCTTTCTCACTTCCCTATATCTATGCTGGATGACACATTTTCTTATGCAACAGATAGTAGTTAACACAGAAACCCACAATTGGTCCATGTGCAGAGAACAAAAGACCACAGAGTACTTATCCCTGAATAAGACACCCTTTCAAAGCTCAGGGATCATTGCAGAAGAGGAGACAGAAAGATTGTAAGAGTTACAATCCTTTTTTAAGATTTATTTTTATTGATATGTGTGTCCATCTTAATATGCACACATACTTAGGGTGTTCATAGAGAAGAGGGTGTCAGATCCCCTGGAGACAGAGATACAGGCAATGTGAGCCACTTGATGCGATGCTAAAACAGAACTCAGGTCCTCTGCAAGAATAGCAAGCACTCTTCTTATTTTAAGCCACTGAGCTGTATCTCTAGTCCCAATGCCTGTGAATCTTAAATTTGATCATTTTTTTATGCCTCAAATATCTAGAAACATCTAGTACTACATTGTTCATTTTGTTGTTGTTGTTGTTGTTGTTGTTGTTGTTCTGGCACTGGAGCTACAGACGGTTGCCTTATTATACCAAGTATTCTTTCTTAACAATGATAATATAAACTACGCAATTCATATTCTCATGTGCTCAATAAGAATCACAAACTGGAATAAGATAACATCACTCAAGATATGTTTGGAAACTGTTATCTTCCTAAAAATTTTCCT
>NW_008347808.1:1314796-1318325 GCF_000622305.1 Nannospalax galili | reverse complement strand
ATATATATATATATATATATGGCTCTAGAGTCAAATTTCTGTTCCCAAATGTCCTTCTGTGTGCGTCCATCCACTGGAGCCTGGTTAACCTACAAACAGTCACACCTTTAAGAGACTGATTCTTCCCAGCGGCCATCGATTTCCAATAGTCCCTCAGGTAATGTGGATGGTTCTTACCAATTTCTCCAGGTATATAGGGACTTTCTCTGGTTTAAGATATCCTGGGACTTGTTCTTGCTTTCAACATTGCTATGAGTTCCTATGCATAACTGATGAACTCTCGGGAAAACTGTTTCTTCATTGCCATCTGCCTCCTCTAACATTAATATCTATTCTAACCCTCTTCTGCAGTGATCTCTGAGCCCTTGGAGACAGAAGTTTAGTATATGTGTCCAATTCAGAGATAATCAATCTACAGTCTTTTATTTTCTACACATTGGCCAGCTGGGAGTCTGTTAATCACCATTTAGTGAACAAAAAAATGCTTCTCTGCTGAAGAGCCAAGAGATGCATTAATCTATGGGTATAGACTTGCATTATATCAAGTATTTCTTATTATCCAAGATAATATAACCTATACTATTTAAATCTTCATGTGCTCATTTAATAAAACATTGTTCTCGAACTAGAATAAGATAGGTACTTTCTAGATGTGTTTGGAAACTGTTATCTTCTTGTGGAGAGGCTGAAAAGCAAAGTTACACTTCATAGCACATGAAAAAATGTTTCAGAAATAGTATTTTTTCAGTTGTGTATATTTATATATGTATGGGTTTATGTACATATCGATATATGTGCAACACACACACACTAACTACTGGTAAGGGATTTTTGACCTTTTCTTAGCTTCTGCCAGTTATAAATTTGTGTGTTTTAATCGCATAACATCCTCCACTTTGATTCATTTTGTTGTAAAAGACAAGATATCATTCTTCTTTATAACTGAATAACATTCTGTTGTGTGTGTGTGCCATTTTCTCTTCATCCATTCATAATGACCTAGATTTATTCCCTATGTTAGCTATTTTGACTAGTGTTAAAATAAACATGGAGAACATACATCATTTGTTTTTCTGAGTCTGTGTTACTTCACTTAGTGTAACAGTTTCTGGTTCCATCCATTCACCTGCAAATTTCTTTATTTCATCTTTCTTAACCGCTGAGTAGAACTCCATTGTATAAATGTGCCACATTTTCATTCTTCCTCATTTGTGGATGCTAGCACCAAATCTTTATGTGTCAGTATATCTCCTGATGTAACTTCAGGAGCTAAAAAAAATAGAAAGAAACCATGGAGGTAAAGAGAAAAAAGGAGCCTGGGAGAGAGGAATAGTAGGAGGCAGATGCTACCAAGGGTGAAATGGGTAAAATGTGGGTATCTGACTGGGAGGGGATAAAACCTACTGAAAAATAAGCATACAATATCTGTACATGAGTGCATGTGTATAGCTGAAGGCCATATATAACAAGAAACACAGTACCAGACAGAAGAAACATCCCTTTGAGTTGTTGGTCAGGGTAGTCCAAGAGACTCTCAGAATAACACAGGATATTGCCATAGTCCATGATTATCTCCGAGAACTTGAAGGTAAGACCCTATTGCTGAAGACATGACACACTTCAGACACAGAACTTGGAGCAATTGAGCTGGAACTGTCCTGGAAGCCTCTTCCTGGAATACTAGCTCTCATAGTTTTGGAGGACACTATGCAAGTTCTAAGGGAGAAAATCAGTCCATGGTCCAAGCCTACCTTTAATGCCTAATAATCACAACAATCAAGCAAAAGTCCAACCCCAGCTTTAATGCCTAATAACCACAACAATGACAGCAAACTAAATTGCCACAGTAGTGGGTCTTTTATCTTGGGGGTAATCAATAGCTACCTAAATTGAAGCTGCTCAATGGGAGGGAACTCATGTGTGGCACCGTAAACATAGTGAAATACACATGGCTGGAAAGGTCATAGATCTTAGAGAAAACGTTAAGTCTGTCACATCGGTAGACAAACATAATTTCTTACTATATGCTAAATATGGATCCTTATATTTGTAGACAAATATGCCAGTCACTTTTCATCAAAGAAGCTTCTTTTGCAACAGACGGAGACTATTACAGAGTTCCACAACTGGTCACACACAGAGAATAAGTGGCTGTGAGGTGCCCAACCCTAAGTCAGACATCTACAGTGGAACTTCTATGCCTAAGGCTCACAGAACATAGTGGAACAAGGGGTAGAGAGAATACTAATGCATCTCTCAACTCTCATCAACGAAGCTACCTCATGCAACAGAAGGCAATGAACACAAATGTCCACAACTGACCAAAGTGTAGAGAATAAGACTGCAGAGTGTGGGTCCCTGGAAAGGACTTCTGCATTAAACTTCATCTACCCAGCGCTCAGGGACCATTGCAGAAGAGGGAGAGGAAAGATTGTAAGAGCCAGGGAAGGAGGTATAAGACCATAAGGAAACAGAATTTTACAGGTTCCTGGGACTTCACTCATAAGAACTTTACAGCAATGGTGACAGTATGCACAAGACCCATGCAAACTCAATCAGAGAAAAACCAGCATAGAACTAGGGAAATGGGCAGCAAGGCCATAATCTTAGCCAAAGTACTGTTGGCAGCTGATTACTGCTGGTTGAGGGAGAGTAGCTCTTCTTTAAGGGAGTGACACTAGACAGACTGAACAGGCTCCAGTGGATGATCTCACACTGAGGGACATATGGGTATGCAAAATTGATTCAATATGCCTTAATATATATGACAAAATGCATGAAGTCCTGTGGGAGAACTATGGAGGTGGCTCAGATAAGGAAGGGGGCTAAATATTAAGATGTATGAAATGAAATCCAATAAAATATATTTTAAAACATAATAAAACAAAAGAAAAAATAACAAAATAAACATGGGCATGCAGGCATTACCTTGATAGGCTAATTTTATTTCCCTTGGCTATGTCCCTAGAATTAAGATTGCTGAATCACGCAGTACATCTATTTCTAGTTTTCTTTTCTTTCCTTTTTGGAGGACTAGTCACACCACACCAATAGTGTTCAAAGGTCCGTTATTGTCAACATCCTCATTGTTGTGGTACTGTTTATCTTCTTGATAATTCCCATTCTTACTGTAATGAGGTAACACTACTATTTTGATTTGCATTCTCTAACCACCAGTGATATTAAGCATTTTGTACAGATATGTGTTGACTATTTATGCTTCTTCTTTTGAGAAGTATTTATTCAGATATCTAGTACTTTTTCAATTGAGTTGGGGTTTTGTTGTTGTTGTTCTTGCTTAGGAGTGGATGATCTAGTTTGTTATATTCAAGTCTGTTTGATTTTCTTCTTTTCTCATATTGCCTTCCTTTTCAGTGTGTTCCAAACTATGAGCAGAGTATTAAAAGGCGATAAACTCAAATCATGTACTGTTATCTCCACATGATAATACTTGTGATACTGTGTTATCTTGGCATTTAGTGTGTCATTGGTCGTAGAAACGCGAATTTGTTGGTTAAAATGAAGCATG
>NW_008347808.1:1284442-1314737 GCF_000622305.1 Nannospalax galili | reverse complement strand
TATATAGTCTATTCGTCTCTGTACCATAGTCACTTATAAGTTGTATATAAGCAAATTAAATTAAGCAATTGAAATGTCAGTACCTGCACTTGGGGTATTGGCTCAGTAGATAAAATCTTTGTTATGCACGTGTGAGGATCTGAGTTCAGATTCGCAGCACCCACATAAAAAGCAGATGTGATGATGCACACCTGTAACCCCAGTGTTGCGGGGTAGAGAGCAGACATAAGGAGATCTCAGAGGCTCATGGACAGACAGTCTAGCCCAAACAGCAAGTTCTAACTTCAGTGAGAGATGATGTCTTAAAAAATAAGGTGGAAAAGGGATTGAGGAAGACATACATGATAACAACCTGTGTGTCTCCATGCTCTTTCATGGGAAGGTACACCAGCATGTATACTTGCACACACACATGCATATGAGAGAGTGAGAGAGACAGAGACAGAGAGAGAGACAGAGAGAGAAGAGCGAGACAGAGAAAAGAGAAATAGAAAGCAATAATCATATCCAAGTTTGAAATTAAACTATTAGATTACACAAAATTATCATATCATGGCCATCAAACATTTTGAATACTGCTTATTTGTTCTGGTTATTCCAACTCTCTTGTTAGAGTCTGTTCTAGCCATTCATTTTTAGCTTGTTTTTTGTTCCCTTTACTAGATGGTTTTCGAAAAGTGGTTGCATTGCAGAATGGACAGGCTAATCAGGAAAATAAAGTGTATTTGGAGTTTCAGCATCCACTCTTCAAAAGAGGAGGAGCCTGTCTTCTGGAAAACATCAAGCGAAAGGTAGGAAGAAGACCATTGCCACATACTTTTCTGTAGGATTTGGATGGCAGTCAATCTTTACTTAATCTAAGCCCTTCATGATTTCTCTGTCTTAAGGTAAAGTTGCTAAAATTTCCAACCGGTCACTAGATACTTTCTTAGTTCACTAGAAACAGGACCTTTAGGTATTGGTTTACATAAAACCTTAATATTCTCTTTTAATATTCTCTTTTCAGAGCTCTGTTTTATTTTCATTGTCTTTTTTACTGTGTAGATAGTGATATAGCACTTTACGAAATAAGCAGAGGGGACTAGAATAAATTATTAAATAATACCTTTTATCTGATGATTACACTTCAATATTTTTTTAATATTTTATTTATTATTTTTATTTTATGTGTGTGAGTGCATTGCCTGCATGTGTGTAAGCACACCTGTGTCATGGAATGCTCTCAGAGTTCATCTGATCCCCTCAGGGAATCTGATCTCCGGAACTGGAGTTACAGATGGTTGTTAGCTACCATGTGGGTGCTGGGGATCAAATCCTGGTCCTCTGCAACAGCAACCACTAATCTTAACCACTGATTTTTATTTTATGTGTGTGAGTGCATTGCCTGCATGTGTGTAAGCACACCTGTGTCATGGAATGCTCTCAGAGTTCATCTGATCCCCTCAGGGAATCTGATCTCCGGAACTGGAGTTACAGATGGTTGTTAGCTACCATGTGGGTGCTGGGGATCAAATCCTGGTCCTCTGCAACAGCAACCACTAATCTTAACCACTGAGCCATCTCTCCAGCCTCCACTTCAATATTCTTAAGAATACATGGAGTTCAATTATATCATCATTCTAATTTTATTATGTAATGTGTGTAGTATTATAACTTAAAGAAATTAGTATCTAAATTTTATAAATTTAAAATACTTTTTTACTTTTTAACACTTTCTTGCAGGTATCTATGTGCTTTTCAAGTATTTTATGGAGTTTTGAGGAATTCCATAAAATGTATTTTTATCATATTTAGACACCCTCCCCTATCTACACTCTTCCTTACCACCTTCCTGTCCAATTTCATGCACTCCATTATAGATGATAGATAGATAGATGATGATAGATAGATGATAGATAGATAGATTAGATAGATAGATGATAGATAGATAGATAGATAGATAGATAGATAGATATGCACTCCATTATAGATGATAGATAGATGTATGATATACAGACAGATAGATAGATAGATAGATAGATAGATAGATAGATAGATAGATAGATAGATAGATAGGATAAGTTTTTAAGGCCTATCAAGTCAAACTTACATCCCCAAGTGTCCTTCATTGTGGGTCCATCCACTGGAGTATGGTCAATATACCAAGTGTCTCATCCTTAAAATAGACTGACCATCCTCTTCCCAAAAGCCATTAGTTGCCAGTACTTCCTCAGGTAAGGTTGGGGTTTCTTACATACTTAACCATGTCTATGCTGGGATTTTGTCTGGCTTGAGCTCAAAAGAGATTTGTACATGTTGCCACCCAACATTGCTGTAATTTCATATGAGTAACTGCCCAGCTGTCTGGAAAACTCTAAGATTTCCTTATGGTCATCCACCACCTCTGTCTCTTACAATCTTTCCACCATCTCTTCTGCAACATTGCCTGAGCCTTTGGAGATAGGTTTTGTGTAGGTGTCCTATTCAGGGGTAAGCACTCTGCAGTGTCCTATTCTCTGCATTTTGGCTAGTTGTGAGTCTCTATGTTACTCACCTTCTTTGGCAAAAGAGATGAGAGTTGATGGATGCATTAATCTATCGGTAAAATAATAAGCCATTATAAGCTATTTGTTTGCATGTTCTATAAAGTGGAGTAGGTGTGGGCCCTAGAACCACAGAATGTAACTGGTCCAGGTGCAGGGGATCAAGCTGCAGTGGCCGAAGCCTGATTTACCAGGGTAGTCCAGAGGTCTCATGCAGGAAAAGCAGAAGGGAGCCTAGTCTCAAGGAAGTAAAGGTGACAGCATGGGGAGGGTCTAACTAGCTAGGCAGAGTAGAAATATTTTTAAATATTTTTTCTTTATATTTGTGTGTGTGTGTGTGTGTGTGTGTGTGTGTGTGTGTACACATGTGGATGTGGAGACAAGAGAGGGAGGGCATCACGATCCCCTGGAGCTGGGGTTATAGGTGGTTATAAACCATGCAAAGTGGATGCTGGGAACTGCACGCCAGTCCTCTGCAAAATCAGTAAATGTTCTTAATCACTGAAACATTTCTCCAGCCCCCTTCTTGATTTCAGTGACCTGTTCATCATTCAGTACTTTGTTATTTAATCTTCATGAGGTTTTTTGTGTTCTGTGGTTTCTCTTGCTATTGATTTGTAGTTTTATTTGGTTGTAATCAGATAAAACACAAGAAGTATTTCAATTTTCCTATTTGTTAAGAATTGTTTATGTCTCATTATATGATGTATTTTACATAAATTTCCATGGGGTGCTGTGGTGGTTTGAATGAGAATATCCCCCATAAGCTTCAAGTATTTAGATATTTTGTCCCCAGTTTGTGGCACTGTTTTGGAAGGTCTTAGAAGGTGTGGCCATGCTGGAGGAACCACGTCACTGGGGGTGGGCTTAGAGAGTTCTTAAGCCTTACTGGATCTCCAGACACTCTCTGCTTCCTGTGCCTGTTTGAAGATGTGAGCCTCTGCTTCCTGCTCCTTTTCTGGCCACCTCCTGCCACCATGCCTCTCCGCCAGGACAGGCTCTTAATTCCCCTGGAACCATAAGTTCAAATAAACTCTTCCTTTTATAAGTTCCCTTGGTCACAGTGTTTTATCACACCAACAAATAAGTATCTAATACAGGTGATGAGGAGAATTCACATTCTTTAATGATTAAATGGGATATTAAGTTTATTTGGTTTATGATGTCATTTTTTTTTATTTTATGTGTATGAGTGTATTGCCTGCTTGTATGTAAGTGCACCCATGTCATTAAATGCCCACAGAAGTCAGAAGAGGGAGTTGAACACCCAGAACTGGAGTTACAAACAGTTGCTAGCTACCATGTGGGTGCTGGGAATTGAATCCAGGTTCACTGCAACAGCAACCAGTGCTCTTTCCTGCTGAGCCGTCTCTCCAGCCCCTATAGTGTCATTTAATTCAGATACTTTTCTGTTGGTTTTTAACCAGGATGACCTGTCAACTGGGGAGAATAAGGTATTGTAATAATCCGTTATAATTGTGCTGGAGTTAATCTGTGACTGTACATCATGTAGATAAGTTTTATGAAATTTGGTACATCTGTGTTTAATGCATGGATATTAAGAATGTTATTGTTCTCTTGATGAATTGTTCCATTAATTAGTATCATGTGACTTTTCTGACTAGTTTTCATTTGAAGTCTATTTTGTCAGATATTGGGCAGTGACACCTGCTTGTTTCCTAGGGCATTTTATTTGGAAAACTTTTTCCCATCCTTTCATCATAAGGTAGCTTCTGTCATTTATGGTGTGTTGTGTTTCTTGAAGGCAACAAATTCATAGATCCTGTTTTTAATCCAATCTGCTCTTCTTTATCTTTGACGGGTGAATTGATACTATTTATAATCAGAGTTATTGTTGAAAGATGTGTGCTAATTCCTGTTGTTTTGTGGTGGTTGGTTTTTCCTATTTCTCCGTTTGTTGCTTAACTACTACTAATGTGTGGTTTATTACTCATGTGACTTCATGGATATCTTCCTCTTTGTTTTAACTGATTCCTTCAAATATAGTCCATAGATCTGTCTCAGTGGTCATGAACTGCTTCAGCCTGTTTTGATCCTGAAGTTTTTTCTTTTTCCTTCGGTTATGACTGCTTTTCTTGAGTCCATGTTAGCAGTTGTTGTCTTTCAGAACTTGAAATATGTTATTCCAAGCCCTCCTGACTTATGTTGTTTCCATTGAAGAATCAGTTATTTTTCTGGTGGGCCTGCTTTTGCATGTGACTTAGTGTTTCTTTCTTGTGACTATTCATATACTTTATTTATTCTGTATAGTTTGTAGCCTAATTACAATATTTTTTGAGACAGGGTCTCCCTGTAGCCCCAGATGTCCTGGAACTCACTATGTAGTCCAGGCTGGCCTTGAACTCACAGAGATCCGCCTGCCTCTGCCTCCCAAGTGCTGGGATTAAAGGCATGAGCCATCACGCCCGGCTTAATTACAATATTTTAAGGGGAGGTTTTGTGGTCTTGTCTGTTTGGCGTCCTAAATGCCTCCAGTATGTAAGTTGGCATCTCTTTCCTAATGCTGGGAAATTTTCTATAATTTTTCTGAAAACATTTTCTATGTTTTTAGGATGGAATTCTGCCTCTTCTTTGTCACTGATTGTTAGATTTACTCTTCTCATGGTGGGCTGAATAATTTGAAAATAACAGTCACACTTTCGATTAATTTATCTCTGTCTATGTTATAGTAGTCCTATTCCTTCATCTTAACTTCAAGATCACATATTCTGTCCTCTCCTCGATCTATTCTAGTATTGAGATTTTCCATAGAGGTTTTAAATTTGAAATATTTTTCCTTTCCAATATTTCAGCATTACTTTGCTTCAGTATTTCTATACTTTGAATTCCTCTTTCATAGCTTATATTTTATTTCTTATTTCATTCAACTATTTTTGTTCTCTTAGAATTCTTTCAGTGATTTATCGTGTCTTCTTTTATTTCTTCAAGTTTATTTTAATAACCTTTTTTAGTTGATTTCGTTGAATTCACTCTTACTGGAAACTTTTTCTGAGATTACTGTTTTTGGAGGATTTTCTTGCCTTATTTTCTCATATCATTTGTGTGTTTCCACTGGGTCTTGCACATCTGGAATTTGGTTGTTGTTTGAATTTATTTTAAAATTTCATCACAGTTAGTTAGTTAATTTATTTATTTAAGCCACCCTTATTCCTTCAGAGGGACTCTTTGCTCTGTTCAGTTGGGACAAAGTTAGTACAGGGTTGTGGCACTGTTTTTCTCTGATAAGCAGGTTGTCAGGGCACCAGACCTGATTTCTAGTATTCCCCTGCAGTTAGAATATTGCATGAAAAATATCAGCATTAAAATGTAGGCTCTCAAGGGCAGCATTGTATCCATCAAATAAAACATTATCCATGTCTATGCAATCATCATTTTAGAAAATCAAGGGGCATAGACAGTTAAGTGTGTACTAATATATTAGTTCTTTTGACTATGAGTGGAAATGAAAAAGAAAATTAATTTTAAAATCTCCAGCAACAGTAAAAAAAAGTTAGGGTAAGAGTCAGGGTTTGAGTAGTGATTAAGATTGGGTTTACATAGAAAAAGTGGGGAAAAAACATACACAGAAGAACAAACAAAAAGTAGGAAATAAGGGGGGCGGGAAATGTGAGGCAGTCCTAGCTGAAGGTTAGCTGGAAAAGGAGTGGTAAAGATACACAATCAAATGATGTATGCAGACAGAGCCAGACTGTTTTATTTGGAAAAGGAAAATCAAAAGGGAAGGAGAAACAGGGAGTGAGAGAAGAATGAATGAATGAATGAGTGAATGAATGAATGAATGAATGAATATGGAAATAGGTAGTGTGAATGCATTCTTTCTAGCCTGTTTGTTGCCTGTCTTCCAGAAGTCTGAGTCACCCTTGCCATCTTGCTCTTGCCTCTAGGCCTTCATTTTGGAGATGCCCAGTTTATTAGCAGAGCAGCTGACAGGCAATTTGTTCATCATCACACACTCAAAAGAGAAAGAAAGGGAAGGAAGAACAGGGAGTGAGTGAGAGAAGAATGAATGAATGAGTGAATGAATGAATGAATGAATGAATGAATATGGAAATAGGTAGTGTGAATGCATTCTTTCTAGCCTGTTTGTTGCCTGTCTTCCAGAAGTCTGAGTCACCCTTGCCATCTTGCTCTTGCCTCTAGGCCTTCATTTTGGAGATGCCCAGTTTATTAGCAGAGCAGCTGACAGGCAATTTGTTCATCATCACACACTCAAAAGAGAAAGCTGGTTCATTGCTAATGTAATCGCACTCTCTTCTGAGTCCTGATAAAATATATGACCTGTACAGTTCATTTGCAGTTTATTACATACTGCTTTTCTTAGTCAACTTTTTAAAGTTTAAATATCAAAACTTTCCTCCCACTCTATTAATCACACAGGGATATTTCACAGATCAGTTCATTGTTCAGACATGTTTACAGCAGCCAAAAACAAATTAGAAGTTTCTATACACAATTTTCAATTTCACCTTGAAGAACCTAGAGCCCCTGGTTCCTGTTCACATTAGTATGATATGAAACGTCAACATAGCATAATTCATAGTTTTAGCCTGTTAAATTTTTATTACTTCCCTCATATGTATTAAATATTTGAATAAAAACTTTAACTATGAGGATAATGCATCTTGTAGTCTACTCAAACAACACATATTCAAATCATTAAAGCTGTCTCAATAACCACCTGAAAAAATAATTTTCACAGTTACAGACATTATTCTACATTAAATTGTAGAACACTCCCATAATGCTTCATATTTTAAAATACATAATTTAATGTCCTCCAATGTCAGCAGGCCTAAAATCAATCTATAGTCAGCTTTATTTCTGAGAATTAACCCCACTTGTAGATTATTCGTGAGCTAAAACTTCCTCCCTAACTATACTAATAATCACTCCAAACAGGAAAGATTTGGCTAAGAGTCAGAGTTCAAGTCTAAACAGAATGAGATGTATATATATATAGAACTATTTCTTCTTTATGTCACAATCACGTGTGAATGTCATATTCATTTTTGTCTCGTTACAGTTCTTAGTATAGAGCATCTCTTACTTTCCTTGTAAGATACTGTGATTTATTTCAGCATAGAAAGTTGCTATACCAGTTAGCTTTGTGTGTGTGTGTATGTGTGTATGTGTGTGTCTGTCTGCCTGTCTTTTTCCTGAGACAGAAACAGGCTATGTAGCCCAAGATAATCTCAAATTTGGGATCCCCATTTTCTCAGCCTCCAAAGTGCTGGGATTATAGCTATGTGCCTGTGCCAGTACATTGTGTAGTAGTTAATGTATTAATTTTACTCAAAACTATATGCTCAGTTTATTGCAGAACTTCTATGTGTAAGGTATTGTTCTTGAAATTGTTCTTAAGAATAAAGATAGGTAGAAACTGTATTGCTAATCTTCCAGGAGCTTTCATGTTAACAAGGAAAATTACATTGTATATAATAGCTGTAGAATGAAGCTTATATTGTTTACCATTATAATAGAGGTACATTTATAGAATTTGATGTACTATTTTATAATAATCATCCTTCTTTTTTCTCCCTTAGTGCCCATAGTAAAGAGTTGTTAGTATGTGAAACTTTTAACCAGCCAACTGTACACTGTTTCTATTTTAGGTATCGACAAGGACAAATGAAAAGGTCAGAAACTATTCTCAAGAGTTTCAGAAAATTATGACTGAAATGCAAGATTTGAGAAACAAGCAGACTAACACAGA
Source organism: Nannospalax galili (assembly GCF_000622305.1). Classification (NCBI taxonomy): domain Eukaryota; kingdom Metazoa; phylum Chordata; class Mammalia; order Rodentia; family Spalacidae; genus Nannospalax; species Nannospalax galili. Next base: position 1,306,481 of record NW_008347808.1, on the reverse strand, counting down.
TGCTAAATTTGAAAAAATGAAACGGTGAGTGTTAATCCAGTTCCCTAATGCCAGTTTCCAACAATTTAAGACTGATTACATCTGAGTTATGAGACTACACTCTTGTTTGCTATATTACCTTAGTTCAATTTCTTTTAAGTAAAAACATAGCACTGAATTAAGTGCTTTAGTGCTTGGGTTGCTATTAATGATCCAATAGCTCAGATCATATAAATGTATATAGCAGATCATCGAATAAATCAGAAGTAAAATTGCCAGCATATAAGATAGCAATATAGATATGAGTACTAAAATAGATTGCAGTTTCCATTTCACCCTAGGGAAAAAAAGAAAGAGATGTTAAACATATGTGTTCTGTATTTAAGTATTCTAAGAACATTCCTAACTTATTTGCCAATTCTTCCTTTGGCATTTTCTTTTTATAACTTTAGATACTTTAAAATATTTTTCAATGTTTTATAAGGAGTCATAGAGTATATAGCACAGCATACACTGTCTCTTAAGCATTAAGGACCTTACCCAGGCAGTACTATTGAAAGACAAATTTTAAATAATAGTTGAGAAGTTCTACTGTAATGACTAGGAGAAAAGTTCTAATCTATCATTGACCTTAGACAAGATACAAGTGGATGTGTCCCAACAGATATTCATCAGTATTCAATTTAAACTTGATTTTCTCAGAAAATCCTTTAGTGAAGGGCAAGCGTACCTTTAATTTCATGATTCACTCTAACTTTTGTAATTAAGCTTTTCATGTATGGCAATAGAAAGAGAAGGGTGGAGAAAATAGGGGTATTTTTCTTGCTTTTTCATCAACATTGAAAGTAAGCCAAGATTTTCATTGAAATTGACCATGAGCCAACCTTTCATGTTAATTTTAGAGGCCAGTCTGTTGTTGAATGTTAACCATGGTGCATGTATGTACCATATGGTTGATATTGGTCCAGTGAGTTCTGGCTGGTTTTATAGGTAAACATGACCAAACACTACTTAGCAATAGTAAACAAAACCTGAATGACCTCATGTTGCTGTTGGAAACACTTTTATTCCAGAGACTTTTTCTTGTCTTTTCACTTTGGTCATCATCAACTGTTTTCAGTGATGCAGAGAAATTAGTGTTTGCACTAATTAACAAGAGATCCTACATGCAGAAATTCAAGATGTTAATTTATCTCGAGGATTTTATGAAGCCAAATTAATGCACTGATGTAAAACAAGAACCTAATTCACTATATCTAAAGCAACAAGGCTTTCTTTATTGTTCTCATCGTAAGAACACTTAAAAAACAGAATAGAGAACTGGATTAGAGGATAAGATTTTTTTAATATATTTTATTTTTTATTTTTATTTTATGTTTATGAGTGTATTGCCTGCACGTGTATAAGTGCACCCATGTCTTGCAATGCCTGGGGAGATCAGAAGAGTGCATCAGATCTCCTGGAACTGGAGTTACAGATGGTTGTTCACCACCATGTGGGTGTTGGGAACTGAACCCAGGTCCTCTGCAAGAGCAGTCAGTGCTCTTAACTACTGAGCCATGTCTCCAACCGCAAAAATAAGATTTTATGTTTTCTCAAGATATGGCTTTGGCTTTTCTGTTGATTTTTTTCAGACTTTGACTACCTAAAAAACTGGGATTTTACAAAGTCAAGGATTACTTAAGTATCAGCTCTTGTTAATTTGTTAAATGAGTACTTTATTTAAAAAACTGGGATTTTAAAGTGAATTTTGTACCTTTAAAGATGCACTCTCTGTATCTAGAAATGCATATAGCTCTGAGTCTGAACTTCATCTGAATTTTATGCAAAAGTTTACAGAGTTAAAAGCATGTCAGTTTAATACACACAAAGTGACCAAAAGTGCTCTCTTTTAAACACTACACATATACACTATACATTTACACCAGGACTTTCAACATGTGAACATAAAAATTCTTTTTAATGTTTCTGCTACCTAACGTCAGTACCATATAGATGGTCATCTAGTCAATTGGGCAGTCCTCCTACTGAAAGCATGATCTTCATCTAATTGACTTGACCAATAAGAATTTTGTTAGGGTGGTTTAGAGTGTGTAAGAACAATTGCTTGTTAAGAATGCAGAACCCACTTGAAAAATTAGAAATGAGCAGCATATATCAAAGCATGTGCCAAAGTTAGGGAGGAAGAGGTAGGGCGGATCCTTGGTGCTTGCTGGCCAGCCTATCTAGGCAAATCAGTGAGCTCTAAGTTCAGTGAAAAAAGACTGAGGGAGACCCCTAATATTGATTTCTGGCCTTTACGTGCCCATGTACACATGTGCATATACACTCCATACACATGCACATAATCTTTCTATTCTGTATATGAGATACACTTTTACATGAGAAAATTAGTCTGTTTGTGGGAGCTATCACTGTTTCCTGAATTTGTAAGACTTGTGAAGTCTTGAGATTGCTGGTGGTGTGGATTTATTATACTACTAAGCCAGATTCTAAATTTTGCTTCAAAAGTAGAAGCTTAATTCATTCCTAATTGTTGCGAGATCCTTTATATGTTTAATTTATTTACATACTTCATGTATATACTCCATCTAAACTGAAAAGCTCAAGAAGGCATATAACTAAGACTGGAGAGAGGGTTCAATGGTTAAGAGCAGTGGCTGCTCATATAAAGGACTTAGGCTTGGTTCCCAGCACCTACATGGTGTCCATAACTCCAGTTCCAGGAAATCCAGCGCTCCTTTCTGGCATCTGTAGGCATTGCACGGATGTGATGCACTTACACATAAGCAGGAAAAAATTCATACACATAAAGATAAAAATAAATAAAAGAAAAAAATTTAAAGAGGGCAAGTTACCAAGATGATGTTTTCCAAACCTAGAATTGTTGGTGTTTTTAACCATTCCAGGCTTATGTTCATATGTTTCCAACTGCATCATGACTATGATCTTTGAGCAAAGATCATTAGACGTGCTCAATCTCTATACACTCCAAGCAGTGCCTCACTAATGATTAAGAGCTATTAGATACTAGTCTTTGAGTAAGCAGATGTGTAAAAAAGTACATTCCACTTTATTTACAGCAGTTTTCTTAACACAAACCTTAATGAGAATTTGTATAAAAAGAAATTATACATTTGAAATTTAATCTGATGCCATGTGTCTTTTGTCATATTATTTATTAGAAGTATAGATGTATTGGTTTGCTGTAAACCTATGAGCCTAGAGATTTATATGTTCTCACAGTCTTATGTGAAATATTTTCCACTCCGGTGACTGCTAATAAGGAATTTATAATAGCATTATATTGGTTTGCAATGACTTTCATAGTCTCAAGTATGAAAATGTATTAAGGTAGGATGAGAGAGATCTTGAATATGACATCTGTCACTCTATTTGCCACAGGAGTTAAAAAATATCAGTGTGGTTTGTGATTTCAAAAGTATTAGTGTATGGATTAGGTGGGATTCTGTCCTAGCATATGCATTAGAATAGTTTTAATCCTCAGCACCACTAAAACTTACTGCTGTGAAATCTGTATGGGCTAATGAACTTCATAAAGACTGCAATTTTAAATTATAAGCCAGAAATGTTCCACAAGGATAAAGGCAGTATAATTTTTTTTGAAGAACACTATGAATGCTATTAATTCAGACAGTTCAACATGCATTTAGGTATTTTGTCTTCAAATTTTAAAGAAATACATCTTGCTTCATTTGGAGAATCTGTTTCTGTTGCAGGGACTACACAAACATTTTGCTTGAAATTACAAACCTGAAAAAGAAGTACTGGGATCAACAGCAACTGTTAACACAGGTATCAGTTGTCTTTTAAAGGACTCTTCTTTTTTATTTCTGCAAATTACTGTTTTTATATGGCGCTTTGAGCCACAAGATAGTTAGCATGTAAAATTATATGAAAGCCAAAACGAATTATGTTACATTTACATTATATAAATTATATTAGGTTGTAGTTGTCCTTACTGGGACCTCTCACAGCCTTCTTGTTTTATTATTGATTTTCCTCAATATTGAAGGTGAGGTCACAATTAAAATGTTTTCCATATTTTCAGATTCTCCAGTTTGTCTTTGAAGCAGTGAATGGAGGCGATACAGAAATAAAAAGTAATAAAAGTAACAGGTGAGTTTGTTGACTCCAACTATTCATCAAAAGGCCTTTTTTTCTCATATCTAAAAGTTCTTCTTTTTGTAACATCATTCTTGTTTTCAGTTCAGAACAAATTGTCGACATGTATGAATTAAGTATGTGACTTCAGGGGAAAGAGATACCTTCTAAGGAAAAAAAATCTTGTCATTAGTTCAGTATATATTGTTTATACATGTCTTTGAATTCTTTGGACATATTTAATAATCATTCTTTTGACTTATGTAGAGCTTTATCTAAGTTTCTGTCATTAGATTTTGGAATGGGACTAGTAATTTTTGGAGGACACATGTCTTAGTTTGTCAGGTTACTTATATATTTGCATTGATTCTTACATATCTGGACTTAGATTGCAGGTTTTGGGTGTTTTGTTTTTAAATCCATGCTGCCTTCTCCATTTAGTGAAGGTGTTTGCAGTATTCATGAGACATTCGGTTGTGGTATGGTTGAAGTGATGTTTTTCTCTGTTTGAATGGTATTCGGGGCACCAGGTTCTATCCGTATCCCTTCCCTAAAAGTTGAATACTGTCTGAAAAAGGTCACTATCCAACCGTAAACCCATCATGAAAATACAGCAGTTGACTACAAAACAGTCACTCCTTATTCCTGAAGTACCAGTTGTTTCAGGTAGTAAACGGACATTGATAGTATTGTGTGTACTAATATAATTTATTGTTAGTATTAGCGTATTGAAAAGGGAAATAAGAAGAAATAAATCACATACCACTATTGATCAGTATTAGGTTGCTAGGTAGGAAATAAAGGAGTTGGACATGCCTAGAGGGGGGAATGGGAGAGGAATAAAAAGGGAAAAGAAAATGAAGGGACATCGTGGGATTTTTCGTAAAAGGTCGAATAAAAAGGTGTGTTACTATGTAATCCCACCTTCCAGCGTGCCTGAATACAGACAGCCTGACACTCTGCGCAAATTTAGCCAAGAGGGCACCCAAACTGTTTTGAGGACCTATTCCTTCAGAATTTTCTGGGACCTGTGCTCCCAAACAAAAGCCTCGCTCTTTCTTTTACTGAAACATTATATCCCACTTCAGTAATGGGGAGGTAAAAGTGTGCACTTATATTTCAGAAAGCTGTGTCCTTTCTGACCTCTACTGACCTCAAATAGCACACATAAAGAGCCAGAAACATTCGTGATCAATTTAATACCATCTATTGTTTGCAACACAAATGGAATAATTACCTTATTGCTTTCAATAAGCTAAGTGCTGTTTGCAGCACATGCTTGATGTGCAAAACATCCACATCCACATTCATGCATTGTCCTGCTTCAAGGGCAAAGAAGGTTCATGAGCTCTACTTTTTGGTTGTAAGAGGAGCTCAAGGCTCAGTGAACTTGTCTGCATTATAAACAAACTAATATAAAGTAACGTTTTAGGTGCAATATTCAGTAAAAGTCACCTATCCAGATCATGTCCATACAGAAAAGTAGTTTCCATAGTTCCTCTTCTGTTTTATAAAAGAAGAAACATGTAAAAGTCATTCTTATTCTCTCTTGTTTGTTTTATCAAAAAAGAAGCCTTTCCATTGGGGTGGTTACTGGTGGTGGGCAATTAGGGTGCAGTGCAGCTGGAGGAGCAGCAGGAACCAGCATGGCATTGTCTTGGGTAAGTCCCCAGAAAACGTGTCATAGGCAGAAGAGCACTATGATGAGAAGGCAAACAAGCATGACGGGTATTCATGCAGTTGCAATTCAGGAAAGGGTCTCTCTTCTGATGCCAGACTATTGTCTTCTTATGTCAGCTCATGGTATCACTTTACCAGTCATGCTGGGATTCAGAGGTGGCCTGTAACATAAAGCACAGCCTTAGGTCCAATTAATGAAAGGAGCAGGATCTAGTCATTGGGTTTCCCTTAAGGGAGTTTATATAAAACAATGAGTTATGGGGGCTGTAAAGATGTCTCAGTGGTTAAGAGCAATGGCTGCTCTTACGGAGGACCCAATTTGGTTCTCAGCTTCCACATTGGGGCTAACTGTCCATAACTCCAGTTCCAAGGGATCCAGTGCCCTCTTCTGGCCTCCACAGGCATTGCATGATACAGGTGGCATATAGATACATGGAGGCAAAACACTCATACACAATAAAATAAAAATAATGTTTTAAAACATGGGTTACAGTAAAACATGTTGTTTCTTAAGATGCTTTTTCAGCACGATTTAGGGAAGAAAAATGAGATGAACAATTTTTAAAAATTCAAAGTATAGCTTGCTTTGAAAAGATTTAAGGTATAATTTGCTTTTCCAAGTGCTTCCTGAGCAGGTAATTCTTTACCCCTTTTTTTGGTTCTGTACATTATTTCTGAAAAAATGAATGAGTTAGTTTTAACTATGGCATGTCCTTGTGTGTTATTTGGCGAATGGAATGACAGACATGAACTTCCCAAAGTTGGCAAAAAGAGATAAAAGTTTTAAATACACAAGTGAAAAAAGTGCTTGTTTTGAATTGTTTTGGGAACCACTTTACAGAGAAAGCAGTTAATAAGTGTCTACAAACAATTCAAGAAGATTCATGCATTTGAGCAGCAACAAAAATAATGCCTCATAAGTTTCTAATGACAAACCAATGTTGGATTCCACTAAAATGAACAATGTATAAATTATCCCAATTAACTTAAAGATGCAATTTCTTGGAATAGCTGAGAATAAGCCGTAGTAATAATTTGACAAGTATATGCTGAATCAGCAACATCTGCACAAGCAAAAATTTCTTTCATAGACTAATCCAAAATATTTTGCTGTAAGGGGTTCCCATAAGTTGTGAGGACCTACTGTAATTTTCCTAATACATCTAATTTTGTAGTTTCGGTTATAGATAAATCTAATCTTGGGCTACTGTCAGTAGTCATAAGCAAATGCTCTATTATCCAAGGGTGTAGGAGGGAGTTGGTCTGCATCTTTTGTCATTTTAGGATGAGGCAAGACTTTGGATTATTCCACTTCTTCTATATCTTGGGGGCCTGAAAATATAGTGGAAGAGTCCCATCCAAGGACATTATTAGTGGCAAAAAGAGAGCATCTCATTAGGTGTTTTTACCATAGACATCTTTATATCATAAAATAATAGTAGCTTCTGTTAGAAATATTTCATCCCTCAGCTGTTCTCAAGGGTGTAACACCTTAATAAACAGCTATTTTATTGTTCTGTTCCTTGATACAGAGTCAGGGGATCAGCCTGACTAAAAACATTTGAGAGAGAGAGTGGGTGGGAGGGCCAAATCCCATCTCCAGAGTCAGTTTCTTAGTGAATTCAAAAAGCACATGACAACTTCCTAACATAATGTATGCACTAAAGCACTTGTTTCTCTGTAAAACTGAACCTAATGGTTTGTACTACACAGTAAACTTGTTGTTGGGCCATTGAAAACTGGCTGGACTCAAAGCACCTGTCTTCCTTACAATGTATATAATTTTTTTCATTATGACTCTTACAGTCTTCTGGGTCTTGCAGTGGATATGGGAATTGGCAAAAGTAAGAACACTTGATTTTGAAGATTCACTCTCTGGTATCTTTAAAGTGTATAAAACCGTGATATGGCAGTTCAAAGTCATAATCAAGGAGAATCAAATAAACAAAAGTATTTTCCATAATTTGCCAGTGTCTAGCCTGATACTTCCCTAGCTATATTTGGAATGAGCAAATATTTATACCCACTATTAGTTACCTTCTATCTATAAATTTAGGCACACAATCCGAAAACATAATAAATATCCTTTCTCCTGTAAAGAGATCAAGTTGTAGGCTAATACAATTTTCTGATTGATATTTCCCATTACAGGCCTCTTTTTATCCTTCAGTTTAACTTTAGACTTGGTGTGAATGAAGAAAACCGTTAGACCTTTTTTTTCTTTTTGATTTGAATCAAACAGGTACAGGTGGGTGTCTTGTTAACCCTCTGTGAGACAGAACATGTTGAAATTTCCCTTGTTTTGGTCTCCAGAATATCCTTATTTTCCTCTCCTTATGAGTAACCATGAGGAAAGTGGCCTTGTCAGATTTAGCCACTATTCTCACTGACAAGACCTATATTTTCCTATATCTCATCCTTCTTTATTAGCAACCACAAAGAAGGTGGAGCTTATTTGGATTATTTGGTCTTACCAATGTGACTCCTAAATAATTCCCTATGAATTTAATGATTTTTTTAAAATTTCCTGGTTAATCTTATCTTGTCTGTGTAGGCTATGTCACTCTCTAGAATAAATACTAGCTTTACATGTATCAGGGGTGTCAGCCAACCTCTAATGATTGTGTGAGATAACTAGAGTCTCAGCTTCCTTGTAGGTTGAACTCTAAATGTTCTTTTGCTTTTTCTTTAAATCTCTTAATTTGTTGGCAAGCATGATAGTAGTCGGGGTGAATTCCCCTTTAAAGAACGGTATCAGTCTGGGTCTCTGGGTTACAAAGGCCACATTATAATTTAAACATGTAATCTTGGATTAAGTGTCCATAATTTAGAGAATGCAAAACACAGAAAACTAATACCTAAAATAACTTGGAAAAATTTGATATCAGGATGCCTTTACTTTTTAACCTATCTTTGTCACTTGCCATTGTAACCTGAACATGAATTCAAAGGTAGCATGATACTGCAGAAACAAAGTAGAAAACAAGCAGAGAGCAATGGAGTTTTTAGGAAAGGATATTTTACTTCAGGGAAAAAAAGTAGGCTTGCAGATGCAGGTCAGAAAAAAAGCAGGTGTTAAGAGCCTACATGTGCAGCCTCTGCAGCTGCCAGGAGGCAGGTACACTACTTATTCCCACTAGTCACCTTCATTTTTTTTAATTTTCCTGGGGAAGGGAGATGGCTGGAAGGCAGGAAAATTAGGTGAGGAAGGAGCATGAGATTCAGTAAGAGATGTTTTCTTTGGAAGTTCTCCGTTTTGTCTCTTGATAAGGCTGTAGAGCTAGTCTGATTTCATTACACAGAGTTAAATGCTTCAGTTGAACCATTTCTAAGCAGTAGCTTAACCGGTCATCAAATTTTTTCCCAAGATTCTGAATCAAGTGTCCCATGGTTTGTATACCAGAGACAATATCTCTAAATAACATTTAAAAGTTCACAAATTTGCTTTAATGACGCATTAACTCTAATTCCTTTAAATAAAGTCATTAATTGCCATGCATGTGCACAAGGTTCAGGAGACAACAATATCCCTGCAGTGAAAGCAGTAAGGTGAAAATATGAAGTTCAGAATTCGTTCCTAGAGGTCCTGCCCTGGTAAACAAATAGATAAAAACAGAAAATAAAGAAAGAATTGTTAATGTGTGCCAGTGTGAGCTATCAAGAAAGACTCGGGCTTGTCATATGACTTAACCTTGTCTATGTCTGGGGGCGTCCTATCTTGGGACTTCTCTGGTGCTAATTTGTGAGTTAATTCTCTGGCCTGAGATACCAAGGAAACCTTGTGCTCATTGTCATAAGCTTGGGACATATGACTGGGATGTCTTGCAATTCCCTTTTTCCTCAGGACTTGTCTGGGTGCTGAACTGTGAATTCTAAGTAGATAGCCTCTTCCTCATATGGGGTACCAAAATGCAGCATTTCTGTGAGATGTCACGTTACAGTTAGGCCTGCATTGAAACAGTGTGACTCATAGCATCCATTTTATACAAGAGCTGGTCTGAACTGTCCTGAAAACCCTTTCCTTCAGAATTCTCTGGGAACTCTGCTCTGAGTGATGATGAGCAGCAAGGGTGACAGTCTAAGCACACACCTTCACCTCACAGGGAGACTGGCAGTGAGGTTAGCATTTCCAGTTGAACATTCTTTTTATGTGTATGAGTGTGTCATCTGCATGTATGAAAGTGCACCTGTGCCGCGCAGTGCCTACGGAAGTCAGAAGGTGTTGGATTTCCCCTGGAACTGTTAGGAACTGTTGCTAGCCACTGTGTGGGTGCTGGGAATCAAACACAGGTCCTCTGCAAGAGAAACCAGTACTCTTAATTGCGGAGCCATATCTCCAGCCTCTAACTGAAGATTCCTAATTGAATATTATTATCTTATGATGGGGGTTCAATGTTGATTTTCTACTTAGTTGTCTTTTCTTTTTAGTTTGCATTCTACACAAGAAAATTTCCTTTTTCCCAACTATCCAGTTGTTTATTTCTGAATATAATCATACATTAACAATTTTCTTAAAGGATCTTAAACTTTACTATAGTAGATCCATTAGGAAATACAGCCACATAATCTTTACTGTTAGTATTGGCTTTTGACATAAGACATTCTAGGCTGATTTTGTCCTTTTCCTGCCTCAGTCCTAGAATCAAGCATAACTTCAAGGCACTTTATATTCTTTGCTTTAATTTTACATTACACAAAGTATACTGACAAAAATCTAACCTTTTAGGAAGTAGCTAACATATAAGGATAATATTCCAAGTGATCACTAATCATTTTAAGTGACCTCTTATTTAAAATATCCTGGGTCCTTTCCTCACTTTTATGCTGAGACACATTCAGTTCCAATGGGAACTATTCTGACAAAGGATGAGTAAAGGATAGGCTTCATACAACAAATTTTGCTGACCATTCCAACAGTAATATAGGTTATGACACTGAAATGTGGATCTTATTGCAGGTCATTACAATTATTACCTGGAGCTTCAGATTCTGAATATGAGCGCCCGTATTTCCATATTCCAGAGGAAAAGAAAGAAGAAGCAGTAAGATTCTTAAATAAAATGGTGTTGGTGTTTGCGTTAAAATGAGTGTTTGTAGATAAAATGTCCAGTTCCTGATCCTAGTATTTCTTATAAAATTATTAAATGAATTCAATAGGAATTGCATCAAAGAAATACCATGTGTGTGTGTGTGTGTGTGTGTGTGTGTGTGTGTGTGTGTATACATAACCAAGTCCGATTTACTCTAACCTTTCTATATATTTAGATGCACATATTAAAAGATGGTTATGCGGTTATTGAAAACAAATATAAAAGTCTCCTTGACAATATCTCACCTGTTTTGGAAGATGACTCCAACAATGTAATTTCATCTGTAGACCAACCAAGTGGAGATGATGAGTAAGTGGATTTGAGGGCTAATGAAACACAAAATGATCTTAAGTTGTATTAGGCACGTGATAGATCTTGTAAGTGAACAAATAATACTGCTGGTTCCATAGCAATATATTACTCATTTGTGTTTATTTTGTAGCAGTAATATGACTTGCATCCATTTTCATGCTAACTCCCCTTTATAACCAACAAAAACACTTATAAAACAGTTTGACTTGGATTTTATTACCACAGAACGCGATTATCACAACTGATAATTAGCATAAATTATTATATATAACATATATATGACAGAGAAATAAGTATTGCATATATATACATACATATTTGTTCTGCACTTTTGCTACGTTAGCAATAGCAAGTTTTAATTCCAGTAGTAAAAAACTCACATTTACGAAAGCAACAAAAAAAAAAAAAACCAAAAGGCTGAGGATAAAGCTCATTTGTAAAATAATTGACTAGCACATGTAAATATTCAGGTTCAATGGCCCAGCAACATCAAAATAAATTAGCATATATCACACATTTAATATTTGTAGGGAGCACATTTCATTAAAAAAAAAAAAAAGCTCAACATTTCCAGGCATTTTTTTCAGGGCCTAGGGCGATGGCTCAGTGAGTAAAGCACTTTCCCTTCAAGAGTGAGGACTTGTGTTTGGATCCCCAGCACCATACAAATGCCTGAAATTGGTGGTGTGTATCCTTTAGCCCAGCAGTGGAGGTAAAGACAGCTGAATCTTGCATGCTCACAGGTCAGTCACTCCATCCCAAATGGCGAGCTTCAGAATCAATAACAAGACTCTCAGAAACCGCTGTTGACCTCAGGCCTCCACATCCATATGCACAGGCAAGCAAACTCACATAACACAGCCATGCACACATGCATACACCACACACATTCCCACCAACAGTGTATAAGAGTTCCCATTATGCTTCATCTTTGACTGTGTTTATTATTAGTAATAAACAGTATTGTATTGTGGGTTTTGACTTGGTATTTTACAGATGATAATGAAATCGAGTGTTTTTATACACATTCACTTCTATGTCTTTTTTTTTGAACAATATCACATCTTTAGCCAATCTTTAATAAGATTTTTTTTTATGTTGAGCGTACAGCATTTTAAAGAATGTTTTTTATGGAACAGAGACATCTGTATGTTGAAGAAGTTCGTCTGTCTATATATTGAAGACTTTTTAAGTGTTTAAACATTTTATTTAAATATTTAAGGCTCAATGATGCCTATTTGGGCAGAGGGGAGGCCAGATGGGGAATCACAAGTGTAGCACAGGAAAAAAAAAAGAGTATTATAAAAGACTGTTTAGCAAGGGGACTAAGTGAAGAAAAGCCTTCTCTCTCAAAGATTATTTATAAGGCAGAATATTATAAAATAACTTTAGGAACTATTCAAAGGCAATGCAAGGGGTAGAAGATTTTGGTAGGTGTGAAATATTTGACATTTGACATTTACATTGTTAGCCTTAGCCTGTAATTGCTGTGCCATCTCTCCAGTCCAGGTGAAATATTTGAGGCAAAAGCCATTACAGCCTCGAGCCAGGGTATCCTAGACATAGGAATAAAATGAATAAATAAGACATTTAGTCACTGGTGCCTAGGAAATGTGTTTAAGAAGACATTGGGAAGCACATATTTTTGGAGAAGGAATGTAGAAGAATTCTTTTTTTGTTTTTGTTTTTATTTTTGTTTTTTAGGCAGGATATCCCTGTAGCCCCAGTTGTCCTGGAACTCACTAGGTAGACCAGGCTGGTTTAGAACTCACAGAGATTCACCCACCTCTGCCTCCCAAGTGCTGGGATTGAAGATGTGTACCACCACACCTGACGAGAAGAATTCTTAAATGTTTGTACAGATATTACAAAAAATATATATCTCCTATAGCCAACTGCATAGACTCTATCTGGATAGTCAGTGTCATGTCCAACAAGTGAACAGAAGTAAAGATTGCTAATAGTAGGCACATCTCAAAATGAGAACATACCGAGAAAAATCATTAATAAAGAAAAAAAGAAGTCAATGGGTCTCAAACTTTATGGCATCTGGAATGTTGGAATAAATCATGTTAATACCTACACACTGAACATAAGCAGGTAAATTATCAATTCAAATTTCAGGAAAAGTATACCATTACAGATATTTTGAAACATGGCCACACGCTGTAGCCCTGGCTGACCTAGAACTCTCTATGTAGACCAGGCTTGCCTCAAACTCACAGAGATCCACCTGCCTCCGCCTCTCGAAGTGCTAGGATTAAAGGTGCATTCCACCATGCCCAGCTAGTTATAGATATCTGACAGCTTTCTAATGGTCAATTCAGAAAGAATATGTAAAATATGGCTGCCTATGCAATTTAATTATTCTATTTGAAACAAGCATTTAATCCTATGATGAAATTAATCTCTGTTATAGCTATACACTAACTCACTGGACATTTTAGGCTGCTATTTAGCTTCTGAGCCTTTTACTTGATCAAACCTATGTAATTTTTTATAGAATATGAGAAACAATTGAAGAACTATTTGTTTTTCCTTTAGATTTCCTGTATAATATTCTATTGTATGTATATTCTACATTTTATTTACTTAGTCGTTAATTCATTGAAACATAGTATTTTCATTTTTTGTTATATGTAACACTGCTATGAATGAAAACTTGACCTATGTGCTGTGAATATAGATCTTGTTGGCACCATAACATTGAAGTGTGAATCACATATACCTCTGTAAATGATGCTAATATTCATATATTCTGAACAGATACTTATAGACAAATGTATATACATAACTAAGAATTGTGCATATATGACTTTATATGGAGATAAGATATGTACAATCAAAGTTATATGTTTTAATTTTGTATTTTGACAATTGATGGTGAATTTGCTGAGCTGTTAATTCACCATCAAAATCCTCTATTAGAGCATTTTCATTACCCCAATAAGATCTTTCATGCCCATTTACATGACCCATTTTCTGCCTCTGTAAATTTAAATTTCACTGTTCTGGACATTTCGTGTCAATAGAATAGAAAGTGATGAGTCAATTGGTCTGTCAGAATATTTGGGCACTGTATCTTATATAAATGAAATGAACAAAGCACTTATTGGCACAGTATAAATTATTTTATCTGTTTGATTGGGGTTACATGGGTTTGTGCATGCTGTCATCATTGTTGTAAATTCATATGAGCAAGGTCTCAGAGGCCTGGAAGACTCTGTTTCTCTATGATCGTGCACCAACCCCAATTCCTAACAATTGTTCCACCCCCTCTTCCACAATGGTCCCTAAATCCTGGGTGAGTGAGGTGAGTCCTATCCAGCTACATGCACTCTGAAGTCTCTTATTCTCCACACTTTGGTCAGTTGTGACTGCATACATCACATTCTGTTGTATTAGGAAGATACCCTGGTGAGAGATGAGAGATGCATTAGCAGTCTCACTACATCCTGTTCCACTGTGTTCTGTGATCCTTAGGTGATGTTCCATTGTAGATGTGTCATTTAAGGCTGGACATCTCTCAGACACATTCTCTGTTTGTGACCAGTGATGGAACTCTGTATTAGTTTCCATATGTTGAAAAAAGTTTAGTCTTCTTTGACCCTAACCATTCCATAGTATGTTCTCATTCTCTCTTTGTAAATGAGAATGTTTATTCAATTTTATGCTAGAAGAATACTACTTAGACTTTTTAAAAACGATTTTATAGGAGCTCACATAAGACACTGCATTCACTTCTAAGGAAATTCTTAACTGTTTAGTATTTATGAAATGGTTAAAATTACGTGTACTTTTTAAGTTGTAATGTACATATTTTTGCATTAGGAGATGGTCATTAGCCTGCAAAGAAAAGGGATGCATATTATAACTTAAGGTATAATTTCTTTGTGAAATTCATAGGAAATGAATTTTTTTTTAAATTATTTTACCTGGATATTACAAATCTGCTTCTACAATACAAATGAAAATGCAATAGCCCATATAATCTTAATTCTAGCAACATGTTTAGTTAGCATTATTCTGCATTATTTTTCAGAAAAGTCTCTAAAGTGCCAAGTCAGGATATACCTATGAATGAAGATTCACTGACCTTTCCCTTGGATTTAAACACACCATTTTTAGAGGACAAATTCATTGAGGAACTCTTTGAACAGAAATCTAAGGATATGTCTTTATTCTTAGAGTCTTCTCAGAACAGTGATTCAGTTTTGACTGAGAATAAATCAGACACCAATTATAACACTTCAATGAGCAGGTATATAATGTCTTCCATCTCTTACCTGACCTAAGTATTACTTTACATGTTTTAGGGGAAAATGTTTTATTTTCCTTAGTCTAGGAATGTAGAAAAAGAAAAAGTTTAATTCTATCCCTTGAGTAGAATTGAAAAAGGTGGCATGGAATAATACTTACAGACCCCTTGAAGAGCATCTCTTTCTACTCTTTCCCTTTTCTGTGAAATCTAGTAATATTAGTACAGTGGGTGAAACTTAAAAATACCAGTATAGAGGCTGGAGAGATGGCTCAGCAGTTAAGAACATTGTTCTTGCAGAAGACCTGGGTTTGAATCCCAGCACCCACATAGCAGCTAACTGTCCATAACTCCAGTTCTGGGGGATCCAACAGCCTCTTCTGTCCTCCGCGGGCATTGCATGACACAGGTGCACTTACCTACACTCAGGCAATACATGCATACACATAAAATAAAAATAATAAATAATAAATATTTTAAAAACTACAAGTATATTGTTAGTGACTCCCTAAATCTACATGATTGCATTCTACACTATAGTCATAGTTGTACAGTTGAATATTGAGTTGAGTCTACTCTCACTTTGAGACCTTAACCAATCAAGCATTTTAAAGTAAAAACTCAATTATTATCCATATTTATACTTAGCTCTGATATATGGCTTATGTTTTGATGAAATTTGGATATTGATTTTCAGATAATACATTATTCTGATGTTAGAAAATTATCTGTCATTCCAAAGTATAATATTATGATGAGGAAAGCAAGATGTGCTTAAAATAACATTTCCCTTAGGCACCTCCTCCAAGTGTCATCACTTCTTCTCATACACCACAGATGCACTCTTTGGTTGGTAATATATTTAGTGCTTCTTCCTCAACGGTCTGAAAATGAGAACTCAACATTGGTAGTGTAAAGTAGTTCATCTTAGGTCCAATATTAGCTCTGAAATTAGAATGAAACCTCCTGCTTGGAACAGAACTATGAGAAATAAAGAGAAATGCCTTCATTTCCTGAAATTAGGCGGTGTGTGTGCCTCAGCAGAAATACTACTAAATTGGAGACACAAGGGCACTATTCTCAGCACATATCTACCCTGAGCAGTGTGTGAGGAGGGATGTCTTCCTAGTTTCACTGTCATCAGCAGTCCTTTCATTTGTCTCCTTATATGCTTATCGTCTTGTATTTGTATTGTTCCTCATTACTAGCTCTCATTTATTGCCCAACCTCAGAGAAACAAAGGTCACATGTGGCCCTTGGTAGACCTTATCACATAAATAGCCTCTTGACAAACACACCCCAAATGAGATCACATGAGCTTCCTCAGCCTAATCCCAAACTTCAGTGTAGACCCTTGGACCTGAACATAAAGGAACTACCCTAAAAAATAAAATAATATCCTTTAGGGCAGTAAATCTTCTCAGAATCTTAACTAATCATGACAACTCTGTTGATTGGGGTGATTATGTTTAGTTGCTTTAATTTTGCCTGATTTGACCATCAAAGCTCAGTTCAAGTTCCACCAGATTAAGAAAGCTATAAGGAAGGCCAAAGGCTTCCTATTATATTGACCTAGAAGAATTTAATGGAATTTGGGCCTCTGAAGTCAGGCCGACTAGCAATATTAATAGTAATAACTGGTAAAAAAATAAAAATATTTCTCAGATCACCTGACTTTCCTAACGAATGGCACCATAAAATGAAGTCAAGTGCTTCAGAATGCATTAGGGAGGAATAGTCAAAATATGTAACTTTTTTGCTTACTAAAAGCAGGCATGTGCCCCATTCACTCCAATCAGTGACTCTCATCTGTTTGTGAGATTCAGACTCAGTGTTGGCCACTGATAGGAATTCAGGCACTTTCCAAAGCCTAAATTTGGATATACAGTCTCATAAATACAATAATCCTAGAGGCCTTTTGGGGTTAGCGAGCTACATTTTGGGGTGCCTTGCATCTTACTCTTCTGAGACAGTGTTTATCATCTTTATTTTCTGCCAATAGGACAAAAATACCCTGTAGCTATTGACAGCTTTGAAGAAGAGTTGAAGAGTACTTTCTATTCAAAATCAGACTGAAGTGTTTTTCCCTCCACCCTTTTCTGGGCTTCTTCGGGTTGAAAACTTGGGAATTGTATTTGGAAGTAGGCTGCTCTAGTTCAGTTAGAACTGGTGAATTATGCACTAAAATCTATTTAATAGCAGTAGACTTTATATTCTGCAAGTAAGATGTCTATAACTGGAATGTGCCATGTTGCTTTATGGTTTTTCAACTAAGAACCTGCCATAACTGCTCAATTTATTATGTCTATGTGATTTTTTCCCAAAAAATGTCCCTTGGAATTCAGATGACTATGTTTTACATCCTTCTTCACTACCTATTTCTCTTTTGCTAATGAAGGGATAAAATGCATATTCATTATACTGATGAAAATATGGTAGACTGGTCACTACTGTCTAAGAAGGAAGTAGATTATGACTTGGATCATGCCAGTGAGGTAAGTTGTCAGTTCATTTTTTGGGACTTTCCTGCATATATTTTAGTTACTCCAAAAGGAGAATGGCGTATGACAATTAGCACTGATAGCATCAAGTCTGGGGTTTAAGAATACTTGAGTTCTCACCTTCCTTGGCTTTTCCAGTGATTTGGTGTATTCCATGCTTTCCCTGGTTTTCTGAAGTTCTTAT
The DNA here is from genome assembly GCF_000622305.1 of Nannospalax galili. Lineage (NCBI taxonomy): Eukaryota > Metazoa > Chordata > Mammalia > Rodentia > Spalacidae > Nannospalax > Nannospalax galili. The sequence continues at coordinate 1,288,352 of NW_008347808.1, read as the reverse complement.
GCCTCTATTTTTCATTGTAGTATCACAGTGTTTCTGTCCTTGTGTGGTGATTTTTTTCTCTAATAATTTGAAATATTCAACATTAAAGTACTCCATGGTATGAAATTGTAATATTTTGATAATAGTGACTTATATATTCAAAGTTTCTCTTCTTGTCACAGTATCTTTCAGTGCTGTACAGAAACCTTTTCCTCCATTAGAACTTGGTGTTTAGAATCTATTTATAATATGTTATTGCATTTAGAGAGCCTTGTTTATAATTCTCTTTTCAGTCAATCAGTTGTGATCTTCCTTCTTTGACAACAAACAAAATGGAAACTTTATTCAATATGGATGCCATGGAAGAAACAAATGTAAGATCCATTTCTCTTTATTACTTTTTATACACCATCCCTCTGTATGTTTACTGATGAAGATTGCCATTATTGATTATTAGCAGGAAAACTTTTCAGTTAAGTAAATGTTAGAAGATTGTTTAAAATATGCCATCTAAATTCTCCCCTTGACCATTTCATATTTTTGTCAAGTACCTTCATATTTATTTATTACAAAAGGTCCAGCATAGTATGTTTTCAAGATTTTAATACTCTGGTGTATATATAAGAAACAATAGGTACCACTTAGTCAAGTGAAATTATTTATTTACACGTTTGCAAAATTAAGTACTTATAGTAAGTAACTGACAAGCTTAATAGAGTGTTACACATACTCATAGCCCAGCTATTTCAGATGCTAAGGCAGGAGAATCTCCTGAGTCCAAAAGTTCAAGACCAGCCGCCTAGGCGGTGTAGTGAGACATTATCTCAAAAAATATTTCCAGATGCTTCTAAATAAACTGTTGCTTTTCTTGGCAATGGCTTTCTTCATAAATTACACAAAGAAGAGTCTTACTGTTTTCTTATCTATATGATCATAATTGGGACTATATGTTCAATTCGATGGATTTCTATAGTGTAAATATTTTACTTATTATTTTTAATTTATGGGTATGTGTGTATTGCCTGCATGCATGTAAGTGCACACTGTCAAGCAATGCCTGCAGAGGTCAGAAGAGGACATCAGCTTCCCCTGAAACTGAAGTTAAGGACTGTTGTTATCTGCAGTGTGGGTGCTAGAAATCGAACCTGGCTCCTCTGTAAGAGAAGCCAGCACTCTTAACCACTAGCCCATCTCCCCAGCCCTGGAACTGTCATTTTTTATCACTGACCCAAATAAGCTATATTGTTGAGACAGGGATACCATGAAAGACGTTTTTGCTAGATGAATTAGGCATTTTTCATGAGTCTTATCACTCAAGTTCAAATATAGCAGTGTTTGTTTCTGTCTTGACAAATAAATATTGAGATGTAAAGTTGACTGTTTTGCACTGTAAGTTGAAATTGATTTTTTTTCTTTTTTTCTTGTCTAAAGAGCAGTTAGTAAAGAAAACTACACCTTGAGAAAACAAAATGCATGAAAAGATTCTTCCCTCTACTGTGTTAATCTCTCAAGAAATAAGCTTTTTGGGGTGCAATGAACAAAAACTTGGACCTCACACTTGCAAAACATACTGTGGCTTCCCAGACCCAGGGGAAAGGTTTCTTTCTTAATTAAGGTTTCTTTCTTAATTAAGAATTCTTAACTTCATTAAGAATGAAGCGTTAAATCAGGATTCTGGTATTTTCTTTTTTTTTTTTTTTACCTAGAGTCTAAGTCTGATGAAAAATGAAGGCAAGCAAAGTCGTCTTGAAGCCAGTGGGAAAAAAGGTACAAAAGAATATTTGTCGAGAGATCAAAATGTGTATGTCTTAGTTCCTGCCCCATAATTCATTATCCAGATGACCTTTGGCAAGTCATTTGTTTTTTGGGAGCCCCAGTTTATGCTTGTATAAATCACTGTTCTTATTTCATAAGTTATTTTAAATACCGTAATATATATGGAAAGGACCCTGATAATGACTATATACACTTAAGAAATAAAACATTGTATGTATCAGATATTGTATGTATCTGATTTTGTAAAATCAGATATTGTATATATCTGATTTTAAGAAATGTCATTGCAAGAACATTAAAAGAATATACATATTAAGTTTGTGATTTCCACATGACATCGAAAGATTTTTTTCCTCAGAAAATGGGTTCTTTGTGGTTTACTAAGCTTATTCCACACAGTTCGCTTCTATTTTGTGGGAAATATACTCTACCAAATTGATGTGCTATTTGTTAGTGCCGTCTTAACTCCAAAACATATTTGCATATAATAAAATGACATTTTTCTCCTATGGAGGTATCAAAAAGATTGAACGAGTATATACATTAGGAAAAGCAGGTAGTAGATTCTAAGACTAATAGTACATTATTCATGGTTAGGACAGTCAATTTGAGGAGTCTAACTTGGAAGAATGGAAGGATAACTCTTATTTTCTTCTGTGAAGCATTTAACAGTATAAGACTTGTGAATTATAGTTTGTTTAAACATTTTCCTCTCTCATCACATGTAACAAAACACTCTCTCTGCAGACAAATATGTGGCACAATACATGGAAAAAGCCGTGCTTTCCATATTAGATGAGACGCCAAGATGTGATTTGGAAAAAAAATTTCAAGATTCTTATGATCTGCCTTTGGATGAGCTGAAGAAGCCATCAAATGTTTTAGCAGCTTTAAGTGACCATAATTATATAGCCCTCAACAGTCCTCCACAAGAAGATGCTGCAACTACTATTGAAAAATTTGCGCCCCAGTTATGTATGGATACCAGTGTGGATTCCAGTAGATTCCCTTTGCTCGTTCTTAACCCTGCTAGTAATATGTTTTGAAGAGTACATTGAATTTGCCTTTCTATCAGAATGCATTGTGAGCTTCAACAACATTATCTTCCTGGTTGAAAACAGACAACTAGGATGAAATTCAGATGATGCAAGATAAGAAATATAGGTGTAAGTTTGAATATACTAAAAAGTTGGTTCTTAATTTTAAACCAATAATACCATATGCCTTATTTGTAACTAGAGCAGAAATTTATGTCAGGGCATTTTTCTAAAGAATTAGCAAATTTATGTCCTAACTTTTGCTTGTGGTACAGAAACCATGTTCTTCCATGGTTTATTGAAACAGGTATGGTTTTGAAAAGCAGGGGTTTGTGTTAATAATGAAAACAATGTGGTTAGGATTACTCCAGTGTTTTGCAGGTACAGTTATAGCATGCTTTTTTTTTTTTTACTTGATTCTAGTTTTATTATTCATACAATTTTAATTGCTAAAAATTGAAATTTCAACAAAAAGTATTTTATGTACAGTGGTCATTTGTATAGACCATCAAAGGACGCTTTAACCAAAATGTTGAACCCCACCTAAAACCTTGGACAAGAACTCCTAGAATCAAACTCTAGTCAAATTCTTCCACAAAGCGTAAGGAAATGCAAGATCAAATTACTTATTAGAGATTCAGATGAGAAGCTCACAACCACCCTTTTCTCAGCTATGACTCCTATTTCCACATCCAGCTCTGGGTGTGCTAGTGCACACTGATACATATGTCATTATTTGATAGATGATTGTTTCAGAAACATTACATTTCTCATAAACCTGGAATAGTTTTCATTACAATTTTTCCTGTAGCAGCATCCATATTTGCATAACTATTTACCAACATACTGCCTAGACTCTTAAGTGATCTGTTTAGTAAAGGAAGTACTGAAGAACGTGCAAGGTTTTCTGTTTTCTAAAATGAATATTTAGATATCAAACTTTTTGCTTTTTTTCTTAAATTTTATTATTTTTATTTTATGTGTATGTGTGTATTGCCTGCTGGTAGGCAAGTGCACCCATGTCATGCAATGCTCGCGGAGGTCAGAAGAGGCTGTCAGATCCCCTGGGACTGGAGTTACGGATGGTTGTTAGCTGCCATGTGGGTGCTGGGATTGGA